>NC_138158.1:11571720-11736720 GCF_964199315.1 Orbicella franksi
GTACTGTGGAAAAATCAGGTCAAAATATTAATAAATCAATGTGCTCTATGAGTAAACTCGTCTTTTAAACTTAGGTATGTTTTACAGAACAACTACAATAAGCAATAAGCAAATCTTCTTAAACTGAAAATAATGATTCTAACTGAACTTTTAAAAATATTTTCTTCTCCAGACTTCATACCCACAGTTATTTAAAAGCTGTTTACCAATGCTGTAAGACAATGTTGATAGACGTAAGCCAAACTTTTTGTGACTTGAATCAACCCTTTCCTGGTCTTGTTTGCAGCAACCATGTAATAATTTTATTGTACATGTTGTGTGATGCATGTCCAAACAATTGAAATTAACACTTTCCCCAACCAACTACTGAACCAGGAATTTTAAACCACAATTACTCTGAATACAGTAACAAGCTGCCATTACTCTAGATCTTTCCCTGATCAACAAATTAGAAGTTCTAACACTTAATTTGAGTTATTTGGACCAACAGTTCCAACACTTTGAACACACTTTTTACCCATAGATGTCAAACAATGTATGCACCCACAATCAACTAAAACTTAGCAGATGATCTATCAACCTGTTATTTGCATAATCGTAACCCATAACAAAGTGAAATAACAAACCCTAACTTTAAATGCTCAGAGAAGGTAGTCACACAATAGGATAAGTGAAAATGCATGTGAAAAATTGTTTAAATTTTGGATTTGTACAATAATTCATTGTACAAACTTAAGAAACCATATCCCTCGCCCAAAGGTCAGTCCATCTCTTGGTTGATACGACACAACCAAAAAAATTAACACAGATGGCACAACAGTGCATTAGAGAGACTGAGCAGTACTATAGATAATGATTTCTCTCACAAAGCAGCAGCTAGTCAGAGGGACTTCATGAATTTGGAATGGCATCTCTCAACTTGAATATGTTTTTGTTGGTATCAGGGGAGGGGGATGAAGCAAACTACGACTACAACATTGCTTTCATAAACAGACACTGTTCAGTTGACCCTGTCTGCACAATGTAAGCCTCACCTGTAGTTAGTGTGCGCCCCAGCTCCGTTCCAGTCTCCTGGCATGGGTTTAGGGTCGAAAGAGACCTTGAAACCAAAATCTTCTGAAACACGGTGAAGGAGAAACCTGGACATCCACAACTGATCACCCATGGAGATTCCTTCACAAGGACCCACCTGATATTCCCACTACAAATAACGAAGGCAATAGAAAAAGGTTACTCCATACAAGCTCCTTGTGCCGGTCAATTTTGAGGATTTTATCATGAATCAGATGACCATCTTCAAACTCAAGAATCACTCTGAATCCTTCTCTTGTTTTTCATTTCAACAATGTTTTCGAAATTGGCAAAGACCATTTAAGTCATTAGAAGGTGAAGGAGTATAAATTGTGCCAATGATGACAAACTGACCTAACAAAGATGCAGTGTCCTGAATAACTTTTCAGGTAACTCTACACAAAACATACCCTATGGTAATATAACCTAATAATATTAATCTTTTCACCTGTGCAGGCATGACTTCAGCATTAGTTCCAGCAATCTTAACTCCAGCATACAGACAGGCTCGGTAGTGAGCTTCTACAACATCTCGACCAAAAACATTTCCAGTACCAACAGCACAGTAGTAGGGGCCCTGTGGACCTGGGAAACCTCCCTTGGGCCACCCTAAGGGGTGTCCATCCTTGTCTAGCAATGTGTACTCTTGTTCAATGCCAAACCAGGGGATGGCATCCTGCAGGTAGATGAAATAATCCATTCCTTTACATTGCAGTTGAAAGAAATCAAAAGAGCTGGCAAGAGAACAAAGACGAAGTGGGGGGGGGGGGGGAGGTAGGAGGGTCTTCTTACAAAATCACAAAAACTTTATATTCCCCTTCATAGATGAAAATTTTACAGATTCTCTAGAAACCATGTGTCACAAACTACTTCAAAAAATTTAACAGGACAATTTTTTTGATTCATAAGACAAATATTGGCCATATCTGGGTTTGCACTCCTCCCTCTTGCCTCAAAGAACACTTGCTAAATATTGCAAAGTTATCCAAAGAAGTCTTGCTTGCTGAATAAAATGATTCTGAAAATTCATTTAACAGAAAAGTGACACCAATGTGACTTATTGTTTTTTTGTGGACTGAGAAGTACGTCACTCTGACGTAATATTTGGAAGAAAGACGTAAACGAGCATTACTGTTTACATCTTGTGCGTGCCTTTTCCAAGCTTTTCGTTCTTTTTAAATCAAAGTTTTGATTATTAGTTCTAGAACTATTATGTGTCATTGCAAGCTACTGCACGAAACCTTTGGGGAAAGATTTTTTCTCACACTTTATAAAGAGCAAAGTGTTTGTAAATGTATAACTTCAACAAAAAAATATTCAAACTTCACTTGAACTTCGTTTACACAACAAATCTATATTCCAGTGGTTCAACCACAACGACCTGTGACACTGGCAAAGCTACCGGAATAAAGAAGATCCAATCAAAAGTTGGTGTACATTGACTTCTCACGAACAATTCTTCATGCGTCGTAAACTCTGGGGAATAAAACAATGGCAGAAGTTTGCATTCAAGTATCTCTCAAATGAAATAAATGAAAATTTTACAGCTTCTCAAGAAAACACGTGTCACAAAGTACTTCAAAAAATTTAACAGAACAATTTTTTTTTTATTCATAAGGCAAACATTGGCCATATCTAAGTTTGCACTCCTCCCTCTTGCCTCAAAGAACGCTTGCTAAATATTGCAAAGTTATCCAAAGAAGTCTTGCTTGCTGAATAAAATGATTCTGAAAATTCATTTAACAGAAAACTGACACCAACGTGACCTTTTGTTTTATTATGGCTGAGAAGCACGTCACTCTGACGTAATATTTGGAAAGAAAGACGTAAACGAGCATTACTGTTTACATCTCGTGAGTGCCTTTTCCAAGCTTTTTGTTCTTTTTAAATCAAAGTTTTGAGTACTAGTTCTAGAACTATTACGTACCATTGCAAGCTATTGCACGAAACCTTCGGGGAAAGATTTTTTCCCACACTTCATAAAGAGCAAAGCGTTTGTAAATGTATAACTTCGACAAAAAAATATTCTAACTTCACTTGAACTTCGTTTACACAACAAATTTATATTCCAGTGGTTCAACCACAACGACCTGTGACACCGGCAAAGCTACCGGAATAAAGAAGATCCAAACAAAAGTTGGTGTACATTGACTTCCCACGAACAATTCTTCACGAGTCGTAAACTCTGGGGAATACAACGACGGCAGAGGTTTGCATTCAAGTATCTCTCAAAATGGTATTTTCTTTCGTCAAAAAATACATTACGTTGCGAATGACTTAAGACGTTTACGCCGTGTGAACTTCTCATTACGGAAGCCTATGTTGAAGGAAAGCAAATTGCTGGCCTATGTGGCATCCGCTGAAAACCAATTACTCCTTCCAAGGTTCAAGGTCATCAGTTATTTCACAAGCACGTGTATTCATTTCAGAGATAGAATGTGCGGGAAATTATACAAATTTTCACTCGAACAATTTCGAACATATTTACTGGAAATTACCCACTGATGTAGTCTGCCTAATTTCAGCGAAATTTACCCGGCGACAAGCCCAGAAAGAAAAAACAGGGCAAAATAAAATACAGGCAACGTGTCTGAGGTCGCGAGGAAATTAGAAATACAACAACTAAAAAGGCGGGATGGCGAAATAGATTCGATCGAGTCATGTATGAATGAATTACAAACGTATTACAAACCTTCACTTTCTCGTTCTCCATGGCGTTAAGACATGATGATCGGTGGTTTGACACACCAGGTTTATGATCGAAGTTGTAGGTTTCACACAGCGCTATCTTATTCTTTCCTCGTCTGAAAGGGTCTCGGAATAAAGCGACTGGATGAAGGTAAACGTCACTATTACAGCCCTCAGCCTGATAACAACTAGAGCCGTCGAAATTCCAGATTGGAAGGTCTTCGGGTGCCATCGGTTCTTCTTCCACAGTTTTTGTTTTACAGCGCATACTTTCGCCGGTACCGTCAATCCAAACGTACAAGACTTGGACTCGCTCGCCTTGATCAAGGCTCATGTACTTGTCGAGAATAGGGTTGCTTTCCGTCATTTTTCTGGCAGTGAATGGAATCGTTTGGAGAGTTTTTGATCTACAAGAAAAGAGAATCTCGTGAGTAAGTCGAATAAGCCCAAGTAGAATTTCCGCATATCTTTCCTACCTTCCCGCGCTAGGGAACGAAAGTAATATCTCGCAGAATGCGATGATGAAGTTATTTATATTCATTAGTCACATGGGAATCAGCCAGCCAACCGGAATGCATTGTGATTTGACGGCACCCTATGTTTGTATGCCTGGTTTGTATGCAAATAATCGCTTACATTTTTAGGGCAAAGTTCTTTCTGAGCTCTTGGTGAATACACGTGGAGATGCGGGAACAAGAAAATTACGAGAATCTGGTCAAAATTTGAACAATTACGTCCTGAAAAGTTTAATAAACAGAAGGGTCGGTCTAAGCGAAGAGATAAAAACAAACCAAGAGTCCTCCCACAACGTGACTTCCATTTTTCACAAACGTGACTTCAAGTTGCGCTGTATGATGACTGCGTGTTTTCCACGTGATCGGCGCAACCCGATATTATAAATACATTTTGAAGACTTCAATTTATTTATAGAGCATTGAAAATTTGTGGGACATTTCCCACTAGTTAAAAATATATTCAGCTAAATCGAAAACTATAGCACGTAGCTTAACTTTTCTTTTATTTAAAAATAGACATAATTCTCACCTCATGCCCCTTAATTTATCGCACGAAATCTTCTCTTTGTCCAAGTTAAGAGCCCGGTCAAGGTTCACTCACACACGGCCGGTGTTAGAATATTTAACGAGTTTGGTAACGCGTTCCTGAAAGCTAAGACGATAACAAAGTCTCTATTAATCACCTCATCACGGCACGTGCCAGTTATTTTTTAAAAATAAATTTCCTAATCTTTTTTGGTTAAAAATGCTTAGAGCCAAGTAATACGAACAGCATTTTCTAGCAACTGGTCTTGCAAGTGATACCCCGGTGTATACCCGCAAAGTAGCAAGTTTGACCAAGTTATTACATATACATGCATGTAGAAATGCGTTCAACTTTGTGCAGCGCAGTGGCGGATCCAGACCTTGAGCTAAGAGGAGGGAAATAGGGGGAGGGGCGGTTCGTTTTTGCTTGTCCGGCCGGCTTTCCTTCCTTCTGTGATTTTTCTTTTTTTACCCAAAATAAAGGGGGACCCGACCCCCCGGACCCCTCCCCCAGATCCGCCACAGCAGCGTGTTGTTCAACTTGCAGTACAACACTGTTGCGTGATAAGTCACAAGAAAGTGCATTTGATTACTTCACCTCTGCACTCAACCAGGTCTCAAGTTATGGACCACGTGAACAGTGTACCTTGTTTGTGACATGAGCGAGGCATGATACGGTTCGTAATTTTCCATGCGCACAGGAATTACCACGGTTATCAATATGAAACACACAGTGTAACTTTCATCCAAAGACGCTTTGACATCTAAAGCATAATCAAAGTGAACAGTCTTAATCCAGGGTCTTAACAGAGATCAAGAGCGTTCTATCTCGAATGCCGTTCTCTGATTGGCTACGCTACTTACTATCTATTCTTTGATAGATAGTGAGTAGCGTAGCAGTGTACGCTTGTTAACAAAATGACGGCCGCTTCTTGGCATTTTCGAAGTGTCTGTGAAGAGGATTTAGATAAAGTTGCGAACGAATAGTAGATTTATACTAAAAAATTAGATTATTCGCCCTCGATTTCTATGCGTGATAGAAGTCTCGAGCTCATGATCTAATCGCTTAGTAGAGATCAATAGACCGTGGCAGTATAGGCTCGATTACCAGCCGCTGTTCGGGAAAGGAGCCCGTACTCCTCCCCCGACCTCACGGCTGGACTCGTAGACTTGGCTTTGTTAATTTCAACCAATAAGAAATCTGCCTGCCTGAATCGAGCAGGCTGCATAAATTAGCTTTCTCGCAGTAGTAAAGAAGTTGTGCGATATGAAGTGCGATCGCATTGGTGGGACATTTAACCAAATACCGTCAACTGATGAAATCTTGCCTGATCTAAACCATAGTGGCATATACAACACGCAAAATAGTCAACAGACTTATGCGTTAGAATCTATGTTTGAATCATGTTGTGCCAGAATGTCAGATAACGAACAAAGTCAACAAAGAGAGGGATAAACGCACACATCGATCTCTAGAAACAAGACACTCGTCAAATTCATGTGTACGGTAGTCTTCTTGAAGGGAAGCGACACCAGTCTCTGGCGAAGCCAGACAAAATTAAATTTTTAAATGAGCCAAAGCAAACCGAACGTTAACTAGCAAAACATAAACATAGTGTCAACACCATGCACACCATACAACATACCATGGAGTGACCTTTGACATGACAGTTGCTACACCATAGTCAAACAGCTCTATTAGCTCTGCTCTACTTTTTTTTTTTAAAAAAATACTCTTCTATAGAACCAGCATGCAATGCCCTTCCGCAACGATAATGTGAAATAAAACAGGTTGGAGGGCCAAAATTAAAAGAAAAAGTGGCGAAAACGCCACAAATTTTACGAGCCGTAGGCGTCATGTGGGCCTGCCTATGATTGTCATCAAATGACATTTCCGGCCACCTGAAGCGCCGCAAGAATTAAATTATGAATTTACGTCACAGACATGCTTTGCCGCCCACTCGTCCAACCGTCTCTTCTCGGGGAGGGCATGTGCTAAAACCCAGACGGTGGATTCTGGACGATAGACGATAGACGATATCTCTGACATTCATTTATTTGTCGCTATTGAACAGCGAAAATTCGTGCCCTCCCGCCTCCCCTCCCCCGAGCAAAAATATAACTTATTTGGACTGGACAAATTATCACGAAGTTCTGATCGCGGATTTTTCGTCACGCAATGTCACGCATTCATTTATTTCTCTCAGCCAAAGTACATAAACATGAATAAATTTTCCACACAATCTTTTGCTTTTGTCACGTGATGTCACCATGGAGTTTTGAAATACTTGCAATAAAAACTTTCAGAGCTGGCGAAAATGAAATTGAAACACGTAAGGAAAGGAAGGGAAAAATGGTAATGGGAAGCACCGATAATCCTGGCAGACCGCTTGTGGAAAGCTTCACCAAAACAGCTTAAAAACTAAGGTGAGGCTGCTTATTCCCCCCACCCCCCACCCACCCCACGACAACTCATGCAAAAACATATCACGTGTTTGCCGTATGGGCGACGATTCTCCTGCGTCATTTCTGCGTGCAGTCTGGAATAATTCATGTGAAAAAGCAATCGATTGCGGGAGAAAAGAAAAAGATTGTGTGACAAATTTATACTTTGTTGTCAGAATTTAATAAATGAATAACTGACATTGCGTGACATAAAATCCGCGGTCAAAATTTGTCCAGTCGAAATAAGTTTGTTTTTGTTTTTCTTGCTGGGGAGCGGGGCGGACACGAATTTTCGCTGTGCACTATTTCAAAATTCCATGGTGACATCGCGTGATAAAAGAAGGAATCCGTGATATTGCGTGACGAACAATTCGCGATCACAACTTTGTCCTCGAATTTTCGCTGTTCGATATTTTAACATCGCGTGACAAAAGCAAAAGATTGTGTGACAATTTTATACTTTGTCTGAGAGAAATAAATGAATGTCATCGTCCATCGTCCATCGTCCATCGTCTATCGTCTATCCTCCAGAGTCCACCGTCTGGGTTTTAGCACATCCCCTCGGGGAGGAACGTACACCGGACTCGAGAAAGCGGCGGAAATCGAGCCTAGTGGCAGTAGTACCTTTGATTTCTTCAATCTACATGGATCTTCATGGTTGGCCCAACCTGAAACCACACAAACAAAAATAGAACAACAGTACAATGATTAATAAATAAATAAAAATAATAATATACAAGATTACAATGAAGATACAAAACTACAATTTATATGAAAGTGGCAAAAGTTCAATTGAGGCCTTACGCTACTGTAAAATGATATTAAAATCGTTTAAAAATCCAAGCTTTCGCCGATCTACGGCATCATCAGGCATCATCATCCCTGATGACGCCGTAGATCGGCGAAAGCTTGGATTTTTAAACGATTTTATATCATTTTACAGCAGTGTAAGGCCTCAATTGAACTTTTGCCACTTTCATTTAAAATGCTACTGAAGGACAACATCCAACGATTACTTCAATTTATATTTTAAAGGATAGAAACAAAATGGCGAGAGAACCTAATAAAAACAACGGGGCTTGTAAGCTTAGGTTCCCTCTCAAGAAACACCAGATGACTAATTTAGATAAAGTAATTACACAAGGACCATGACCTTCAGTGTTATTTTTGTCTATTTTGTTGTTCGCATGGTTGTAGCAGGGGCACCCAACGGATCGTTTCGGTAAATTATCTTTTCGGAAGGCTTTTAATCCCCTCTGATTTTCTTGAGAGAATTGGCACCTCGAACTTTCGTGACATGAGAAATTTAATGTCTGTTGTTTTCGGACTGTTAAAAATGTCGTTTTGAGTACCGAAAAAAGGTCAGCTATCATTTTCGGAAAGGCGATAAGACCTAAGGTTTTCGGGAAATGGACAAAAAAGCCCTAATAAATTCGAGAATACTCAAGTTCCCCTAGAATATCCGAACAGATAAAATTTTTTTAGTGCAACCTAAAATTAACCTACAGAGCTTTAAAAGTACTCCAGATAGTCTAAAACAGCATCTAACAGCATTAGAGAGAAAACGGTCGTTGGGTGCCCCTGTTGTAGTTCAATCCATTCGAAAACATATCCGGTTGGTCTTAGACAATCCTGTTTACGTGACGCGTGATTCACGTGACTGGTCAAAAAAATTATCAGTGATGCGCGATTTCATGCGGTTGAACCTCCACTAACAGCCACCTCTCTACAGTGTTGAGCCACTTTCTTCTGTAGCAAGTCTCTCCCAGGCTCCTTGCGGCTAGGCCGCTCGTTATCGAGGCTTCGCCTCTTAGCGCGCTCTGGAGGCAGCACAGCACCTGTCGCGGCACAAGTTATATATGTTTGGCGGGATTTCAAGTCACGTGACCGGCCAGAAAAAGGAAATGAAAAAACCCTGTAAACAATCGACAACTGTGAACCTTGACATAAATTAACCGTTCCTAAAATTTAAACATGAGTGATATTTTTAAGACAGTTTGTAACTGGATGTCAGGCTTCTGGTTTCCCACGTCAAAGGAGCAGCTTCAAGATGCTGAGTGCAAGATTTTGGAGCAGCGAATAAAGCGACCTTGGGTAGGCAATTTTATTCGTGTCGAAGAAGATGTCGAGATGTGGACAGTTCAAGTAAATCTCTCACCATCGAAGCAGCCCCCTCTTGTTCTCGTGCATGGCTTCATTAGCGGAGTTTGTTGGTGGGCTCAAAATTTCACCGACCTTAGCGATGAACGCAGTGTTTACGCCTTCGATTTGCCGGGTTTTGGCCGAAGTTCGCGGCCGGATTTAATGCAAGATGGCGAGGATGCCGAAGGCAAATTTGTACGTTATATCGAGGAATGGAGGAAGGTAGTAGGATTAGACAAAATGATCCTATTAGGACACAGCCTCGGGGGTTACATAGTGATGGCTTATGCCTTGAAGTACCCTGACAGAATCAAGCACCTAATACTGTCTGACCCCTGGGGATTTGCCATTTTACCCTATGGTATTGTGGACAGACACCCAGATTCAGAGCAGCGGTACGACTTGCTTCCAAGGTGGGTCCACTGGGGGAATTTTATTCTTAACACCTGTAACCTGCTTTCTCCAATAAGAGCAGTTGGTCCATTTGGTCCTTGGGTTGCTCGCTTAGCTCAGTTTGACACGAACAAACGGGCATCAGAGTTGTGGAAAGACAGGGCTATGCTTGAGTACATATACCACTGCAACGCTCAGACACCGTCTGGCGAAGATGCCTTTCGCAACATGAATGTTTTGTTGATGTGGGCCAAGTCTCCGATGGTAAAGCGAGTGAAAGATCTTCCTGATGATGTTCCAATGACAGTCATGTATGGTTCGTCCACGTTTTTTGATCATCGCACAGCTTACGAGATAAAATGCAACCGGAAGAACTCCAAGGTCGAAGTGTGTATTGTTAAAGATGCTGGTCACGACATCCATGTCGATAATGCTGCGGAATTTAACAGAATATTGAAAGAAACTCTCCAAGGTATTTCAGATAAAGACGAGTGGACCACTGTTGACTGAAGTTATGCCTTTTGAAGTTCTGTTTGGGAAGAAGCAAGCCTTGTTTCTTTAAGACCATGCCCCTGATTAACAAAATTCACTGCTTTCATGGCCCGGGTTTCATGGTAACAGTCATCGTTTTACTGTTCTTTGGAGCTGAATGGAACAAATGTGACTTTCAAATTTTACTCGACCCAAAAACAATAGATACATTACTCTGGTGTCAAAATGCATGCACTGATCACGTTGCAGGTGCTGTAAGTCTGTGATTTACTCTAAAGAGTGTTAGGACTACAAGGAAAGTGTTGACTCTGCTGTTGTGATGTACTGAAGGGTAGCAAAAGTATACAGCACTGATGGGTTAATTTACTGTGCCACTTATGGTTTTACAATTGAAGTTGAAGTAGTTAGCACTATAAAGTTCTTGTAAATTGCTACTTTTGGGCAGCTACATGTAAAATGTGCACATGCTTTTTTGCAGTGTCATTACCTTGAGATAATTCTGAATGACGTTTTGGCTTCTCTATGTACCAGTCATTTGAAACCCCTGCACCCCCCTTTTCTCCCCTTTAGGGGATACCCAGGGCAAGCCGAGGCTTTTCACCTTGTTTTCACTCGATTTAGGTTCCCCAGTAGTTGGGGAATGCACAATTTTTCACGGCTTTGCTATACAAAGCGGGGGTTTGGCGGGATTTTCACTCAATGAGAAAAAAATAAGTAACCTTGACATCAGTGGTATGAAAAAAATCTTTTCAAAGCTCCAGATGTTAAAAAAATTATAATTTATTTAATGAATGGTGCTTGAAGTTTAGAGGGCAGTGGAGTTCACCTGCAAGATGGGGCTTTCTCTGCATTTCACGGCCAGTAAAAGTGAATGCCCTGGGTATCCCCCAATGGGGGGGGGGGGGTAGGGGGGGTTGGAATGACCAGTGCATTACAGGTCAACACTTCAATCTTTATGGCACATAATTTATTATCGTAGTACCTCTTGGAATGCAATTTGTAGGACATAAGCCACTTGTATAGTGGGTGGGGAGGGGGTGGAACCTACAACCTTAGTCACAAGGGTTGGAAAAAAAATCATTTTATACTCATTTTGCCCATCCCCTGTTCAATGTTGACAAAACACTTTCATCTGACACAAGTTTGCATTTTACCATTTTCCAACATTGAAGGGGAATGGGGGTGTTGACACTTATTCTGTAGGCATTATGATTCTGATCTCTTGTTTTTGGCATTTTCCAACACAATTTGTCCATGATTGTAGCTTAGCACGCCTCCACAAAAATGCACCCTGTAATAGGAGTTTTATAATTAGTTATTTACAGAAAAGAGCCTTCACCAGTGTTCATGTTCTAAGATTCAGTTGTTCCTGTCATGGCGTGTAGAAGTCACAACAATGTTGTTTTTGTGTGTAACATAATTTTTTTGTGCTTTAGTTATTTTAAAGGGTTTTGTTTTGTTTAAGGGGGGAAATGGTTTTTTTTTTTACATATTCAGAAAGGAACACATTTGCTACTAACAAAGACTTTCCAAGAAGGGCTCAAGGCTAAAATAGTAAGAGAAAATTAACAGTTCTTAAGGTTGTATTATAATTTTTCTCATGAGAACGGAAGAACCGAAAAGACAAGTTTTATATTTGAAGTCATCCACAAAAAAATGGAGATTAGGCAATGGGAAAGTAGTTAGCAATCCTTGTTTTGTGCTTTCCTACAGAGAAATACCCCTAGCCAGGCAATATATGAGCTTCTTCGGTTATTTATTTGTATGTGTAAATAATCTCTAATGTAAATATTTATGCATGACTGTCATTGTCTCAGAGTATTTGTTTCATTTATTGTGGTATATAATATGGAAAAAATTTTAAATGTTCAGTGAAAAATGTACATTAGCACAACCTAGTGTTGGCTTGTTATTGCAATCTGATTGCCTGAACAAGTACACTGTACCTCGTATTGGTTAATAGAGGGCCCTTGGAGTGCACTTATGGTTTTTTATGCATTCTGGCCAAAAAAAAGAGCTAATGCACAAACTATTGTAATACATTCTATTAAATTCTATGTTAATTAACCTTATAGATCAGCGAGTGGGTCATGCTTCAGTTAGACCTCTCACAGTTGATTTCTACTGACTTTGAAAACTGAACCCAGCTTGTAGTCTGATTTTATTAACAAAACACAATTTATCACAAACACGTTAGTTCAGGTTGCTACACTGTATATTGGATATTGTGAGACTTCCGGTTTGCTTGATTTTCAGAAAATTTCACTGTCATCTGCTTGCTTGACATTGTTAATTTTGCAAGGAAAACTAGATGTTGTGCAATAATGGAGCTCATGTTTAAATAGTGATAATTAGCAAAAATATTGTCTCCCTTAGTTTTAACTTACAAAGCTGACTGCTGTGAAGACCAATAAAATCATATTTATGATAAATAAAAATTTGTATGATTTATTTGACCAGCTCCATGTTGTATATTCAAGTCTTGAGGCTCATTTCTCGAAGGTCCTGAAATGTTTTTGCACCTGGGAAGCCATAGCAAAATCTCAAACCTTTCATACAAGAAGTTTCAGGCCTATACACCTCTCTGTTTTTAGATACAAATGAACTAAAAATGGCTTTCCTGGCCTGAAAAGTTTCCAGGGCTTTCAAAAAGTGGGCCCCTGGAAAAGAAAAATGGTAGTTACATCTCAAATACCAGCTTGGTACAGAAATATTGTTTTTGCTCTTTGGGCTCATACATTTAAAATTATGAGAATGGTTCAAGGCTTCTTTGGTCATCCCACAAAGAGATTTACACAGATTTGCCGCTGAAATTTCTGTCCTTTTTTTATTCAAAGTCCATCATTTGTTCAGCAATCAAAGCTTCTCCCTTGAGATCAGCTGAAAAAAAAAAACAAACAAACAAATGTTAACAGCGGACTACAGTCTTGCTGAACTATGATGTGTCCAGCGTCAAGAAGCTGAGAGAAGAAATGTTTGGAAGGAACATTGGTAAATTAACCAATGCCTTGCTATTTTTTAAAAGTAAACTTTGTTAGGTTATTTTTAAATGCAATTTCTGTTAGTTTTGTTTGTAGTTTTAGTTTTTATCATCATTTTAATGTTTCAGTGTTGGCGTGATGTCCTCTGGATGTTGCCGATGAAATAATATTTAGATTTAGATTTAGACTGAAAATTCAGTTTTATAATTTACACCATACGTTAGTAAATTGAGGCACTAACCTCCCTCAGCAATGGTGTGTGAGTCTCCAACTTGACAGTCCTTAAGGCTGGCATTTTTCTTGACATATGCATTTGTACAGATAATACTTCCCTGGATGTTGCAACTGGCAAGACAAAAAGATTTAAAAACAATGAATTATAACAAATGATAATATCATTAAGCATTTCTGAAGCCTCCCAAACCAAACACCCATAAGTATCATTTATTGGGCTTATATCAGATGCATAATGAGCATTTAATGCCAAAGTCATACATATTAAATACTTAACTGAACTCCATAACTACAAGTTAATCATTTTGGTTGCCACAATGAGAAAGGCATTTTAAGTTACAGTCATAGTAGTTTGCTTGTCCGCAGATTTTTAAATGACTCTTAGACAACTTATAAAACTTAATGATTGTTTCACATTTACACTTTTTGATCCCTGAAAAATCAGTAACTAGCACAGTCAGGACTAGTAGATCACAATTTTCACTGTTTGGTGGTGCTTCCCCATAATTTATTGATCAAGTTCATGCTAAGGCCACTTTGTTGGAGTCAGGAAAATGGCAAAACACCAAATTAAACGCACTGCCGTTCATAGAAGGACTCTAACGCCCTATTTTGAAAAGGACATTCAACTGTTTTGCCATGTGCAATGAACAATATTATTGTTCACGATGTCTGTCAGTTATTGAAGGTCAAGGAAAGACACAGCAACTTACTACGTAAGTGACCAGAAGCTTAATGTACTAGTAATGGTATTCCACCTGGATGAGATGCACATGTACAAAGTGTTATCTTATTATTCATTATCCCTAAAAAAGAGTCTGCAATCAAGTTTTGTGGCAGGTTTCTGTGCATGAAGAGACTGGGAGTATTTCAGTCTACTTTCCCCTAGACGGGATGCTAGTCCATCGGATGGTTACCCCCCAGCATTAAGTTTACTGATGTCCATTTATACACCTGGGTGGAGAGAAACACCATGAGAGTAAAGTGTCTTGCCCAAGAACACAATGCAATGAACCCAGCCAGAGGTAGAACCATTAGGCCATCATGCCGCCACATTTATTATCTGTGGTTGCTCCAAAATCTGGTAAACATTTTCAAATCTGGTTTACAATAATCTGGTTTTATTATTAAAAAAAAAAAAAAAACACGACTACCACAAGTATTCCCAACCTAGGAGCACTTCAGACTACCGTACTTACCCCTCTGTTATTGTTACATGATCCATAATCACAGAGTTGCTAATCTTGACTTTCTCTCCTATGGTTGTGTGTTTTCCTATTACAGATTTCTTTATTGAAACTTTTTCTCCTATAGATACACTCTCATCCACCATGCAATCATTTCCCACCTGGAAAACAGTAATCAGACAAAGTAAATGGCCTGAACCCTGAGCGAGAAGACTTGAGAAGTTCTCCTATGTGATTGTCTTGCTGAGGGTAGTCCTGTTGGTGGCTGCATAGAATCAAAATTTGATTGACAGTAATCCGTTCAATTTGTATTTAATACAAATAGATTACTGTCATGAATATCACTGATTGCTGACCAACAGTCGGCAGACAGCAAGCGTTTAACTTTAGCCAACAGTCAGCTAACAACAAATTATTGATCAACAGTTTTTGTGAGAACTGCTCCTCACTTTTTCCCTTTTCCCTGGATCTCTAACGTCCTAACTTGATATTAAAACCTAACTTACTACAATCATGTATTTTTCAACTAGGCAAGAATCAGACTTTAAAGCTTTCTTTCACACAAAATGGGGAAAAATGATTCAAGAATCATTGATAGTGATGAAAATATTGAAAACAAAATGATATGGTCAGCATTTCCCCCAGATTTTCAAACTAGAATTTTTTTCAGGTAATCAATTTGCGATTCTTTTTTAATTAATACTTCAGAGCCTCTTTAAAAGTGTAATGAACAATTCCTGCAAACAATTAATTATATGAATAAATAATATTGAGTCAATGACAACAGATGAATGGAGGAAGTGATGAAGGAAGTGGAGAGATGATATATAACAGTTTTAAAGACAAACTCATGGGAAGGAAGGAAGGGAGGGAGGGAGGAAGAAAGGAAGGAAGGAAGGAAGGGAGGAAGGAAGGGAGGAAGGAAGGAAGAGAGGGAGAAAGGGAGGACGAAAGGAAGGAAGGAAAGAAGAAAGGGAGGGAGGAAGGAAGGAAGGAAGTGAGGGAGGAAGGGAGAAAGGAGGGAAGGGAGGGAGGGAGGAAGGAAGGGAGGGAGGGGGGGAGGAAGGGAGAAGGGCGTGAAGGGGGAAGAAAGAGCATTTGTATGTAAAAGAGAAATTCAAAAGGAGGAAGTGGGAAACTGAGGATGAAGAGATTTCCCTTTATTCCTCACCTCCATCACTTGAATTGGCTTAATGTTTTAAATTCAGCCAACTATAATAATAAATCAAAATATTACCTGTGATTTAGGGTTAATTGTAGCCAGTGGGTGAATAAGGGGAATCTCCTTTGTGGATAGAGAAGGAAGGAGCTTTGATATCTGAAAAACAATTAAATTTAAATGAATTAAATGTGCTAGTAAATACACTGTAGAGTGGTTCACATAGAATCTGTATTGGTACTCAAAGAAATTAGCAAAAGGCACAATGCAAATGAAGCAATCTGATATACATGATTGCATAATGACAGTAATTTAGTTCAAATTTTTCTTTCCATGATTCATAAAGAAACAGATGCTTACTCAAAAGCTTTGTTACTTTGGCCGCTGCACACTCATTCACACTAACTTATATTTTCAGCTATATTTATTTAGCTCTTATTAACCGAGCAGGAGGTCTGCATGGGAGAATCTTGACCGAGGTCGTGAGTACAGACCGAACGTAGTGAGGTCTGTACACATGACCGAGGTCAAGATTCTCCCATACAGACCGACTTAGCTCGGTTAATAAGATGATTATTATATGGCAAAGAAGAAAACTTTAATTTGTTTAATGTAGCTGGTTTGCTAACATTTTGCTTGCAAACGGTGATGAGCTTAACTTAAACCTGCCGAAATTTGCTCGTCCTCTTTTCTTTTTTTTCTTGTCATCAGGCTTTTTGGCACTTCCATAAATGATTGAGAAGAAAATAAAAGAAAATGGTGAACCTTTTTGTATTTTAGTTTGCTACTTTTTCAACGCAAAATGATACCGGTCTAGATGCCAGTATAGATGCCGGTCTAGATGGGAAAATCTAGACCGCGGTCAATATCGATTTCAGCCAATCAAATTCGTGAATTCGGTAGTTCCCAGTCCTTGTGAGACATAGCCATATAATAACAACTACTTATTAACTGAGAGTGAGGTCTTTACAGGACAGGAAAATCTCAGACCGAGACCATGCCGTATTGACTGTGCAATAGCGAGGTCATTATGGCAAGGTCGAGGTTTGAGATTTTCCCGTAAAGACCGAACGCTTGAGGTTAATAAGTTGTTTATTACATGGCTTTTTGCTTGGTGTTTGCAAGACCATAATCGGCCTGTGGGCATTACAGAAGAATAATGCCCTACAATTAGCCAATCAGAGCATGCGTTATATCAGCTGCAAGAACAAGCCATACAATAAATATCTATACTGCAGTTAAACCTTCCCACATGAGGTAGGGATTAGGGGTGTACTGTGGCACCTGTTTTTTGGGGGTGGGGTTGCATCATTTTTACTTGTACAAATGCCAATTGTAGCATATAAATACTTAACAAAATGAAAATATATCATTTAATAAAACAGAAACCAAACAGGAAGAGAGACCAATGATGTGCAATAAGAATCAAGTTTTGTGATCTAGCTTTTAAATTAACTAGTGAGACAATCTCAGATAATGCAGAATGCAATTGATAGCTCTGGCACGGTAGTCCCAGAAGTATTCACCCCTGCTCGGTTCACCTCCGGTTTGTGTCTACCTTGGTAGTCTGCTAGGGCTTTTCCAGTGTGTATGTTTCAAGGTTGGATTTTCATTCAAGGTCCAAAAATTATATGCAAATTACTACTGGTGTTTCAAGTTGATTTTCGTTCATTTTAAATTCAATATTATGTTGAGGCAGCAAACATGACAATTTAGCTCTTCACGCCAACTTTGTAACTTGATACTTTTGTTTTCCTCACTCAGGCATGTAATATGAAACCCTTGTTTTCTCCAAAACACACGGAAGATGTGCTTGTTTTTTGGAGATAAGTGAAAGAAGGTTAAATGTCTGATGAAGTGATGAAGAAACGGAACAGAAACGATGTTGTTTTATTAAAAATGCAAATTCTCCTATCACTGATGAACAAGAACTAATTTAATTATCAGATAGTCACGAAATACCACTTTCTTTCTCTGTTGCCACCTTTGTTTTTAACAATAAAACAATTCAAAATTAACACACAACGATATTGATGGCTGAGAAGCATTTCAACGAAAAGTATTGAAGATAAACAGCGCTACTTGGCCAATATGAATGAGTCTCCTCAAAGACAGATTAAATTAATTTGTGCTTTCATTAGGTGCCATGGAGTCTGCATCAATATTTGAGCACTTTCCTGGTTTCTTTTGTCACAAATTTAAAATTTGCAGAATATTAAAGCCACTAACTTGGGAACTTTTTGGTCTCTCTTACAGACACAATTAAGGCAAGAAATAAACAAGCTGCTAAGGAGAAGCAATACATTTGAACCCTGACAAACACACTATCATTGTAGATTGAAACAACAGATGTGTGTAATTCTAAAAGTTACACAGCCACAGTGACGTTTCACTTTTGCCATAAAAAGGGACAATTGGCGCTACCTGAAAAATATCTGCCATCCTTGGTCACATGACATGACATATAAAATACCACATGGAAAGATAGTGTATAACACTAACGATGCTAGAACGCACTCGTCTTACATGTTGAGTTCTACCATAAGGAAAACCACTCAACATTTGTGCGCAATTCCATATGCAATGGTTCCTTCACCTTATATAGAAGCCACCAACGCTAACTAATCTACACATGTGTTTAGAGCGAATTAGTTTTGTTCCAAAGAGAGTGGTACCACAAGGAGAGTAAGGGGTTACCTGAAACAAATATATAGCTTTGCAATGTTCATATCCAAGTGACGGCGATGGAACATGTTTTACATAGAGTACAGATGTACCTTTCCCACCCCACCCGCACCACTTCCTTGCCTCTAGACAAATTAATTAATTGAAATTAATTAATTTAACAAACATTAAAGTTTACACCTTAGTGCCATAGCGCCCTATGCAGTAGCGCCTTAGTGCCTTAAAGGCAGGCAGCCCCAAAACCATCCCAATAGTGCACTCTGCACTAAAAATGGAGTTTTGAAAACACCGTTTCTCAGTTGTTGATTAACTATCGACTGTCAAGAGGTTATTTTGGAAGTTGGGATGCAATGGCTGTTGCCATTGTGGAAATGCGGCTGTCGTACAGAGGTTGAAATAAGAGTAAATGTATGGACTGTCTACCCAGACAAAAAAGGTGGCCATTGTATTTTAATTTGTTCATGAGAGGAAAGTGTCATCCTAGACAAGGTCAGTTAAAAAAGTGGTTTTCAAGGGAGGAGGAGATTGAAATACAGTGAGATAGACATAACTACTTAAAACAGATCTCAAAAGTTCTGAACCTGTCTGTTTGCCTCCATATAAAGTGGAACGGTATTTGTTCGAAGACAGACTCCACTTTCCATGACATATGCATGACATCGGATGCTGTTTGTATGATCAACATCTGTCAGTGTGCCACTCCAAGAGGACAGTTCCCTTGTGTATGACATAATGTCATCTTCTTTTGCAAAGTCATGAATATCTGTAAAGCAATCACAGTTACCGTATCAATTACCATAGTGATTAACAGACATGTAGCTTCTTTCTAATATTTGTCCTTTTTCAATCAAACCCTGTAATTTGAAGGTCTTGTGCAATTTGAGTCCCTTTTCAAATGAATGTGCCATAATAATATTACTCTGACCTCTTATCAGATAAGTTCCAAGGAAACCAAGCTGAGTTTAATAAGTTTTATGTCAAGAACAATATAATTTTGTTACTTTTGAGAGTTAACATCAAATAAAATTTAAGCAGGTTTAGTTTCAGCACTTTGATAAACCCAGAAAATAATATTAGTTAACTATTAAGTAATAAAAGTGTCTCATCTTAAATAAGCATCTTTAGTTGTCTCCATTAAGCACCTCCCCCCACTCCCCCTTTAAGCACCCAAAAATACCCCGAGTGCTAATATCAAATTCCTACTTAGCAGTAAGTTTCAGACAGTTACCTCCTGTCAATAAACTATAGCTTTCAGTAACATATTTACTGATAATCATTAATTTTATTATGTTAAATTATTTTGCTTCTATATCCCTACACTAGATGTAATTTTCTCTCAACATTGTGTTTGTGAACTTCTACAGTTAGATTTCTCATTTTGATCTCCAAAAACATTATTTGTAGCGTCAAAATTTAGATTATTATTTATTTTTACTTTTAGAGTTTTCAAAAAAAACAAAAACATTTCAAATTACTGCTTATCACTGATAAAAAGTAATCATGCTTTTGATTAGCAAACAGTTTAACAAAAACAGTCTTTACAAAATTGTGTCAACAATGTACTATTAAACTGTCACATTAACAATAATTCACATTCACAACTGATCCAAATTAAATTACGCACAAACTGTTCAGAGGATAGTGTGTCAGATGACTTATTTTGACCAGGTTTCATTGAAAGAGAATTGGTTGTGGTTTATGGTCTACAGAAAGAAATGGGACCTCCTAGAGATGGGGAGGGAGGTTTCAATAGACATTTAGTTTAAATCTTGTTTAAGTTGTTTTAAACTCCTACCTAGTTTAATGTTGCTGGATTCCTGGACACTGGTGTCAATGGATTCCGAGATGATGTCATTCAGTTTCTTATGCTTCTGAAACTGTTTATTCACCAAATAGGGAATAAGCTCACCCTTTATTGAACTAATTGACCTACGACAGGAATATAACAGTTGTGATCATTAAGAGACAAGTTACCCATTGGGAGGCGCGGTGGCCTCATGGTTAGTGCGCTTGTACCCAAAGCGAGCGGTCTGGGTTCGAGCCCTGGCCAGGGACACGGTGTTGCATGCTTCTCACAGTGCCTCTCTCCACCCAGGAGTATAAATGGTTACTGGCAAATTGTTGGAGAAACCTAACAAATTGTGGGGGAGTGACCTACGATGGACTAGCATCCTGTCCAGGGGGAGTAGAAATACTTCTAGCCGCTTCATGCTACAGAAAGCAGGACAAGCTCCGACAGCTATGAGCCATTGGCTCTAAGGCTTCACTTTACTTTTTTTAGCTATTACTACTCATCTAACTTATGAAAATCTATACTTTTTTCAAAATTTGCATGCCTTATACGGCTCGAAATGAATGTTCTTATTAACGAGCCAATTGGCAACTTATCCCAAAATGTCGGCCCCAGAGGATAATTTTTGGTCGTAATTTTTTCCACTGATTTTTCTCTTCCTCAGTATTTTCCTGATGTACATATAGTTCTAAGATTAATAGACTACGAGTAGTCCCTCTTTCGCTTAGTCTGTTGAAAAGAAAACCGTGAGAAAAAAATGCCCGCACGAAAACCTGGAGGTGAGGAGCACATGAAAGGAGGGACCACCGCCTAAGCCCAAGAGTTTGAATTATACATTGCTCTCACAAAGCAAAATATGATTGGCTTATGTTAGGAGCATTGACAACGCATTGTCAACATTTGACAACACGTTGTCAACATTCGAGATACATGTGACGTCTTGCAGGAATGTTTTGGAAGCAGAACAAATTGAAGTGGTACCAGAGCAAATCAAAGCATTGGAATCGCGCTTCGCAAGTTGTGATATTCTTGCGAATCTGCCAACAGGCTTTGGAAAGATTTAAATTTATCCAGTGTTTTGTTTGGCAAACCCGACTGCAAGCCTCTTAGTGATTTCGCCACTCAACAGCATTGTCCAAGTCAGCGAATATATATTCACTGAGTCTGGCCTTTCTGCCGTCCATTTGAAAGATTGAACCAGACTTTCACTTGAAACCGGACATTCACCTGAAACTTTCTGCTGCTATCGGCAAACATTTCACCGCAGTTGGATGATCTCCTATGTCAAACACATGATGCCAGTAAATTCTCGGTTGAAACTCTGCATTTGAAATTTTCACAATAACTTTTAGATTTACACCTACAGACACAGCGAAAATTGTTACAAGATACCCCATTCGCCTTCTTCTTTTTAAAACTTCTTGGACAGTGTCGCTGAACGAACACTGAACAAAGATATACTTCTCACGGCATATGTTTTTGCCTGGCTACTTGAAGAGTAGAGTAGAGCAATTTTATTCAGGATATTTCCCAGGGTTATTGACAACAGGCGATAATAAGAGGACGTCAAGATGAGAAATCCTACACCAAAAAATCACTCGGCCGTGAAAGAGCAAACTCTTGGGCTTAGGCGGTAGTCCCTCCTTTCGCGTGCTCCTTGCCCCCAGGATTTTGCGTGGCCATTTTTTTCTCGTGGTTTTCTTTCACATCACGCACAACAGACTAAGCAAAAGAGGGACTACTTGTAGTCTATAAGTTTAAGTACAAAGTAGCTTACTATATGATAGTAAAATTTTAAAGGGAGGACGTGTAAAAACAACATTACAAAATAATAATTAATATGGAAGTAGCTTCAGTTAAGTTTTCCGTGATTCCTCCTCTGCATCTAGTTTCAAATATAAGTGAATTTTATTCAATGTGATGCCAACATTGTCAATAGCTTTTCTCCCTTTTTGATTGGCTACTTAAAAAATTCCATAAAATCTCATTGGTTAAAAAGTTGGCAGTTTGACAGCTGAAAGTTGAACTTGAAAGCTTGCATAAATTAAAATCTTATCCGTCTGTACTCTTATTGATGATAAAAATGAGCCAATCAGTGTGTGAGAAATTAGACAGTTATTGTAAAAAATTAAGTTACTATACAACAAGGGAAGATACTGTATCAGTAATATGCCATGAAGCAGTTCATGTTATGTCCACGGTTCAAACAAAAACTGGTAGAATTTTCATTGAGTGGGAGTACAGGAAGGAAACAAGAAACTCTGTATCATTTTCAACAGGACCATATTAATATTTCTTACAATAAAAAATTGAAAACTTGACCAGTACACTGAGATGCTAATGCAGCACTGCAGACTAACATAGCAGTCCATCTTGAAGTAGAAACAATTTATGGTAACTGACTACCTTTGCTGCCAACTACTGACATGCCATCTAGACACAAAGAGCCTATCTATGTGGCAGCAACATAAATTTAAAAGTGGAATGAAGAAATGCTAATTCTGAGCTACTTTTTGCCTCTGATTCAAATCAAGTCTTCATGGAAAACCATTCACATGGAAATGAGTTTGAAAATGAGCATGCATGTGAAATGCATCTTCATACTGAATAGTTCTGCATAAGCCCCATTTCTGTTTCTTACACAAGACACTTTACTCTTATCAAATTAGCTTTCAAGTAACTTGGGAGCTGGTCGGTTTGTAGGTTCATAATATACCTGCCCATGTTGAAGACAAACAATTGAGTTCAGGCTTGAACAGGTTTATTTCCATGCTTTATTTTAATTTGCATTTATATTGAATAACCATCTCTCTGGTGGGTGGCATATCTTTCTCCAACAGTTTAAATAACTATATGATATTTCATATATTCCCATGTTTGGTATGATAGACATAATTATTATTAATATTAATATTAACATTAATACTGATTAATAATTCTTACTTGTTTTCAGCCAAGTAATCCACTACCCATTTCTTTATAATGTACAGATGAGCATCCATTAAATTTTTCACAATATTGATGCAAGGATATCTATAACATACAGCAATGAAATATTAATTTCGAAACTTAGATCTGACTCCAGTGACAAAAAAAAAAAAGAAAAAGATTTTGAAACAAAACTTGGACATTCTAGTCCCAAAATATATTAGAACGATTTGGAACGAAAGCTTGAAATTTGTATCCAAGGTTTCTCCTCCTGACCATCATGCTATTAATAACACCATGAACTGTGACCAAGCAACAAAAACTACCAGTACCTAATATATAACATATATACCATATTTACTGCTGTAACACTTATTCAATTTTTCAATGTGGTAATCTGGCTCTTATTCAAGGTAGGTGTCCACTAAGGAAAGGATTTGAATAATACTAACAACAAGTATTGATCAAATATCATTTTTATCCAAACATGTTGGAAACAGGAAAAAAACAAAAAAGCTTATTTAGTGCTAGGGCTATTGTGACTGATGGTGAATAAACAGTTTCAAACATGAGTCAAGTAGCTGCATAGGGCTGTAAATCTCTTTGTATAAGCACCCCATTGTTGTTCAGGGTGACAGTTCGATCTTATCAAATCTTACACTGTCATGTGAGTTATTCCAGGGTGGTGCTTCATTAAGAGCACTGCTGTTTCCTAGTTAATACTAACAGTGGCACTTTTTAGCATTGTTGCATGTGCTTTATTTACAATTTTATAGGGTGACCTTTCTCAAAATGGCTGAATTGTCAAAACAAACATTAAGTCCATCACCAGTGAAAATTAAAGGCCAGTCCATGTTGAAATTACCTTTTTAAAAGAGGCTTCCTTATCATTAAGGTTTCATCCAGATCAGCTTCTGTAGCAAAGAATAACAGTCTGTTCTCTCTTGAGTCAATACTAATGTAATCAAGCTGACCTGTTAAGTATAAAGGATAAGCACTATTAGACTAACTTCTAATGATATTATATGATGTACATGTATGAAGTTAATATTTTTACTCTATATCAAACTCACAGTATTACCTAAAACAACTTGAACACATGATCACATTGCATGAGCAAAGCAAAGGCAGAACAAGCAAGAAACCAAAAAAAAAAAAAAAAAAAAAATAGAATAACAAGATGAAATCAGGTGGCCAAGAGAACCAAGAACCTGCTACTTAGTTGTCTTTGATGTTCAGTATACAATGGGTGAACATTGTGTAACAAATCACCATGATCATGAGTCAAAGGTTAATTGTATATGATTCATGATAACATTTTGTTCAGCTTAATGTTTGTAACATTTTCTAAAAGAGATGAAAGGGGTACAATTAATATTACCGTATAATATTTAAGAGTCACTAACTGAAGATATCGAGAATGGCTGGCCAGGTTAGAAAAATTGAAAATCCTGAAACTTTGCCTAAAGAACGCTTTTAGGGAGCCACTTTTAAAAATATTTTTCCCATTTTCTTAGAATTTAAAGTCTTTGAGAAATTCGCAAAAAATGAAAATATAGCTTTTTGCCTTATTAAATATGCAAAAAATATCTGGAAAATTGACAAAGTTCTCGGTATTCACATTGAAACAATTTACAAAACTAGAACTCGGGGTAAACTTAGCATAAGAGCTTTACTCTTCTTCTATCTAACAATAGGAAGTTTTATATTTTTCAAGCATTTTGAAGGATTCCGTCGACCATTGAAGAATTGCCTTCTAAAGCCCCTATGAAAACGACAAAAATTGCGTAGTTTTACGGGCTTAAAACGCATTTTGGTATGTCTGATATGGAGCTAAAACAAGTACTGTGCAAAAGAGTGTCATTTCTACTATAATAACATGGAAAAAAATTTCTGGGCAATCGAGGTTCACACAGGTAAAATGCAAAAGTTCGCGACAGTCTCTTCTCAAATTTGCATAATGCAGTATGTTCAAAGAACTCTATCGTTGAGCAGTATAGTCTGTTTTTGTTCCATCTGTGGGCCATGCTTTGTGGGAAATATACAAAAAGAGAGTTGATCCATGTCGTTATTACAACATTGGTTCATTATTTCATGCTAGGTACATAAGACTACAGAAAAAGCCCAAAATATAAGTTCGAAGTCACATCACTAAACACACCACATGTATTACGTGACTGGCGTCACGTAAGAGATATTTTCAGTTAGCTCCAATTGGAATTCGTCGATTATTGAGGTTTAGACACTTGCTTATAATAGAGACATATCAGGGTTTGTCTTTCCCGTTTATATACACTGGATTAGTCTGCAAATATTCGAAAGGAGACTGGTCTTTTAAAGTAAATTTTAACATGTGTCTTGACTTTGATCTTGATGGAAAACAAATTAATTAAATACAGGAAATGAAACAAAGAGGCTTCATTAACGTGATCCAGCCAGACCGAGGAAGCAAGTTTTCTTGAAAAATAGTGTAAGACTGTTTGAAATCGATCCTGCGATCTGACCTTGGTTGGAATTTGGCCTAGTCCAAATGTCGTGTTTCTGCCGTTCCGACTTCAAATAAATTTGTCCAGGCAGCGGCAATGACAAGAGAACAGCGGTGATTCCAAACGTTGAATTCAATCGATCAGAAGATCTGAAGACGCTTGCTTTGCTGAAGGCCATATTAATTGCAGCAAATATTAGCAATGGCAGCTGATGCAGCAGGCTATGAATTCAGTTTGGCACAGTACGTAAGAGCATGCCGAAGCCAAGTCGCGCTACACGGCATGCAAACTTTATTCTTTCCCCCCTGGCACGGGGGGGGGGGGGGGGGGGACTCAGTCTTCAAAAGGTCCACTGCGAGAGCTTTTGCGGTACCTTTTATGGGGATTGAGCCGAAAAATATGACAGGGGATAATGTGTTATGTAAACCATTGTCAGTTTAACCATCGATCTTCCCTCTTTCTTTGTTATTTGGAATTGACAACACCAAAAACGACAAAAAACACCGTTAGAAATATATCAAGTAGTTATTCTATGAAGAGACTTTTCAATTTTGGTCAATTATGCAAAAAAGGTTCACCTAGCCTGAAAAATGTTTGTGTTTGCTGGCGCACGTTGTTACCACCCAGATTTTTTGTTCCAAATACTGATTGAAAAAGACCAAAAGTTAATCAGAGTATTTATTTCGACCCGATATTGGGCAAACTCAAACACCTTTTGAGCCCGTAAAATTACCCAATTTTTACCGTTTCCATAGGGGCTTGAATTCTTCGACAGTTGACGAAACCCCTCAAAATTTAATTAGTATAAAGCTTTCAATATGCTTAGTTTATCTGGTGTTCTTGTTTCAATGCGAATACCGAGAACCTCGACTCAAGCGTGGCAGTAGCACAACGTTTGAAACCATGCATGCACTCAGTTCGGCAGGCTGAATTAAAGTTGGCGCGACTACTTATAGCACGGCAGGCCTAATGCCATTCCACATGGCAGTAGCGCGACTTGGCTTCGAACGGCGTGCTCTTGCCATGCACGTGCCAATCTGAACCAGGGACGGCGGAGCCGGGGTGGGGGCTTAAGCCCCCCCTCCTTCACTTTTTACCACGATGAAAGTTTATTTTGTTTTAGTATGAGGTACAAATGAAGAAATAAAGAAGAAGGAAAAGAAAACGAAAAAAGTCTGGTTGACTACAGATTTACCAAGAATTTACAAAGCTACAACCTCGTACCAAATCTGTAGGAAGCTTTTGATGTTTACATAGTTTTAACCTTTCCGCAGCGTGCACTTCCTTCCCACACACAGGGGGGCTTGTGTAAAAGTGCAGGTCAGTCAGGACTAAGGCCGTGATATATCATGGAGGGCTGAGAAAGATGTATCAAGCGCACAATACTTTCAAAATATATTGCTGTAAATGCACTAAAAGTACCTGTCATTTTATAGTTCATCCACTAGGATGATTTTCTTAAGAACTATGCCATGGAGAATGTCAAAAATACAATTTCCGAGCCCCTAGATTGAAAATGTTTTTTTGGGGGAGGATGCCCCTAGACCCCACTACAAACTTGCGCCGGCACCGCTTGTTTTCAAGCCCCCCACCTTCCCCCCGCTCCTTCGCTTGAAAAAAGACTCCGCCGTCCCTGTGAATTCATATCCTGCTGCATCAGCTGCAGTTGCTTTCTAGCATTTAAAAAAGTCTTCAGCAAAGCAAACTTCTTCCGATCTTCTGTGCGAATGAATTAAATGCGATATTTGAATATTTTATAGCTTTTTGTCAAATTTATTTGAGTTCGGCATGACAGAAGCACGACGTTTGGACTAGGCCGAATTCCAACTGAGGTCAGATCGTGGAATAGACATCGAAAAGTCTTACTCTATTTTTCAAGAAAGCCTGCTTCCTTGGTCTAGCTGGGTCATGTTAAGAAAACCTCTTTGTTTCATTTAGTGTATCTAATTAATCCGCTTTCCATCAAGATCAAAATCAACACACAATGATTAAAAAATACTTTAAAAGACCAGTCTCCTTTCGAATATTTGCAGACTAATGGAGTGTGCATAGACGGGAAAGACAAACCCCTATATGCTTCTATTATAAGCAAGTGTCTAAACCTCAATAATCGACGAATTCCAATTGGAGCTAACTGAAAATATCTCTTACATGACGCAGTCATGTAATACATGTAGCGTATGTAACTTTGAACTTATATTTTGGGCTTTTTCTATAGCTTTTTTGTATCCTGTGGGAAATAATGAAACAATGTTTTAATAATGACATGGATCAACTCTCTTTTTGTATATTTCCCACAAAGCATGGCCCACAGATGGAACAAAAACAGACTATACTGCTCAACGATAGAGTTCTTTGAACATACTGCATTATGCAAATTTGAGAAGAGACTGTCGCGAACTTTTGCATTTTACCTGTGTGAACCTCGATTGCCCAGAAATTTTTTCCATGTTATTATAGTAGAAACGACACTCTTTTGCACAGTACTTGTTTTAGCTCCATATCAGACATACCAAGATACGTTTTAAGCCCGTAAAACTACGCAATTTTTGTCGTTTTCATAGGGGCTTTAGAAGGCAATTCTTCAATGGTCGACGGAATCCTTCAAAATGCTTAAAAAATTTAAAACTTCCTATTGTTAGATAGAAGAAAAGTAAAGCTCTTATGCTAAGTTTACCCCAAGTTCTAGTTTTGTAAATTGTTTCAATGCGAATACCGAGAACTTTGTCAATTTTCCAGATATTTTTTGCATATTTAATGAGGCAAAAAGCTATATTTTTGTTTTTTGTGAATTTCTCGAGGAATTTAAATTCTAAGAAAATGGGAATAATATTTTCGAAAGTGGCTCCCTAAAAGCGTTTGTTAGGCAAAGTTTCAGGATTTTCGATTTTTCTAAAATGGCCAGCCAGTCTCAATATTTCCAGTCAGTGACTCTTAAAGGTTGACCAAGTTTAGAATTTTTGGTACTTCCTACAAACGATGAAAATGATTTTGCCCAGCAGGTCTTTTTCAAGATCTTTATTTCTTCAATAATTATACTTAAAGATAACATTTTTCATTCATTTTTTACTTTAAGATAATATTGGGCAGCCTTTCTAAAATCTAGCTGTCTTTCAACGGAGGTTACCTTCCTTAGCACAGTTGTGAACAATTTTAATTATTGAATAAAACCAAAAAATCTCACAAGGCAACTAGTTAGCTCATACTGCTAATCGACTAGACATGCTCATAGTATTAAAACTTAAAAGTGGCATGCCACACTGTGTTTGATGTTATTTGTTTGTTGTTTATTTCATGATTAACAGAGCAATTTTGAGACATCAAAATAAAAAAGTGGCCATGCACAGGACACCTGGACACCCATCTGGCTAAAGGCCTGATCACTCTCCATTTTACCTGTGCTATCTGTTTTCTTCTTTGCCTTGGGATTATTAGCTGCTTCTCTATCAGCACTTGTTTGAGGAACAGGAGCCAGAAAAGCACTAAGAGTTGAATCATGACTCCGGTGAATATCAGCGAGGTGATGAAGGGCAATGTCTGTTACTAGATCACAACTGACAACAAAAACATCTTTCTGAAAGGAAATCATGTTCACTTGGTAATAATTATATTTAATTTTTAATATTATAAAGATTAAGCACTGGTAACAGATCTTCACATGATTTAAAAAATCGCAAATACTTTTGTCATAAATGTGGAAAAATGACTTTCCACCCAAAATGAGCTCTGTCAATGAAGTGACATATTACATGTGCTCAATTTGATGTAGCCAAATTACAGTGGTGAAAGGCAAGTGTCCAACTGGTACATTCAAATAACCAGAGCCTGTAACCAAGCAAAGGACAACTCAGTCATAAAAAACCTTCCTTCAGGTTGGGGGAAGGGTGTAGGCTAATCAACTCAATTTACAGGTAGACAACTCTTGCGGATTATGAAAAAAGGGAACAGCCCAGTTCTTCAAACAAGAGATAGACCAAACAGAGACCAACATGTGGTATGAATCAAATTTTGTGATCTTTTACAATAGAAAATTGGCTTTGAAAATACCATTTGTCATTCATTGATTAACTGGCTGTTATCGAGGGGTTATATTGGCAGTTGGGGTGAGTTTTCGTGGCCATTGCCATTGATTGTAGAGGGCTGGTTGTTGTAGCGAGGTTAAAATAAGACTTGAATGTATGGATCATCTGCCGCGACCAAAAAAAGTGGCCTTTGTACAGAGGTTGCTGTTGTAGAGAGGTGGCCCCATTAGCTAATAATGGAAGTTCGACTGTATTGCACAGGTCAAATAGTATAATAATTGTACATACCTTGATACATGTAATTAACAGTGTTTGTACAATAAATTTCCTTCAGGAGGTTACTGACCTCTATTTTATCTTTGATGTACCTAAGAGCATCTGCTGTTCCCATGTCTGTATCATCCGGAATGGTGACAAAGTCCAGCTTTAGTTTAGGATTACAAACACTTGGTAAAATTTGGTGAAACTGTGTAACTGCAGAATCCAGTACTATAATGATTATCTCTGGAAAAGAATGTAAGTCTTTGTTGAATTTTATTGTCTAATATAGTATTCTCTCATTGGTATTAATCAATGATCAAGATTACCCATCCATTACTCACTAATTTTATGTCACTGTTCACGTGTGGTAAAAGTAAATATTCGAATACATAATGTTGCCATGCCAACCACGTGCTGAGACAAGAGGACCTCTCTTACAAGAGCTTTAAGAATATTGCCTTGACAAGGTAAAATCAATGCTTATTAATAGTATTCTCCGTTGTAAAATATGAAAGTAATGACCAAACACTGCCTTGAAAATTTGCTAATACAAGATCTCAGTTAGTCCCACTCTTGGGCTATCTATCTGAATCTTTAGAAAAAGATGGCAGTATTTGTTTAGTAACCTGTACTTCAAAGCTTTGTGATAATCTTGGATGGACAATATGAAGCAGACAAAACAATATCAGTTTTCCTACTTGCCCTATAAAAACTTTAAAAGTTTTTCTCTCAATTTTTCTTGAAAAAAATTCCACTTGCCATCAGTCAAGGAAAGGATGGAATCAACTAGCCCTATCACATCATCTACTAGCCCCCGGCTATCACACACAAGTTTCTTTGTATGTTGATGAGTCACTTACAAGAGCTCAAAAAGGAAAAGACTGGGTGGACCTTTCCAAAAGTGGCCATGATCAGGCAAGTGAGCTTTTGCTTACATAGATTAGTATTAATTCAAAGAGGTTTTACTATGCAGGTGCACAGAAGAAAATCAGTTTTCAAACTTGGCCTTTGGGTAAGCTATAACCACAATGTACTAGCCCAACGGTCATTTTCACTAGCCTGAAATTGAAACAATCTTTTAATCTATTACATGTAAGGTAGGTGAAGTCTGCATGCGAGCCAAGTGGCCCATCAGGCCGGAGCTTATCCCGGTTTCTGTAGCATGAAGTGACTAGGAGTATTTCTACTCCCCCCTGGATGGGATGCTAGCCCATTGCAGGGTTACCCCCAGCATTAAGTTCACTGGTACCCATTTATACACCTGGGTGGAGAGAGGCACTGTGAGAGTAAAGTGTCTTGCCCAAGAACATAACACAATGTCCCCGGCCAGGGCTCGAACCCGGACCGCTCGATCTGGAGACAAGTGCACTAACCATGAGGCCACCGCGCCTCCCGCAATCTATTACATGTACAGTCCCTTTATGGAATTTGAATTTTCTCAAATTTCACCTCGCAAAAATTTTAATTGCCCATCGGGCAAGTTAAGCAAGCCTGCAAATAACAGTCAGTCATCGGACAATTGTCCGGTAAATTTGAGGTTTTGACAGGTAAAAGTTTAGCCTGGTCAGACACTCTGACTGGGCATTTCTAGTTAAATGAAAAATATATTAACTGGAAATTTCTGGCCGAATATAGGACAAGTTATTTTGTTATACTGCCACACAATACCACGCAAAAAAGCTTTGTTATTGGTTTTGTTTTTACTCCAATTCTGAGAATTTTATCATGCGCAGTGCGTCGTCTCAAATGTTATAATTATGTCGAATTGTAAACACACCACATCAGCACCACTATCCCTACATGTTAATTTACGCATTTTGCGATGGCGTTGTGAAAGATCGTGAAACCCCATTTAGTCTGAATTACGTTCATCTGAAAAACTACTAAAAACTGAGGTCTTATGTAATTACTCATTGTTTGTTGCTACCAAGTGTTGTGGAATTAATTTTCAGTCATAACACATTGACCCGATTATAATAGTATGGAAATTGAATACACGGCCCAAATACTCATGTTTCATTTATCTGTATGCAATCGCTTTCAAAAACTTTAAAACCTCTAAAACGTAACCAAATGTTTTTCTAGTCCGTATGATCAAAAATCAGTTTAATTTTTAACTCTTATAGTTTTTTTTACGTCTGTCAGTGTGGTTGAAATATAGTTTCCGTACCACAGAAATGTTTTTGTGAAAAGCGTGAATGTACAGATTAGTCACGCTTTATAGTCACGACCACCTCCAATTGCACATTTTAAATAATTATGCAAATTTTTTATTCAATTGACCCCAAAAACATCCAGAGGAAACTTGCTTTCAGAAAAAGTTGAAGAATTCATTTCAGCCAATTTTCAAGTCTCTGAATGTCCACGCGGGAGATTGTTTCATCGCTTTTCCCGTTTTCCTTAGACGTGTTGGGAAACTTGCTACGTTGGAAACCCTTGTGTGACTAGGGGTATAAACGTTTGTAAATTTGTCAATTTTCAACAGGTAAAATAATACCAGAAGTAATGTAAAGGTCCCCTTGCTGGTGCTAGTAGCGATTTTACACTCAGTTGACTTATAAGCTTTTCGAATTTAAAACCAATATTTTGGCGAAGAGTCTGCACTAAAATACCAAAATGTCTCAAATGTCTCTTTTTAATTTCTAACGACAAACAATTTTTTTGTCCGACCGGACTGGCTTTTTGTCAGGCCAAAACTGGTCCTTGCCCTGACAAATGACCTGCCTATAGACAAAAATTATTTGCAGGCTTGAGTTAAGTATAGAATCAACTAGCCCAACTGCCTGCTGCAATGGTGGTTGAGTTCTCACTACCCCTAGCTACCTCCAGAAGCTATGAATTTAAACTGGTATTAAGAATCATACTGCACCTAAGGACATTAGCACTAATTGTTTCTGCACATCCTTACTGTGCATGCAAATTCACACGCCATGTCATGCACACGCACGTGTGCTAAGTAATAAAATGAAGAATGATAGGGCAGATGGCCATTGCTATAGCTTTTCCTGGAGTTAATGATCTTGGTTGTTTGGTGACCCCTAATTTTCACTTGATGGATCATTTTCTCTACTGATTTTCTATGTTAGTTCAAAAAATGAAGAAACTCTATCGACTAGAAGAAGAATTCTATTGTCTTTAGCTCTTAATTTATCTGTGCGACAGTTTCAACTGCCTCTTGAAAGGTTAAGTTTTGTGAAAATGTTGGTAACATTTGGACTTATTTATGTAACAAACACACTTCTACAAACTGTGACTAAGACCATTTGCCTCGGTTGACTCACCTTCGATATTTTAAACTATAAACCCCTGTAGACCATGCTGAATTATGTGTGCCAATTTTTCAAAATCAGGGTAGTTTTCCTCACGTTTTATCTCTCTTGCATTTCTGACACAAGTAACTCATTATCTGGCTGCAGTAAAAATTTAAAAAAACTATCAACTGGAAAATTTAAGCGCGAACGTCCTTAAGCTTAAGCTTATATTTCTGGGAGTTTAACTTATTCTTATGAGTAGTTTTCTTGAAAAACATTTCGGAATAAAAACTAGCGGTAAAAAACGATGTTTCGATCTCTTTGAGATCATTTTCAAGTTGAAGAAAAAACGAATGAAATATACATATATAAGTACAAATTAGCGCGTGAGAATGTCAAACGATAAATTATGTAAATACAAGCGCTAAAATGTAAGTGTTAAAATAATAAAATACTATTTAAAAAAACCTATATAAATAACTTTGCACGGATTGAATCTGACTGTTTGTTCAAGGTTGGCTTAAGCTCCTTTATAAAGAGCATTTCGTAGATCAGGCAGTCGAATTTACTTTGGCACTTTCTCAAGATCTTAAAATCACGATATATGTCACTTGGGACTGTTCCATGCTGCTCTTTGATGTGATTCCCGATTGACATTGTCGTTTGACATTCTCACGCCCTAATTTGTACTTATATATGTATATTTCATTCCTTTTTTCTTCAACTTGAAAATGATCTCAAAGAGATCGAAACGTCGTTTTTTACCGCTAGTTTAACTTATATCTTTTTAAAAAAATTGTAAACAGTTATTATAACTAAAAAAGTAGCCCTGTATTCTATAGTAACACCGAATGCAGTTATAAAAATGATCACTGAATATTATACCAACGCTACTCACCTTCAAATCCCGCTTTGTCGAGCAAGTTGATGGGGTACCAGATTACGGGCAAGTTACCTACTGCTAATAACGCTTTAGGAATTCTTTCAGTCAAAGGAAACATACGAGAGCCTGTGCCGGCCGCCATTATTACTGCTTGAAACTCGACCATTGTTACAGGATATAAACAGCTCGCTGCTCGCCTTAAAGGATGCTTTCATGAGCGGAATCAAGAACTCAAAAAATGTTTCAGTTCATCCGCCATTTTCCCTTTGATGAGAAATTGCCTGGTGGCATAGCTAATGAACTAGAACCAGTGCTTTACAAACAACCGGTACGGGCGGAGGAGCGCGGCGTTGTAGCGTTGCACTTTCGTCCTACGTGGCAGACATGTCTAACACCTTTTGACCAATTGTATGTGTTGTTGTTTCTTCCAATGAAAATGCATTGTGATCGTGTCCTCTGAGATTATTTGACTAGGGGACGGGATGGTGTTTGCCAGTGGAAAGCTCGAAACCTATCGACTGTGACTTTTATCGTGAGGGTGTTTTGCCGGATCTTTCTGCATGTTCCGAAACACATTTACAGCTGCCTTTGAAGCTTAATATTGTTGGTAAGAAGCTTTGTGAAGTGTAGTGTATATGTTGTTTGTAGAAATGGAGTGAGCAATTTATATGGCTCAAGTCTACGAAGCCATTTCGACATGTTCATCAGCAATGTAAGTTTTGCTGATCGTGTTGCTTTCAAGCGACACGAACTAAGTTGGCACTAGTTTGTACAGTCCACACTGTTGTGTTTTGCATTTTGCAATTAAGATCTGCCTCCGTCACGGGCATAAAGAAACGCTGTCGTGCAGACAGAGCAAATTTTCACTCAGCTTATTACCACCTTGTATCGCCAAATGCCACCAAATATACAGCTTAGTTGGATAAAAATGCTATAGAGCAAAGCAAAAATAGTAGTTTCGAAATAAAGTGCAGGATTGCAAGGATTGAAATTGGTTACAGTTCAAGAAATTTGAGTTTAGTTCAGGATGTCAAGAAATCGAGTTTACCATTCTTGTGACAGTTTGAACTTTCGAGCCTTTATTTTGTCTGGTATTTCTTTGCTTCTATCAGTATTGGGAATGATTTCTACCGATTTTAAAGTAAGCTTAAAGTAATCTCCTGGGCACAATCATGAAAACAAATGTACAATACATTTCCCTGAATGTTTCCTACCAAGCACAGTCTCTAAAAATAAATATAAATAGGTCACCATGCTTGCAAAAGAGATATGATGTACCAGTCTTACCCTATTTTGCCAGGTCTTTCAAATAGTACTATTCATTTATTTTATCACTCCGCATTACATTTTGCGGTGGCTGGAAGGTACAGTTTTTTTGATGAACTTTGATAGGCATACATGAATTTTTGAGCATAAGGAACAACATAATAAACAACTTATGCAAAATAATCGAAAATAATCCAAATAACGTACAATCCATGAGTAATGATTTTGTTTTTGATGCTATTGAATAAGTGTAAAATTCTGCGCTTGAAGCATTCGCAATATAGTGCTACGGAATCACCAGTTAAGGTCAGGGTTGTTTGTCCTTCTGTTCTTCTTTTCCTCTGTTGTTGACTTGCTACCTTTAAGCTGTTTGTTATGAAGCAGTGTTTTGTAGACACGCAGTGTGTATAGTCATCATGTGAGGCTGCTTCAAGAAGTGCTTGCGTAGGTTTCCTTTTCTATGCGGCTGGTCCAATTAGTACATATTATAGTTCACCACTGAATTTTCTCCGATTCTTATTGGTTTAAATTGATCACGTGACGCGATAGTGTTTATCCATGGAGAGACACTATCAGCCCATAGTGCCTGTCCGAGGAAAATACCCGGATGGATAGTACTCGTCTGTGTAAATGTTTCTGTAAAGAAGCGGGCTTACAGAAAGTAAACAATTGAAATATATTAAGTGGGTTTTTGTCTGTTTTCTTTTTCAAATTTTACATTTGGCTTCAACAACCTTCCATGGCTTTCATCTAAAAAAGTTGAAAATAATTCAATATGAATATTGAACTGGCACGCGGAAGAAAATTTAGTGGTGAACGATAAAGACAATAGAGTGTTTATGTCTCGGAACTATCTGTCTGATAGTTGTCCCTTGGAAATTTGATGTTCTTAGAACTAGCATATTTGCCCTCGAAGCTTCACTTCTCAGGCAAATATTTGTTTTAAGAACATCAAATTTCCATGGGGCAACTATCAACCGATAGTTCCTCGACAGAAACACTCTATTGTTTAAATAGGGATACATGCCAATACCTTGACAGTCATGTCTTCATTAGGTGGCATTGCCATTATCTCTTTGTGCCAGCTCTTGTGTGAGGAACATTGCCATTCTTGTTATCTTCTGGAGAATTTATTCATGTTTTTGGATACTTGGGTTTTTTTGTTCTTTTAATGTAAAAACAATTAAAGAAGGAGAAAACGGTTTGTTTATCTACTTGTATTTTTATTCTCAAGGATGTCTTTTATCTCTTGGTAAATATGATGTAGTTCTCACCAGCTAAACTTTGCCACTCGAGATTCAGTCTGTTCTGTTTGGGTTTCATTGTCAGTTGAAATAGACTTTAAAAACCTAGGTCTTGATAAGATAGTCATACTCTTGCAGTTGTTTCTGATTGAGTTTTGTTTTCTTTTAAATTTCCCTTTACTGAGGAACAGCTTTTAATTTACAAGGCGGTACATGTATGTTATTTTAAAACAGTCAGTGTAACTTAAAATATAATTGCATTTGTGTGATTTTGTGTTTAACAATAATGCTTTGAATTTCTGTTTTTGCAGTAATGGATGATCATCATGGGTTGGATGAGGGAAAACATGCACAAACCGAAGAAAGTCGTAGTAGAGAAGGAACTAGGGATGGTGAGCATCAGCCCTTACCATGATATGTACCAGTTGCCATGCATTGATAACTTTTTTAGAGTTGTGTCTTGCCAAAATAATTCATTTTTTTGTTACCTGTACGTAATTGGGTCTTAACTGCAATGGCAGCACTTTCTCAAGAATTTTAGGGCTTATGTCCTCATATTATGCTTCAATATCTGGTTAGCTTATGAGTTTTTTCTTGTACACTAAGTACTCCAGCAATACTAAGAAGAACAGTGCAAACCAAATGTGTTAGAGGAAGCCAACTACTATGTATTAGAGAAAGCCAACTATTATGTGTTAGAGAAGGCCAACTATTTTTGAAAACACATCTTCTTCGAACGTGGATAAATTAGCCAGTTTCTAGTTTTTAATTCCTTTTCATCCCTGCTATGAAGGCTTAAAATTTAGCACAGAGAGTGTTTAGTAGATAGAGGTTCAAAATCTTAAGGAAGAAGTGATTGTACAGTACCACTTTAATGCACAGCTTATTATCCTTGTGTATCCATTAAACCAGTCAACAACCCATTGTCCCCACTAGAACAAAATAATTTTGTTTTTAAAATTGATATAAAATAAAAGTCTCAACTTACTGGTAGTTTGGGAGGTTCTGTGGTATATTATAGGTTAAGGTATAGATGTATGGCAGTGATACAAGCAATATTTGCTGCATGTTACACAGAAGATATTTGCATATCATATGTAGTTACTCAAGCACTTGTCGCAGTGCACATATTTTTTCTATTCTTTGTTGTGACTCTTATTTAAAACCTCAAAAGCAAGCTTTGGGGCAAGCTTCTCACAAAATTTGGGTTCATGGCTTGTTTCGGAAATGAGAGTCAATTGTAGAAACTTTCAGTGAATGTTAGAGTTGAGTTTACATGTCTTTGACCTTTGAGTTAATACTTCTGAACTTCTGCTCAAATGATTTCCCCGAAACTTGGGCATGGTTTGTATTAAGTCAAAATAAGCTGGTTCCAGAAATTGAGTAAAAGTATGCCAGCAAAATTTTTTTTACTGGTAGTGTTGTTGTCCAAAAAATGGGGTCCACTCAAACACCAGTAAGAATAAAAATATTATCCCCAGTAAATGGAATTAAGTAACATTATCACTGAGTGAAAGACAAAACATTTCCCAAAATTTCTTAGCCAACACTTCAAAGCCCCAATATGTATGTTGCAAACTTTGACATGGGGTAGTGTGCCCACAATAACTGCAGAACCACCTTAAGTAATGATGAAATGGAATCAATAGAATAACCATGATAAGAATGGTATTATCCTTTTGATACAATATTAATAACAAACAGTGGGGCTTGACTTTTCAAAATTACAGAAAAACTCAAATTGCATCTAGGGCCACCAGATCACAGTTTTCAAGCAACATACATTTAAATAGAAAGGAATTGTTAGCCAAATTAACTTTAACTAAAAATAACAGACACTTTTTAAAAATAAAGTGGTTTGCTATTAAACAGTTAAAAAACAGTTCCTTTATATTGCTATATGTAGAAACATAAAAAATGAAAAGGGTTTGTCAAACACAACTCAATACACCACCACCACCCACATAAATTATGATACTCTCCCATGTAGATGTGAAAGGAAAACACCTTGTTTTCACTCCAAGAGGAATTGGAGTTTGCAAGCCCTGACAGCAAGCCCTGACAGTTGTTCAGATTGGTTTCTTTGGAGTTAACGACAATAAATTGATTAACACAAAATTAATTAAGAGAGCACTCAACAACCAAATTGATGGCATTTTGTTGGGTTCTTCATTAGGCCATTGTTGTTGTTTTTTTTTTATCATGACAGAACTCAAAAATGATATTGTTCGTAAAATGCTTGACAGTGGCCTTATAAATGAGTAGTTTTATGGACGTTATTTTGAAGATATGCTGTTGATGGACAAACCAAATAAATTTGAAGATGGCTTGATCCATTTTTTGGACATTTCTCTGAAAAGAACATCCATTGACATTTATAGGAATCACACAAACACTGGACAGAATGTCTTGTTTTCTAGTCAAGTACGTTGACTTAGCAAAATTACTTGGGTTAGGCCTTGTTGCACCAGGCTTCTCGTATATGTGAAATAGGCTCTCTCATTCAGAAACAAAGAACAATGATTAAAACGTTCTGTTAGGGAATGGCTTTCCTAAATCTGTGGCTTCTAATCTTGTGAGGTGTTTCAGACACAGTAGCTCGGAACCTAGAACATCTTATCCCAATAACAACAAGACTATGAGTTTTAAGGATTTTAAATTCTAATGTGGGGTTTGGGACTGGCACTAGTTTTGCTATGCTAATGATATAATTTTGAAAGCAGATGGGAGCTCCTCTGGGGGCCTGTCCAGAAATCCCCATCAATGTCCCAGACCAAAAATGGCATGTGCTTTTAATTATTACTTCATCTCATGCAGGAAGGAAGTGATGTCTGAACAGTTTTCATTGAAGTGCCTTGAAACCAGAACCAGAGTATTAACAATATTACAAACAACACAACAAAGAAAGTACAGGATGCAAAACAGAGCACAGTGATGCAAACCCAAATGCAAGTTAATTTTGAAACCAAATTGAAAATTGCTATGTAGAGTGAGACGGGTAACTGCAATCACAACTAGTGGTTTGCTATTTGCGTGAAAAATTAGCAGACATTAAGTTGAAGGAAGTGAGTTTATAGAGAAGTCCATTTGCATCATATTAATCAAAAACTGGTTTTCTTATTTAGGTATAGAAATACAGTATGTTAATAAGTAGTTTCTTAGAAATCGATTTTGAAATAAAAACTAGCGCTAAAAAGTCACGACGTTTCGACCTCTACGAGGTCATTTTCAAGTGAGTAAATTTTCTACATTAGCATATAGCCATAAATATGTTAAAAACAACTTATAATAGATAAAAATGTGGCGAACGCTAAAATGTGATAAAATATGTGAAAAAGTGTTAAAAATATACAATGGAAAAATAAAATAATCGTAGCAAGAATTGCTCTAAACAAATAATTTGGCGCGAATTGAATCGCTCTGTTTGTTTAGCATTGGTTTCAGTTCTTTGATAAAAAACATTTCAAAAATAAGGCAGCCAAATTTTTTCTGACACTTTCTTAAGATTCGAAAACTCTGTGCGATGTCTTCTGGCTCCATATCGTGCTGCTCTCTGAGGTGGTTTCCGATTGCCGATCCTTTGTGTTCTTCAATTCGTTGGTGTGGGTGTCGGCACGTGTAACCGACATAGCCTGCATCACACAGGCCACACTGAAATGAATACACCACGCATTGTTGACTCACAAGAGGCTGCTTGTCTTCCCTGACCTTAATTTCATCCTTGATCTTTCTACTTGTGTAAACTGGGCTAATATCTGCGTTGATCTTCCGACTAAGGTCAGCCAGCTGTTTACGTACTACGTTTGCAGATTTCTGGTCCTTTTAGGGCAACACGATTCTGACTGGGGCTTCTCTTTTATCAGCCACTCGAGTATGTGAATCCTCGGACACTTTTGATTCAATAAATCTGCGAATGATTGACTGCACAAGGTCGTCAGGATAGCACAGTCGGGAAAAGATCTCTTTAAGGCGTTCACATTCCTCGTGAAAAAACTTCCACTTTCAAAATACAGTATGAATATTTATAATTTGAATTATAATAATATTACTGTTGTACTTTAGATTAAAATTCCAGTGCTCTTTTTGAAAACTGATTTCAGTTTCATTAGGTAGTTTGGTGCTTTGGGCCCAAAACAGCAGCCTGAAAACGGTCCTTGTAAGTTGACAAGCCCTTGAATAGCCAGGAAGTTTAAGGAAATGGGCCCTGAAGAGGCAAAGGGCCGACTTCAGACACAACTTAAAGCGAGTTTCAATTAGTCCAGCAAATTTATTTCACTTTCCGTAGGAGGAAGGTAAATTCCCAAAGATAAACATGCAACGAATTACTACAAATAACTAACTGAAGACGGCAGAAAACTAAGAGGAAAATATAAACAGACGATAAACTAAACGGCTTACCAAAATGCTGGCAACGGGGTTCAGGGAACCAAGAAGATTCAAGTGTACCGGACGATAAACAAGCACTAAATGAACATGAAAGGATGACACAGATATATACGCAACGAAATTTACATACGACGCGAGAAAAAAAGCATGCAGAATGTGAAAAAATGCATTAACATACGGAACAAAAAAGGACACAAAGAAAACACGAAATAGCCGTAACAGGCCCCTTCACAGAAAGTTTCAGTTTTCCACACTATTGTTGTGTCTATTGATGAAGTAATTCCCTCTTCATATTTTTAATAGCCTGGCCAAACCATACCTGGAGGCATTAGATGATATGATCGATGAGGAGGAGGGGGAGTTAGAGGAAGACAAAGAAGAAGAATAAGAAGGACAAGAGGATCAAGAAGAACAAGCGGAAGGGCAAGAAGAACAAGACAATGATGATGAACACCTCTACAGAAAGTTAATAGAGGATGAGTTTAGTGACAGTGATAAAATCAGTATTTATTTCGTAGATTTTTAAAATTTTTTATCAGGATTTCTTTAACAGATGTATTAATAAGTAAGAATTAAGTAAATAGAGGATGAGTCTGAAATTGTTTTGATTGTTCTACATTTACAACAGCTTGTTCAAATTAGCCCAAGCTCAAAGGCTGAAGAAAATATGGCATTACTTTTTTTTGTTACTAAATGAACCACAAATCACTGTGTTGCCTGTGACTAGTTTGTTGGATCTAGATTTAAGGGACAAAAGAGTGACAGAACTTTTCATCTTTGTAATAAGAACCCTGTCACAGTCGTGCCTGACTAACTGTGTCCATCTTCCTTGGTTTAAATAAGCTAATCAAAATGCGTGAATGGTGAAAATATCAAGCATCATGTAACCTGTTGATCAGTCGACAACTCCACCTCTCACATTTCTTTTCATAATTTGGATTTGCCAGATTTGAATGGAAGCCATAGGAAAGTTGTTGAAAACATGTCAAAAAATGATGAAAAAAAAAAAATAGTTTGGTGGCCTGTGTTAGAAGTGCACCACTCTAAATGCAATGATAAGTATTATATTAGTATGTCCAAAAGGCATTTATCTGTCAAAAATAGAATTTCTCAAACTAATTCTAACTTTGGTTATTTTGCCTTTGTAACAATACAAATCTCAAGATTATAGTGGTTTTACAACACAGGCTAAAAACATGTCCTAAAATATAATTTTCGAAAATGTTTGGATAAAGCAACGGTTTGTATCATAGGTGAGCATTGCAGATAATTCAAGCCAATTAATTCAAGGTCACAAGTCAGATTGTTTTGGTTCGCCCGCGTGTAGAAAGATCTATAAGATTCCAGTTGATAGTGATAATGGTAATTATACCTGCTCATGAAAACACCAGTTGTATAAATTCCAGTCTAGCCATAAATAAATAAAAAAAGATTTGTAATCTTCTTTGTCATAACTGAATTATGTTATTGAACTAGTATGAGGTCCGTGTTGGTAAAACATTGGTCGAGTTCTTCGCCTTGCAATGTTATGGCGAGATCCATAGACTTGTTAAAAAAAGAAATACCCGTATCAGTATCCGACGTAAGTTTCATTCCATGTTCAATGCTAAATTCCTGAGGGGTGTGCGTACAAACGAGGACTAACAATAGAGCTATAAATCAATGAACATAGTAAATCCCTCTAAGATTCTCTAACCGAAACAAGTGATAGGTTGAGGTATCACTGAATTCCTAATTTTCAACCTTCTGCTTTCATTTCATCGTCTCTCCCGGTTAATAACACGCACCCGTTGTAGCTAGTTCCAGCCGATCCCAGGAATGCAAATCTCATTAGCAGTCAGTGCTCTGTCTGATAACCATAACGAGTACTTTTAAGGGTATCAAGTCTTATATCCGAGATTCGGTGATATTTCTTTCTAAAAACAAAAACTGAAATAGTGTTCAACATAACCTTGCTCAGCACGTTTGCGAAAATCCATTGGTTCTTTTCAGAGGTTTCTTTAAGAGCACTCGGCTAACCTCCAGGTACGATTTCCGTACAGCGCCATACATTAATTATGTATGCAACTATCTCAAACTATCACATTATACTCAAACAGCAATCGTGAAAAGAACGAGTCAGTCAAAAAATTGCATGCATAATTAATGTAACGGGTGGTGCGAAAATCTTGCCAACCTCCCTGTCAAAATAAGAGAGCCTCTCTGCCAGTTTTGTCCACATAGTATAACTTCCACTGACAGAATCGCTATGATTACGATGACGACCTCAAAGCGCTTTGTGGTGTATTGAATATGCCACAAAGCGCTTTGTGGTGTTTTGAATAGGCCACAAAGCGCTTTGCGGTGTTTTGAATAGGCCACAAAGCGCTTTGGGGTGTTTTGAATAGGCCACAAAGCGCTTTGTGGTGTGAAAAATTGGAAAAACCAAATTATTTCAGAAAATAGCTGTGAGATATTTGCGAGTCAACGAACCATCCAGTTTTCAATGTTAAATCCCAAAATAAAACACCACATAGCGCTCTGTGGTGTTTTGAATAGGCCACAAAGCGCTCTGTGGTGTTTTGAGTAGGCCACAAAGCGCTCTGTGGTGTTTTCAATAGGCCACAAAGTGCTCTGTGGTTTTTTGACCACTACTGCTGTTTTGTAAAGCAAAGCGAACTAGGAACGGTTAGAAAGCACTCCGGCCATAAAAAATCTACTCGACAAGAAAATTTCTGTAATGAATGTTTGATGCTACAGGGGACGGCTTACCCAAAAAGGTTCAGTCAGCCTCAACAAACTTATACTGAGAAGAGGGCTTTCGCGAACCGGATTTCGTGTGAGTGACAAGATTGGGAATAGAGAAATATTGCGCAGATTGAGTGGTAGTTTTACAGCACCGAAACTAAAATTGGTTACACTACTTCTCAGAAATTTTGTTTTGCCTCTGTAATATCATTAAACGATCTGAATAATTTGAGGATAATCAAAGCGCGGAGTTTAATATTGGCTGGCCGGGAACACGCAGTTCGCAAACCGGAGAGCAACCACTGTTTAAATCTTCGATCGAACTTTCATGTTGAATTTGAAACTGAAAATACACTAAGCGGTCAATTTCCGATAGAAATCTTGTGAGGTAAATGCCATTCTTGCAAATAGTCGCTGCATATTTACGTTCAGAGTCACTCTGGTTCAGAGTAAAGACATACAAAGTCAAATACTGCTTCCGTACGCTACCCCTCCAAAAATCAATTTTGCTCGAAGACCGAACTGCAACGGAGTTTAGTTACCAGTCTTATACTGCGTGTTATTAGATAGAACGCATGATATGATTGGCTCCGTATATCACATTACGTCAGAGGACATGTCTGCTACATAGGACATAACTGCAACGGTACACGGCGTGACTATAAACTTGGAAGGACGGTTTGAGCATAGTTTGCAGGACCCCGTTGATAACAGTACTTTGTACTGAAGGGTTATCCTGAGGAAATATTCGATTATTATTATTATTAGCAAAGTCGGCGAGCGAAGCGAGCCGGTGAGGTGCCTGGGAGGTTTCTCACCAGCTCGCTTCGCTCGTCGTCGGCTTTGCTCGTGCCGCCAACGATGAGAGCATAGTTAGTGGAGGGGACCCTCCACTAACTATGATGACAGCCTGCTTGCAGGCCAAAGGACCTAACGAGTAGAAATTTCCAGAGTAGGGCTAGGGTGTAGAATTTGAACATATTGGTCTGAAGTGGATTTTACGTGCTCTCTAGCTTGGAAACTGGTTCCGTAGAATTCTGGTTATAGGCTCATCTACATGTAAGCATGGAACTATTCTGGTTGTAAGTTCGCCCCGGATATAAAGACCTCCTCTACTTTTTCTGGTTTAGTCATCAACAATGCATCCAATCAGCGTGGACAAACAGCGTGACTGTTGCTCCTTGGCACACGAAATCCCGGCCGCGGACGGTGCATTTCTCGAAAATTATTTGGGGGTTAGCACCTGGATTTTGAATGAATCTTCGATTGAATACCTCGAGAAGAAGCGTCAACCTTTCAGTGTATCTGATGTTCGATTTGGAAGCCAGGCGATTCTAATTTCTGGGTGAAAATCAGCTTGGCGCTGCACAGGCGGCCCAGACGTTGAATACGATTAATACGTAACATTATGCTGTTGGCGATTGCGTTATATATTACGATGTATGAGAATTAGAATGCCTCGAAAATTACTCTAAATGCTACGCGTAGAAAATAATTTGAATAAAATGGTTTACCTTATGTTTGCATTGCGTTATTTTGATGTCTCTGGGTTCCTGGAGGTGGTTTACAGCCATTTAGGGAGTTTTACTTTCTGGCGGTTTGCTTCCCCCTAAAGAGTGGCGCTGATGCGGTCGAAAATGAGCTTTCCACCCTCTCCTTCTTATAACGTGTAGTAACAGTCAACGCAAAACCCACCAAATCCCTCAAATTCGCCATTTTTAGCCGCTGAAGTGACAATACACAACAACCGAGGTAGATTTACGTTTATTTTGAGCTTTAACATAGACATAACTCGATATCAGTTTACGATATCAGGCGCAAAACGCAGGCACGCAAGGCGTGCAAGAGTTATTTTTGGTGAATTAAAAGCCCCCGGAGGTAGCATCAGGATCCGATTACATGTAGGTTACAGCGTAGGTTAATCCACCAAGTTTTCTTTGTCCACGATGTACAGCAAAAATAAATCTTGAAGTTGTCTCAACTTTAGAAATGTGCTATCAAGCCTGATTTTATCAAGGAGCGATTTTAAAGGAGCTCAATCACGGTTTGCGCATATTGAAAAGTTTAGCCTCAGTTTTTCAAATTCGTCGTTTGTAATCCGTGTTAATCTTTTCCATCGTTAGCCATCCTTATTCCTTCATGGTTTATCATAATTTCTATCTTATTAAACTGTTATTTTCAGGTTTCCTACCATTTAAAGGTAATTTTGTATGTGGCCAAAATAACTCAAAATACCGTGACTGAGCCCCTTTAACAATTTTACCAGTAGTTTTGTTTATTCCAAGTTAAAGGGGCTACGTCACGACCCGCGCATGTGCGAAATTTGGCTCCGTTCTCATTGAGATTCAAATGCATCCGCCATCTTGAATTTATCGGAGTTGTTTAATTTTGCGCGAATTTAGCCATTCTTGGTTAAAATTATTACGTCTTTTGGTCGCGTGTGTGGATTTCTTCTCGTCGATCTACTTATTTTATCGCAGAGGCAAAATTATGGACGCAGAAGAGGCAAGAAAGGCTACGGTGGTGAGTTTCCTTCGACTCAATTACGTGACAGATTTAAATGTGTGAACTGTTTCGTAGTTTCTGGGAGTATGCTCCAACGCAACGTCCATTTTCTCTTTCTTCTGTTGTTATCCTCTTAGGAAAATCGCATCTCCTGTTCGTTCGAAAGCGCTTGTTCCACGAAACAGAAAACAAATGCAAATCGTGGCTGCCCTTGCAAGATGTGGTAGTGAGTGCACGTGTGGTTCGACAGCAAATCCGTGTCGAAAACACGGTGAGATTCCTTATTTATGCACTTAGCTTTGATGTAACATAGTTTGTAAGTAGGTATTGAAGACTGCACGCGAATGGAACGACTAGATTTCTGGCTATTTTTGGTTCTGTTTGTGTTCAAGTCTTCATATGTACACATGTTCATGTGTACAGCATGTCTTTTTCATTCAGGCCAAACATTTCACCAAGCATAGAGCAGTTTCGAGTTTTTGCAGTTTGAATTGTCTTTTCCTTGAGCTGAGAAGGTTTCTAGGAGAGTTTGATTTTTCATATACAAAGTACAGCAGCTTTGACATGACTCTTTTTTTCATATCAAGGCTGGTGCAAGTACAGCTTCATTTGTGGCTGAAAAACACAGCCATACCAGACTGACAACAGGCCACGTGAAGAGCAGGAGAGGATAAAATAAAATAGAGATGTAAGGGAATGCTTGTATAGAAATATGTTTTATTTGTTATTATTCCAAGAACAAAAATATGCCTAAATATGGAAAAGACCACAAAAATCAAAGCTTGAACACCAATGCAAATGCATAAAGTTTAGCAAGGCAAGATTTGTTTTGTTCCTACACTTGATTTTTTTATTTCTAGACCCACTTGAATTGGCAAAAACTCTGTGCTTGCTAGCAAGCTGTCAAACTTGAATCTTTGACACAGTTGTTGGCTCTACCTAAAATAAATCAATTACAACACTTAATTTTGTCAGGCCAGCTAAAAATACTTTACAGTACTGTACTTTATTGGTGATTACCTCCATAATGTTCTTTTAGGAATTCATTCAAATGCTTGATGAAGCAATGTGTGCAAGCTGTGTGCGAGAAGCCTGCCTAGAAGAATTGACGATTTAGATGAGACCATCAGTGAAAGCGACATTTCTCAACCCACCCCTGGTACATCCACAGAAGGACAGATGACAAGTGTGGATGGAATGCCCAACCCTGCACCTCCTTCTAGTAACTCGGCAATACCATGGTGCAAGTGTGGCATGTACCAAATTATGCTACAAGAAATAGACTGCAATGACAATAGCATGCATGTCTTCATGAACGCTGACTATTGGCAAAATGTTCTCCATAGATACGGTTATCTGGGGAAAGGAAACCAGGTGTGCCCTTCCTGTGTAGTAACAGTTATCCATTGGCAATATCCCTCACACTGGAGTTTATTTGAGATTCAGGGCTGATTAAACCAAAACAAATGCAAGTAACAAGTTCTTTCCCCCTGAAGAAAAGCCTACAAACACCCTGGGACATACTGTATTCAATAACTAGTCATGGTCAGCACAGTCACCAAAATAGTAATCAATAAATTTTATTGACTATATACATGTACTTTAGTGGAGATGTAATTTATTTTAGAGTGGGAGAGAAGTAAAAATTGGTTTGATCATGTCATTGAAATGAAAGAATATTGGTACACATTGTAAAAAATAAACACTTTGTATGTTTGAGGACAATTTGGATTTTAAGCATCTACACCGTATTAGAAAAATAATTTGACAGTATTGAAAGACAACTGTTCCCATGGAGATGCTCTAAAAGAGGCCATATCTTGTAAACAGGACTTCCTTATATGTTCAATAAGATGCTGATATGCCTGTAATATCAACATTGGTAGAACTCGCTGTAACATCAGTATCCTCTCTGCAACAAAGACATTGAACACAACACGTATTAATCATACAATCAGTACATATATGCATAAGTGAAGCCTTGGAGCTGATGGCTCATAGCTGCCAGAGCTTATCCCGGTTTCTGTAGCATGAAGAGGCTAGGAGTATTTCTAATCCCCCTGGATGGGATGCCAGTCCATCGCAGGTCACCCCCCTACCCCCCCCCCCCTCCCCCCGCAATTTGTTAGGTTTCCCCAACAATTCACCGGTGCCCATTTATACTCCTGGGAGAGAGGCACTGTGAGAGTAAAGTGTCTTGCCCAAGAACACAACACCGTGTCCCCAGCCAGGGCTCGAACCCAAACCCCTCGCTCCAGGGACGAGTGCACTAACCATACATGCATACATATACTCTATTGGCTCAGCCGCAGAATATAGTCAATTTTTGAATGCAACAAACAAAACAGTAACAAATATATAAAAAAAAAACTATCAAAATAAATGCAAAGTCACGCCAAATTAAATTTTGAGCATTACTGAAAAGGATGCAGAGCACAAAGGGAATTTTGTATATTTGGATAACTGAAAAAACATCAGTTACTTGACTGGGCCTTTATGATTACGGCTGATCATCCACCCTTACAACAACAGAGCCAAGAGTTTATAGTAATAATAGTCCTGATGATGCACTAATTAACACACTTGTAAAACATACAGAATAGCGAGGCATACTAAATGTAAGTGACAAATTATTTTGTTTTGAAAGGGGAAATTTCACTTGTAGAAAAATCTAGTTCATATGCCCAGTTAGAGTACATTAAAATAAGTAAACAGGTTGTATTGACTTCGAAGGAAACATATATGAAGAAAATGGCGAAATGAATTAAATGAAACCACTACACATAGTTATTGCTCCTCTAATTAAAGTCAAAGTTGCGTGTGGCAACTTGTTTACAGTTGTACATATCAGCTCACCTTCAACATGGCGCCGTCATTTTACGGAAGAGCTATCTTTCAGTATCTTCTCTCGTCTTGTATTTTCCTCTACTGACTTAGCTTCCTTTATGTGAGAGGCAAAAGAATAGGAAATATGTAAAATGACCAGATAAACGGTACAAACAAAGTGGCAAACTGCACGTGAAAGATAAACGAAAGGTACTTGCCTTCGTCGTTCTAGGGAAAGAAGGTGGCCAGCAAACGCTGAATCACTCCGATATTCGCCATAAATCATCGCAGATACTGACGAAGAATAAAAGCGGCAGTCTAGCAAAATCCTTCGATGGCCTTTTTACCAAAACGTTACTCCCTCAGAAACTGAAGTGTAAATCCTCTTCCGACCACTTGCAGATCGCCGACCGCCTCAAGAAGACATCACACTGCATCACAACATCCACGGAAATTCACTCACAAAACATCGAACACGAGCCAAAATCTACATGTAAATACTCTACAACAGTCAATTGACTTATAACCGCTATCAAAAGAATAGACCACTCAAGGATGACAGAGATATTTTTCGATAAAGTTACGAATACGTCCTCGCCGACGACTTTAAAAGTGTGAGGCTAAAACTTTCAAACTTTTTCGTGACCGCACGCGCATGCGCGACCGTGACGTAGCCCCTTTAAATGTAACTGCTCCTAGCGAGACAGCTAAACGTCATGCAGTCTGTACGTAAGAGTAGCCATCGGCAAACGGCAGACTGGTGTTGAACTTCAAATTAATGTCGATTTTAAAAGCCGTTTAAACGAGAAAACATCATTGCAAGTCAGAACAAGAAAACAACGTTATTTAACTTGAGACTTGAAACAACCAGACACCTGAAAGACTGTATAAAAGACGCCACGAAATCTGAAGAGTTTGGGAAGTTTCTGTGTCATATAGCCCTTTCCAACGACCGAGTGCCTTTTTAGTGACTAAAGGACTATGCTATGAAGCAGGTAACTTGACCTCTGTTTTAAAACCGCGCAAGGAATCTGTTTCAAAACGAAAGAACCAGTATCTAATTTGCGGTTTAACTTGACGCCATGGAGTCTTCAAGAATATTTGAAGAGTTTCCATACCACAAACCTATTATGAAATCTTTGCTGAAAATTCCCTTTTTAAGTATTGCCATAGCCGTAAATGCAAGATATTAAAATGCCACTGAAGACAGACTATAAAAAGAGACGTCCAAACATTCTGGAGCTGCCGATAGATAATAGCTTCTTGTTTGTTTATTGTGGGAACAAGAGCCACTGATCTGGGCGTGAAAAACAAAAGTCAGTGTCAAGTTACCGTTTGCAACTAACAAATAAAAATATCTTGTTACATTTACTCGCAACAAAAATAACAATTTTCAAAACTCAGTTCTCATTCATATAATTAGCCGTCTGTAGTTTCTTTTGTGCTAACAGAGAAGACCCCTTCAAATGAGTATCGATTCCAAAGAACGTTTCAGCGAGACGGTATTAAACGTAATTAGCGTTACTTGATTGAGACATCTCGCATTCATATACCGAACCATCTTGCGCCGATAAACGGTTATTTCGTGAACTGCACGTAATGCAAACGATATCGATTGAAAGCTGGCGACCCGGACCATGCAAATACCATCACGTACGAATGTCCCTAACCATCCCAATTCTTGAAACCCAGCCACAAAGTCCTGGCCTCTGCGCTTAACCACAGTAAACGCGGGGACGGAAATTTTGGAGAAGGGCCAATACATAAAAGGATACCTGATCTTGTTTATAGAAAAACAAAAATGGCCGTTCTAAATCTTCACACACGATTCACCTTTACAAGCAGCAATTTGATTGGTTGTTCTTATTAGCCCAAACCTGATTGGTGTGATAAACATGTCATACATATATCACTCACTCGTCCAATCATAACATATAGCACACAAAAAAACATTACTCAAAAACTGCAGCAGAATTATTTCCTGTATTTGCAATTGAATCAGTAGTGTCTGCAATCTAGTAAATGGTTTGAACCATTTTTCTAGTGTGATCGTCCTCGCGATGTAAATAAACTGTCCCTTGTTGTTGTTGTTGTTTCTGACTACTCGAACCCGACCGGGTCCTCAAAGAGGTCTTCAGACAGTTCTTCAGAACCACCCGCACGAACTTGTGGAAACAGCCATTTTCAAAAGTTAGTCGTATTAGTAATCAAGTGTTTCAGTTTTTCTGTATAGCAAATAAAGGAATAAAAAAGCAAGAAATCTTTCACTCGTCCAAATACATGTATACATGTTTATGTTCTTATTTCCGGCAAACCAACGAACATAGTAAAAGCAAGCGCTTCAGGCCATGTCACGAGGAGTATACCACGTGATTGTCAGGCTTCATTTGGGACTGAAAAAATTCTGTTTTTTCACTTAGAATAACGTCATGTGAGTGGAATAGCTTTTTTGGCGTGAATTGATTTTGTACTTGGACAGTTCTTCAAGTCATTACCCGGAAAGCTTAGGAGATCCGGGCCAAGAAATATATGAATACTGGCATTGTCCTTGGTTTAGGCAAGACATTTCTTGTCTTTATGATTTGAAATAAGCGAGTGCTGAGCCAAATTCGACATGACGAGACTGCCAACACAAATGAGCTCAGTGGTTTATAGGCCAAGAAAAATAGATTAAAAAAAGAAATCTCGTGACTGTCCTAAATAGAATGACTTCAAAAGATTTACAGTGCTGACGGTATCCGTGACAGACGTGTCTCGCACCTGTTTCCAGTAAAAATCCGTGACACGCAAAACAAAAATCCAACAATAATAAGGCCCTGTTCGCACAATGCGAAATTATGTTTGTTTTGCAAATAAATCTGTCATCACGAAGCCATTTTCCCTGATGTTTTTTTCACCGACGAAAATTTTCGCGAGTGCCACCAAACTTCGAAGATACCGTCAACTAGCCTTGAAGGTCGTGAATTAACTGTCAGTCGAGAGAATACCTTGTGCGTTCATCAAGTCATCTTATTTGGCAATGAATTAGACGCAGCGTACGTAACAGTGTCGTGATCTGTCACACGCATTACAGAATGGATTACAGAAACCAATTAGAAAAGTTTTAATGTTTTTGCAAACGCCAAACGCTAGTTTTTGTCGTAATCTAAACGGGGCCATATGAACATTGTAAAACTGAAGCACAATGAGATTTGATCGTGAAGATCGATAAATCGCCCAAATGATTTACAGAAATTAAGAAAAGTCAAGGACTGTATTTACACAAACAACGTGAAACACAATCCAGACCTGACGTAAAGCCATCCTTAATAGAATTTGTTATCAAATACAACAAAACAAAAGGGCACTTGATGCAGGCCTGATACCTTACGCAACGTGTTTGTTTCAGGCCGGTAATAAGCAAATCACCTGTACATCAGACCAGCTCACGTAATAAAACACGAGTTTTGATTGGCTTACAGCTTTACGCGCCTTCTATATAAACTTTGCAAAGTGTTTCGTCCATTCACTAAGAGGGAAGTTTTTGTCTTTGAATCTACAGGGACGCACATAGCGACTGGTCTTGGTCTCTTGGGTTAGCTGTTCATCATGGAAGGAGAACATAAGTACACGCTGTCGAACTATATGTCGCTCGATCAAGGCGAGAACGTTCAAGCCATGTACATTTGGGTGGACGGAACTGGCGAACATCTTCGCTGCAAGACGAAAACAGTGAACCAAGAGCCGACCAGACCAGAAGATCTACCCATATGGAACTTTGATGGCTCCAGTACATATCAGGCCGAAGGCTGTAATAGCGACGTTTATCTGCATCCTGTGGCTTTGTTTAGAGATCCATTCAGAAAAGGAAAAAACAAACTGGTTTTGTGCGAGACCTACCAGTACAACCATAAGCCGACAAAAACCAACACAAGAAAAAGCTGTCTTGATGTCATGGAAAGCAACGTTGTAAAGGTAAGCTTATATTAAACATGTGTTTCTTACAGCTTACATTCATGAAAAAACTCAAAAAAGATACAAAAAAAACCCACCTTGAAAATGCTTGCAGACGCATCCGTGCAGTGCGGCACGACGGGAGTAAGACGTGTTAATTAAGATTGGAGTGAAGGTCACGCTACGTTCTTCCTAATATATAACCCTTACCTTTACCACAACTAGTGTTTGCAGCCAAAGAAACAGCCGTGCAGTTGGCACAGAAATACAGTGATCGTAAAATAGCTCTCCGCTCATTTTACTTAAGATTGTGAGGCTTTAATTGAAGCTTACAAGTGCTGCTAGATTGCACAAGCCGGGGCAAGTGCTCATTTTACCTGAGTTGGCATATCTCGGTCACCTATCTTTTGGTAAAGGTCAAGCCTACGTAGTGCACGGGCTAGCAGGATTTAATGACCATTGTGCACGTGGGGCTATCAGAACTGTCAACTGTGGAATTCTAATTAATTGTTTTCTTGATTGTTTTCTCAAAGAATGCTCACCCCTGGTTTGGCATTGAACAAGAGTACACATTGCTAGACAAGGATGGACACCCCTTAGGGTGGCCCAAGGGAGGTTTCCCAGGACCACAAGGCCCCTACTACTGTGCTGTTGGTACTGGAAATGTTTTTGGGCGAGATGTTGTAGAAGCTCACTACCGAGCCTGTCTGTATGCTGGAGTTAAGATTGCTGGAACTAATGCTGAAGTCATGCCTGCACAGGTAGAGAATTAATATTTTTTGCTTCATAAGTATGAATTTTGCTATTTTGATTGGCAGTCTTGAAAATGGATTTTATTTTACATTCATAGATTACGGGTTATAATAATATTCAACAGTCAGCTGACTTCTTTTAGCAAGGTGCATGATATTATTGCAAAGTTAAGAATTTTTTGTTGGAGTTCTGGAATTTTAACCCTCGACATTTTGTAGGTCTGGGATGACGCTGGTCCTTACTGTCACTTTTATTAAAATGCCAAAGTCCAGATTTTAAATATATAGTAACTTTTTCTTTTGCATTGAGTTGTAACAATATCTTTTATACTAATGCACACCATCAGTAGTGTTGAATAGAAAGAACATGCACATATTTCAGTATATCATGTGTACTGTGATAACCGTGCAAAGATAACAAATTTTACTTCTGTCTTTTCAGTGGGAGTATCAGGTTGGACCTTGTGAAGGAATTGAAATGGGTGATCACCTGTGGATGTCACGGTTTCTGTTACATCGTGTGGCAGAAGACTTTGGAATTAAAGTCACTTTTGATCCCAAACCTGTGCCAGGAGATTGGAATGGAGCAGGAGCCCACACAAACTACAGGTATTTATTAATAAGCAATTTGCAAAGGTTAAACTACATGCATTACTGATAACATAGATTAAAAGAACATGTACTCTAAAAAGATGCTTAGATGAAGGGAACATGGGGTTTTGAAGTTTTGGGGTTTTAGACAAATACTTGGACAATTGGAACTATCTGATTGATTGATTTTTATTTATTTCTTGTCTGAACTAATTTCTAACTAACTCTGAAACAACACAGTTGTCTCCTGTCATATCTTTTTTGGATCAATACCCTAAAGGGTACTGTAAAAGCTCCCGCTGTGGACCATTTGAGGCTCGACACTCAAGAGGGACCAAAACCGCTTTTTTAACCCCTAAACTGTACAACAAGCCACTCTGGTCCTTTTTAGATGGGAACCCTCCCTGGGAAATTAGGGAGCTCATTGTTAGTCGTCCTAACTTAAAGGTGATTATTTGACCTTGCCTTCAATTTCAATGTTTGCAGTACCAAGCCAATGAGAGAGGAAGGAGGAATGAAGTACATCTATGAAGCCATCGAAAGGTTGTCAAACAGACATGACTTCCACATAAGGATATACGACCCCAATGAGGGTGAAGATAACAAGCGACGTTTGACTGGGCACCACGAGACATCATCCATTGAAAACTTCTCCCATGGAGTGGCCAATCGAGGTGCTAGTGTGCGCATTCCACGTCAATGCGCTGAAGATGGCAAGGGCTATCTTGAAGACAGAAGACCTTCATCAAACTGTGATCCATATCGTGTCACTGAAGCTATTGTAAGGACAACAATACCACAGCCTGTATGAAGAATACAGACATTAAATGAATTTGACATTGATGTCAAATGGAAACTTTGGTGACTTTGAAGTAATGAATGCTACTTTTGTTGCAAGCAGAAAGCTTTTGATTAAATATATTTAGTAGGTCAATTTTGTTGGTTGGGCTTATTTATTGGTGTTGAAAGCTAAATTGTGGCTAATTGATACTAAAGGCTTGTACAATTACAGCATGAATGCTGGGTACAAGGTTCACATAGTTATGAATGTACAATAAACAATGATTGATTCAAGGTTTAAATTACAGATGTTAATTGACTGCTGATAGTCAAACATCTTAATTAACTATTTTGACACGTCAAAACAACCACAGTACAGCCCTATAAATAGTACTGCTGGGCTCATTCCACTGCCCTTTATCAGTTGTTAAAAATGATTACTGAATGAGATGAAAGTTTTAGTCTACCATATAGCAACCAGTAAATTAAAACTGTTTAACAATAATAATTTATGCCCACAACTGCTGCCATGTTCAAGTCACCTGAAGCACATAGGCATGTATAACAGAGGCATTAATTTCAAATGAATGTACATTAACCATAACATAACTGTAGAACTGCCCAGAGCACTTCCAAAATCTCTATTTTCATAAAAAAATATTCATATCAGTAGAGCTAACAGCTGGATGATTTCCATTATTTAGCTGAACATTTGAAATTTGTACCAAATCATCCACTGTATGTTAAGTGAAACACTTCAACCCTTTTGACTGCATATTGAGATACAATTATAACATAACAAGTACACAAGCCATTGTTAAAGGCAACTATTTTTATTTTGTTCCCAAAAGCCAAGGACTAAATGTTGCAAGGATCTCAGAAGGATCTTGCCACTTTGTAATAGGCTTTCTAATTTCTTACAAGTATTTCAAGAACTACTTGTCAGTATGAACCAAAAAAATATAACATTTTTTGGTTCTTATATTATATATTTCATGCTTAAATGAAGTTAGTCCAGAGTCAGCTACAGTACACTAGAGTTTTAATTTACAAACATTTTGTCTTAATTTAATTAACAAATAAAGAAGCCTAAGCCGTATTTTACAGTGATAAAACACGACAGACATTTGAGAACAGAGGGAAATGTAGAACACATGGGCTGCAGGCGAGTGTTTTCTTCATTTCTCAAGTGTTCTCAAATGTTCAGAGTGCTTTACCACAGTATAATACATGGCTTAGGCTTTATTTACTTTATGACATAGATTTTCCATGCGCACTAACAATAAAACACCGTTTTCTCTGTTTGATACTCTGATAAAACATGGGTTTTTGACCAATCAGAGAGCATGCAGAGTCCTATCTATATTATAAATAATAATAAATTTTGTTACCGAGCAAGAATGATTGTATTTAGTCAGTTTTTTATTGCAAAAGCTACTGTATTTTATCTATGGCGATAACTAAAGTGTATGATATGAAAAGTCCTGTTTGAACTTCTCGTTATTTTAGTTGTGGAGGGGGCTGTCACATCCATGCAAGTGATGCTTGTTTTTTTCAGCCAGACCCACTCAAGGAGAGCGTCTGGCAACCAAAGTACTCAAATATCAGAAGACTTTCTGCTATTTTTAAACCAGGCCATTACAGCCTTGAAAAGGGATAACCCATACCACAAATTAAATGATCACCAACATTTCTGAAAATAATTCAAATAATTCTCAGTTCAGAAAAATTGAATTTCCCACATAATGAGACTGCAGAAGCAGCGTTACGGCATGCTTTATATTAAGGTCTCTTCTACAGTGCAAAAAGAAATGATGCACAACCTTGTGATCTAGGTTAAAGAAGTGGCATTACAAAATATGTAAACTCAGTGAGAAAATTCAATAAATCAACACGACGTTTCTTAACTGCATTTTTTTTTAGGCTTATCCAAAGAGGGCCCTTCATATAAACAAAAGGATGAGCATTTTGCACTGTAAGAATGCTACTCCTTTTGTATATCAAGGGCCTTCTGGATAATCCTAAACACTAAAAAGGTGCCAAGTGTCTATGGTTTAAATGTCCCAGCCATAAAGGGACTGTCCATTCACGCCTTGGCAGAACATTTACGCCAGCATAAGCAGAACACTAACTCTCCACCCATCTTGCCCTTAGCGACACAAGCAAATCTCACTCTACATGCTGCAATTTTGTTTAACCATGACGTAAAAGTGTGTCCTGCAGTTGTGAATTCCTTGCATTCTATGTTCCTAATTACTGCTCTCTTTGTTCAATGTATTAAAAATTAGAATCCACTTTCAAGGCAGTAACTATGGTATGTTGTTAATGGAGCACGACGTCTGTTTACAATGAGCCATTCAAGGTGAGATCATTCTCTATAAAGTTATTGTTAAGTCTATTTCAAAGGTCAACAAACTGTAAGCTTCATTTTCTTAAACCTAAAACATTTTTGCTTGTTACCTTCAGAATGATATAACTAATGATTGATAGCATTGGTGCAGTTTAACACAAGTTAGGGTAGGCTCTTCAGTAGTATAGCTCTTTCTACCAGCTTACCAGCTGACGAACGTCTGCAGATAAAAGCTCAGACAACTGTTCAGAAACCACTTTGTGTTTGAATGCAATGTGGTTAGTACGTATTGTAATTGATTTTTTTCCCTCTCTCCCTCCCTTTGGAGACAGGGTTGGTTGGGTGTATCCTTTATCTAGTAAACTAGTGAAACAATCTCAGATCGTGTAGAGTGCAATGTATAGCTGTGATACAGTAATCACAACACAGGTTCTCACACCTGCTGTCCTCTCCCAATTTGTATTGACCTTGGTAGTCAGCTGGGGCTTTCCCCTTACAGAGTATTAATGGGCAGAAACCTTGACAAGACATTATATTTTAATGCCACCAACTTAAATATATACTACCTCAGGGAAACTTTAGGCTGAATATTAACTTTTTGGTATCTTTCATGGGGACAATTAAAAGGAGAAATAAATATGTTAAATAAATAGGTGAAGCAATACGTTTCGTCTCTTTATTTGAATCCTGACAAAAACACTAAAGTAGTTTAAAAACAGTACATGACATTTCTTCAATCGAGCTAGGGGTAATTCCAAAAGATACCAGTCATAGTAGCCTTCTCTGCACCAAACAGGGAGAAGTGAGTTAACCAAAAATTAACAGCTGCAACATATAAAACATCCAGATTATTGAGAACTTTGCCTTGAGAACAAATTCTGCAGAATTGACTGGTGAAGGTCCCATCCAGTGTGTTATATCCCATGCTTAGCAACAGTTGAACATCAACATCTGCTTTGTTGAATGGTCATGAAGACAGGGTGTGGAGTAGAAGAAAACAAATTGCAGTGATAATTAAGATCTTGCAGAAATGAAATATGCCATACAGGTTACCAACTGGTGAACAAATTGATCAGGGTTTCAGTTTACTGGGATGTGATTGGCTGTGTACACTCAGAGGTGGTTCAAGTTGCTAACAGCAAAATGATAACTATAATCCCAGTGTCTGGAGTAATAATTGGGTCCACTCTCAAAGTTCTTTAAACCATAAGATTTATTTCCATCTGTTGTTAAGATTAAAATCGAGATCTTAGTGTAATTTGAAACCACTACCACCACAACAACAGCAATCAATGAAAAGGAGATTTTTTTTTTTGCAAACTAGGATGTTTTGGAAAACTGAACTGCTCTTAATTCACAATAACAATCACCATAGGTACTGGGATATTAGGCATGAAAATTTACTAACCTTCAGAAATAAAAATGTAACAAGCACCCTTTATTTTACGCTCTGCACAATCTACCTTTTTGTGGGGCTTAGAACCTGACCTACCTTTCCTTTTACTCTAGCCCACCTGCCGAAACTTATCGACTGGTAACCATATTTACATATTATGTTTGCAACCAATACCAGAAACATTATGTTAGTAATGAAATGGCTAGCTATTCATCTGCAAATGTTTAAAGGAACTGAAAATAAACAATGGTAAGGAAACCTGTCTTTTTCCCCCATGCTTTTCATTATATTTACGTAGCACACTGGCTTACATTGAGTATTCTTTAGAATAATTAAATCAGTATCAACTTGTTAAACATTGTACAAATTTTTCTGCAGTCCGAATTCTCAAAAACCCTTTCTTCTTGTCTAATTTGTAAGCAGCTAACCAGTTTTGACTCTTCAGGCACATATTTACATCATAATCTTCCTAACAATATTATAAATATATAACTATTAAATTAAAGATCTGTCAATTAAAAATGTAAGTTGACAAGCTACATCGTACACACCACCCAATTACCTTTTGTGACATTTCTACAATACCTAAAAGAATTTAGGGTTTATTCACTGTCCAAACAGAACAGCCACACCCATGTCACAACGACTTGTTGCCATAGAAGGCATTAGTGTCCACTCCTGAACTAAAGGATCATAGCTTTCAAATGTGTCCAACAGTGACAAACCATCATAGCCACCCACTGCAAACAGCTTGCCACACATCACAGCTGTCCCTACATAGCACCGGTTTGACTTCATTTGTGCAATACTCATCCACTGATCATTACATGGACTGTAACATTCCACAGACGACAAATGTTGGGTGCCATCATAGCCTCCAACAGCAAACAGCTGCCCATCAAGAACTACTATTCCAGCACCTGTATGAGAAGGAGATCAGAGATGCATGACACCAATATATCAAAATGGTTGAATAAAGTGCAATGGAATAATCATTAAATAAATGGTGATATGTGCTTGGAGTATACCACAATATCTACATTTACAAGGTGTTATTATTTGAGACTAGTTAGTTATATACAAAACCATCTCATTTTGTAAGTATGTTCCACACCAAACATATCCAAACCAAAATGAAATGGCTGAATTGTGTATACCCTGTTTCAGACCAAAACAGTTCAAAAACCATTCCCTTTGGAGCACATACCTGTAAGGCTTATACGATAGAGTACTCCATCCCCCAGGAGAGAGTAAAAACAAACATGTTATAAAATCAATATACTGTTGCACAATGAAACTACACCACAGGTAGTTTTCAAACAATGTGGTTCTGGATTTGAATGAAAATATTGGCAGATCAACAGATTTGACAAAAAATAGCATGGATTGGTGGATTCACCTCCCTCCTTACTGGAAGGCCCCATCCTATCACGGAAGGAAGACCACGTCCTATCACGTGTGAGTACAAACTTAATCCAATCACAGCATGTGAGTCCAAGGTGTACATTAGCTACACTAAAAAAAGGATAAACATACGAAATGCATGCAAAATACTCTACAGAACCCTCCAAAACTTGGAGATATGCCGTATAATTACAACACATAACTATCTTATGCTTTATCCTTAACTTCAAATCACACATGCTGGAGAAAATAAGCATTATAGCCATCATAGAAAACACAGTGTCAAGCTGTGTACAATGGGATTGAAGACTTTATGCTCACCATTCGCTGGTGGCAAAACTACCTATCACAATTAAGAATTCTTGCTCCGCCAAACGAGTATATAATATCAAAAAAATATGCCAGGTGCGAAGTGTTACCGAGCATTGGTCTCTACCACTCCCTGCTATTGGCAACTGATGAGATCCAGAAGGATCAAAACCGCAGTATTGCCTGATCTACAAGGCTATGAGCCTCCTAACAAAAGAGGGAGTTACTGGGACAAACTCCTTATAATATCTTTCAGACAAGACTGTTTAAATTTAACATAACTGAAGGAGGCTAAAGAAGTGAGCGACAATGCTGCAGACAGATGGTCAGAACTAATTCATGACTTCAACCAGGCCCGGGTTGTTCGAAAGGTGGATAATACTATCCACCGGATAAATCACTATCCCAGCGGGTGGCCAAGTTTGTTAATATTGTTAACATTTATCCACTGGATAGTGATGTATCTGGTGGATAGTATTATCCAGCCTTCGAACAACCGGAGCCAGCAGTTCACAATGAACTTCTTTTACTATACCTGATCGCCTGGTACTCATTGGGGCCAAACCAGTCCACTGTCCTGTTCTGGGATCAAACCTCTCAATACTGTTTAAAATACTGTTTCCATCATATCCACCCACACAATACAGTATGCCATCAAGGTTAGCAAGGCCAGCTCCTTCTCTGGGGGCTTGCATCTCACTAACAAGGGTCCATCTGTCAATTGTTGGGTCATAGCATTCAACACTGGTATGCCTTGTTGTACCATCAAATCCTCCAGCTACAAATATTTTTCCTTTGTTTTAAAGTAAAAAAGGGGAAAAAAATCAACAAATTAATATTCTTAAAGATTGAAATCAGCTTTACATTGGTAAATTAATAATAGTTGGCCATAAAAATAAGCTAAATAACAGAAAAGTCATCTTGGCACCATTATCAAGTGAAGAATGCAAAGGAAAGATAATACTACTAAAAGTGAATGTGTGAAATAGAATGAATTAATTGATACTTAGAAAAAAAAAATTATATTAAATAATATAAATGACTGAATCCAGCAAAACTTGAATCCAGAATCCAGAATCCAGAATCCAGCAAAACTTTAGCACAGTTTTAACACTTCTGTCGTTAACAATGGCCTCTGTGCAGCTCTATTTACTGCAGACAAATGGCTTGTTGCACACAAATGGCTTCTCTGAGTCTCAGGGGATGTTTAATTTGGGTCAAATTTGTCAAAATTCCAAAGCAAAAATTTGAAATTTAGCTTACTGTGCATCTGCTCTCTGATAAAGTACACTGTTTCAGCCAATCAGAGTGCACATTATATGGAATCTTTATCATAACAAAGGTTATTGATGCACCAGTCTTTACTGTTATGTTAGTTGCTCTTGACTTTGGATTCATTATACCTGCTAATGCTGTTGCGCCAGCCAAGCCTCGTCTCTGTAACATTGGAGTCATAACTGACCACTGGGCTGTTGATGGATCAAAACACTCAACAGTATTGAGACGACTTGAAGCATCATAGCCACCAATGGCATACAGTCTACTGTTGAGGGCCACTGAACTTAGATAGCGTCGTTTCCTTGTCATTGGCTGCAAAAATGTTAATAATTTATTATCACCATAGTATGACTTACTAGTAATGGCCATCATCACTAATGGCAACATATAATATTGAAGAAATACTGTGTGGAAATAAGTTGTCAGTCTGCTACAAAACAAAATCAATCTGTAAGTGTTGTAAACTACTATGGACATGTTTACTCTCACCAAAAAGATATGGGTTCCATGTTGGCATAGAATATGATCAAGCTTGCATCAAGTGAGATAATACCCATCTGGTACATAAAAAATTAATATGTATATAATTTTATTTCAAGTGTTTGAAGATCAATTGTAAAGTTTTCAAGAGATGACAAGCTTGCTTTTCAAATTTAAAATAAATTATAACCAACATAAGATTCTTTGAACAAAAAATGTATTTATTAAACAAACCCTACATTTTCTTTCAGAAGTAAAAAAAATAAACTCATTACAACATAAGAACACAGTCCAATGTGACATTGATGCAGTACAATTTTATATTCATCTCTGTGTTAATCACGGAAGGGGACAGTAATCAGCAATATTATACAAAATAATTAAATGTAATATTTTCAACAGTTGAATTAAAAAAGAAGGGATAGGGGTGGGGGTACAATATTGTGGATTAGGAAACCATATGACACATTAAATTTGTCTGGGCCTTAAATTTCTTTGGTTGGTAGTCACGTCACCATTATCACACCCTGAAATACTTACAGTGAGGACACTCGAACCTTGAACACTTGACATTTTTTTGTACATTTTGTTAGTGAATTAAGAATGAATGTGCTTCATGTTAACAAGAGTAATTAGCATGTTCGCACTTTAAAAATGCTAGTCTTGTACATTATATGAAGAGCCTTGATTCTATAGTCACCAAACCAAATGTACAAAAAAGTAAGACAAAGTTGAGCTCCTGATTAAATTGAGGGTCCCTTCTAAACAACATGTTCAACTCTACTTACTACTAAGTAAACATGTTGTCCACAACTGAGCTTTTACACAGTCACGTACCTGTATAACAGACCACTGGTTTGTTGCAGGGTCATACTTCTCAACAACATCAACAGGAGATTGCAAATTTCCAAAACCTCCCAGTACATACATGACTTCAGATAGGCCAACCCTTGACTTGGTTCGACAGTTCTGCATTGAATAACGGCATTCAGGCCTTAAATGGAACCTCTTAGCTTCATCTACAAGGTCTCTACAATCAAGGCTCTGTCTTATCAGTTGCTGTGAAATCATCAATAACAATATTGTCAGTAATTTTAAATTAACTGCAACATTAAATTTTAGTCCAGTAAACAACATTTAACTGGGATAAAATACACGTATGTGTCAAATTTCTCGTAGTTTTTTGATAAACAATTTCTTGTGGGTACACTGTGCAAAATTGTACCTACATCTAATTTGTTTTATGTCAGTCAGACAAAAACCATTCTGCTCATAACGACAGAGGTTAATTGTTTGTTATTTGAGCAATCAAATAACATAGGTCTACACAAAATTTGTAAGATTGTTTTATTTGAAGCAAGCAATTCAAGCAAGCAGAAAGCGGAATCATTATTATATATTAATTTGGCTAACAAAACATGCTGTCACTGATGATACTCATGATGATAACATGGTCGACTAATGGTTTCTTACTATAGTTGACTCCTAGTAACTTGAAGTCTTGGTTACTCTAATCTGGTGTTAACATGAACGAAAATTAATTTCCCCTGGATTTGCCCCTTACATTTACTGTAGTTTTACCTCCAAGGTCTCAAACCCTTGATAATTTGAAAATCCCACTAGGTGAAAGGGGTTTGTTTTTTCCCTTCAGGTCATTTTCTTTAATTACCAATAAATTCTCGAAAACTCAAATTCCTTTCTCAAAATGAAAATGAGTCAAAACATACTCTAAAACATGAAATTTAATTTGAAAATAATGCGCACAACTGTGTTCGTGAAGTGTCTATAATATTTAACAACAAAAGCAAACAATAAACAACAACAAAAACTTTTATTTCATCCCAGAGTTAGAAACAATTTATTACTAAATTAAAAACCAAAGGGAAAGGGGTGCTGGCTACCCTAAATAACCTGAGAGTTAAAAATGCGAGATGGCCAGTTAAAAGAAACATAGTTATGATTATTTTACATGTTAAGGTCAGGGACACAAACAAACAAACAGAGACACACAAAATAATAGATTGAAATAAAAAAGTTGTAATAAGTTAATAACCAGTAGACTAAAGTTCTTACATTGCAAAACAGTATTTTTATCAAGAGAAATGTTAGTATGGATATCTAATAATATTAATAAAGTGGTGCTTTATTTTCTTTTTAAACAAAGACAATGAAGATGATTTAATTCATATCTTCATGATGGAACTCCATACTGATGGACCTGGAAATCTTGTATTGCATATTCCATAATTTGCTCTTGCTTTTGGAAGATAATAAGACTGTTTTGCAGCAAGCCTTGAGTTATAATTATGGATCTGTGTTATTTCAGTGAAGAATATAAATAAATATATTAATTTTCTTGTGCTATTAAGCTTCTTGGTGTTGTGTTACAGGTCTATGACGTGGTAGCTGCATAAGCACTTGATTAACAAAATAAATGAAGGAACGAACAAACAAACAAACAAATGAGTAAATTACAAACCAACAAACCAACAAATGAACAAAGGAATAACTGAATAAACAAATGAATGATTAATGGAAAACAAGTGACCTACATAATGTTGCTCCATTTATTGTTATTGTTTGAACAATAATTGACAAAGGTAAACAACACCTTGCTTTTCGCTCTAATTTTTGTTCATTTGTTTCTATCCCCTGATAACTCAAACTCCTGCTATGTCTGTAATTCAAACCTTTTATGATTTCCCCATGACAGTTCAAGTTATTGGGAGTCAACCACGTAGAGTACAGTGGATATGACATTGGTCAACTGTACTTAAAAAAACTTGTCAATATTCATACCAAATTTGATGTTCACTACAAGACTTAGTGAGCAGATTCACGACAATCACAAGCCAAGCAAACTAACATAATTAAATTATCAAATTATAATAAAGTTAGGCAGCTGAGTTTACTTGCCTCGCTGTCGACTATATCTGTTATGTACCGTGGAGTGAGAAGAGGCAAACGAACAAATTTCAGCATTCCAGGCAACATATCCTTTCTCTTCTTTTTATCCTGCTTGATCCAAGAAATCACAGCTTCAAAAACTGCCTCCTCAGATGGCACCTGGTTACAGAGAAACTTGTAAGTAAAACTTGTGCTACCCCTTAAGATATTGCATACCATGCACTGTGTGTCCACAAAAATACAGGATGCATAGTTTTGAGGCCTTAAGGTATCAATATACCCCAAAACCCCAGCAACGTGTATATTATAGTTTCTGGAGCTTACCCACTTGTGTCTGGTTATAACACAATAAACATTCCAGACATAATATGTTTGTATGTATTGGTGTTCAATATTTGACAGTAAGTTTGACAGTAATACCTTTTATAGCAGATGATTAAAATATAATTTGAGTAAAAGAATTACAATTAAACAGTCAAATTGAGTGTGATTTATTTAGTAATTATTAATAGTAATTTGACTGATTGGATTACAAATTTTCAGGGAGTAATCAGGCCAGCAATTTCAAATTTTGACGAGTGTGCAGCGCGAGGCCGATTTGAAATTATGAGTACAATTTCTCTCTGAAATGTATGACACAAGGTCCAATTACTAATTAATTGTATCATTAGTTCGTATAGTGTGATCGTCCGGGTGAGTGTAGTTCTGAAAAGAACTGTTGTTGGTTACTGACGTTTTGACAACCTGAGCGGAAGTCATCTTCAGAGTCAAGTGAATAGTGTTTGTCAGTTGATGATGTTATAAGTCTGGTCCGTTGAACGCAATTGGTCAGTATAGCCATGATGGTATTGGCTGAAAGACTCGTGTTAAGTTTGTCATCAGTCATTGGTGGGTTTCAATCTGTCTATTGTTAGTCAAATAGGTCGGTTTTAGGTCTGTGTATTTTTAAGTCTGTTTGTCGGTTTTGTCTCCGTTGTGGATAAGTCATTTGTAAGGCGCCGTAGTTGTTGACATCTGTTAAGAGGCATTTGTTCTAGGTTAGTGTACCAGCTTTCCAGAGTCAGTCGTTGAAAATAGTTTGCACTGTAGGTTAAGCACTGAGCAGAGTCCCAGTCAATGTTGTGGTTTGTCAGTTGATGATTGTTTGGTAAGCCGCGACAACAATGAACTACGAACGACAGTGTACAGAAAACCGACTCATACCGACAGATTACTTGACGAATCATCCTACAACCCGACTTTACACAAAGCCATGACTATAAAGACTTTGATGAGACGAGCGCAACTAGTTTGTGACACACCGGACAGCTTATGCAACGAAAACAGATACCTTGAATGTGTTTTTCACAAAAACAACTACAATGCTGACTTTATTCGACGAAACATTTACTGACCTACTGAAGCTGATGCTACGAACAGGAACCTTACACCTGTTACTACAGTGACTACACCCTACATTAAGGGCACTTCTGAGACCATCTCATGGATCCTACAGCCCTACAACATTCGCGTAGCCCACAAACCTACAACTACGTTACAACACTTACTGACCAACGTGAAAGACAGAGACGGACCTAACAACAGACAGAGAGCAGTTTACAAGATCAAATGCTCCGCCTGCCAGCTGGCTTCCTACATTGGTGAGACTGGCAGAGACCACAACATTGACTGGGACTCTGCTCAGTGCTTAACCTACAGTACAAACTATTTTCAACGACTGACTCTGGAAAGCTGATACACTAACCAAGAACAAACGCCTCTTGACAGATGTCAACAACTACCGGCGCCTTACAAACGACTTATCCATGACAGAAATGAAACCGACAAACGGACTTAAGCTTAACAATACACGCACCTAAAACCAACCTATTTGACTAACAATAGACGGATCGAAACCCACCAATGACTGTTGACAAACTTTATACCTGGCGCAAATTTGGACACTGAATTATCCGTAGAAGTTTTCGTAGCGTTGTACGTCTGTACGCTTTAGTTTTATTAATATTGACTATATATGCAAGTTTCAAAAGTTAACAGTCTCATGTAAGGCCGTAGAGTCGTAGAGTCGTAGAGTGGTAGATCCTTATAGCTTTATACTGCTTATTAGAGATATAGAGCGAAAATGTAATATTTTATTTATCTAAGCTACATGTATAATTACAACAACTGTTCATTTATTGTTTTTCGAAACGCAGAGTTATATTGCCCATTTTCCTTTCGAGTACTTAATTAGATGCAAGCTATATCATTTTCCATGATATTTTACTGTTATATATCTGTAATTTATAACTCTACGGATCTACTTGGTACAGCCGTAGAGTCGTAGAAACAGGTAATGTATTTGTTTTGTTTTTACTGCTACATTTATCCCATTGTTCTTGTAGGTGCAGCCGAAGCATTTATGTTCCATGTATAAAGTTGTACCCACTTTTATGCATTTACCTCGCTACGCCTCTATGCCGGTGCTGCTCTGCGCCTGTAAGGCTCTACGTAGAGTTTGAATGAACCTTCCCTCAAAAGTTTACTTACATTGTAAAACTCCCCTCAAACGAGCTTATTAATTGCAGTGACAGACATTGGTTCCAAATTCTATCAAATCTTTTTTTTTCCCCATAGGTGATATTTCCATAACATCCTTTATTTTCTATTCAGTTTGAGGGACGCTTGTTCACCTCATTATTGTGGTACCATACATTACGCTACAGTGGAAATTCATCCCTTGATTTCAGAGTTACATTATTGCTTTATTTAGCTGCCATTACATGCAGAAAATCTTTATAGATAAGACGCTTATGCTTAAAACTGTTCATTTTTTTTTTTAGCATTTACTTGTTTGTTCCCATTTTCCATTTGCCATATTGGCTACACGCACAAGTAATGCCCTCATATCTAAAGGGTTTACTGTTACACACAGGTTGTTTGCTTGCTTTTTTGTTTTTTTCTTTTCTTTCTTTTTTTTTTTTGTTGTTTTTGTTTTGGCCTTTGTAGGAGTATGCACTCTTTTTTCTTTTTTGTTTTTGGCTGTTGTTGTTAAAAGTGTGACAGGCCTGACATGACTCCCGCAGGTTTCGTGATGTTGTATATAATTAGTTTGACCTTCATAGTTTTGCTCTAACGAGTATATCTTTTAGAGATCTGCCTCTTATGTAAGAGATAATGGGTGGCTCCCGAAAAATCTCTCGAAGTAGGGGTTGTTTCTCGATGATATGCCATTTGCTCATTAAAATCTTTTTGAGATTTTGCACTAATGGGTTGTATTTTCTGATGAAAGGCAATATGATTTTTCGCACGTTCTGTTTCTCCCGTAGCGCGTATTTTCTCTCTAAGAATTTGACTTCTGCGAGGGTCTTTTCAACTATGTTGTTTGGATAGCCTCTGTCGCGTAATCGCGACTTGAAATTATTAATGCTTTCTTCAAAAAGAACTTTTGAAGAGTTAGTTCTGAGAAGTCTGAGGGCTTCCCCTTTGATGAAGCCCTTCGCTACACCAGGGGCATGACAAGAAGAGAAATACAGGTACTGAAAGGTTTCAGTAGGTTTGAGATGTGTGCGAATGTCTAAGATTGACTCCTCGTAGAATCTTTCGCCTTTAAATACTGTAGTGTCTAGGAAGTTTGTATCTTTCTCTGATATATTAGCCGTGAATTTAATGGTAGTATGATGCCTGTTGGCTTCTAAGATAAAGAGATCAATCTCTTCTTTTGTTGTATCCCACAAAGAAAATATATCATCGCTGTATCTTTTCCACTCGATTGGTTTTGTTTTGCTCTTGTTGATGATTTCGGTGTCAACTGCGGACATAAAGATATTGGCAAAAGCAACTGCCATTTTAGTACTCATCGCAGTGCCGTGAGTCTGAAGGTAGTCTCTTCCACAAAATTGGAAGGAGTTCTCCTGAAGTATAAGTCTAAGCATTTTCCTTGGCGCATTGGTTGGTATTGGAATTTCTCCTTGATAGAATGTTTCGTATGCTTTGCATACAGTTTCGATACCCTCTTCTTGAGGGATGTTGGTGTACAGGCTGGTAACGTCTAGTGATACCATAATTGCATTGTGTGAGACTTTCGTCTTTTCTACGAAATTGATGAAGTCTTTTTTATCCTTGAGATACGATTTTTGTGATTTTGCTATTGGCTGGAGGATGTAGTCTACAAATGATGATATTTGTTCTGTTGGACCATCACAACCTGATATTATACGTCTTCCTACAGGTGCAGGTTTGTGAATCTTTGTAAGTGTGTAATTATTTTTCTTCTATCATGATGTTTCTTGTTTTTAACTTTGCGCTTTTGTGTTTCCCTGCCCTTTGCCGTTTCATCAGAAACAAAACAGCGATAAGATTTATCTTCTTTATTCTGGTTTTCTTCAAACTTTTTCATCAATACATCAAATTTCTTGATCCTCTGCATCAGCGTGTTTGCTAATGTAATTACATTCTCTCTACGTGCCTTAGGCTTATTGTTTCTGGCTGCAAGTGGCCGGTTTTTGATAAGTTTCTCATTATCAGTTTTCCTTGCCTTGGCCAGGTTCATTTTCTGCTCTGTTTTTCTTAGTTTGTTCTTGTTGCATTCTATTATCCTGTAATGGAAACATGTTAATGCACCAATCAGCTTTTGTTCGGCGTCCTTTCTGATGTGGTTTATGTCCTGCTTGAAGTCTTCGTCCAGCACGATGTTTGCTCAAACAATGTATCGTAATGATTTTGGACTTGTTTTCTTTTCAGTGTACGCCTTTAGCTTCTGGATAGAATCTTCAGATTTTTCGATTTTCTTCTTCAAGGCTATGGTGCTGTCGTCATATCTTGTTCTTTTGCTGGTGACTTTAGGGCTGTACGTCTCTGAGGGGCGTTTGCGGGTTGGCGGTCGTTGGCCACTCTCCAGCTCGTCTTCACTGTACAACAGCTCTTCCACGTTTACGGCGTTAATTTCATTTGCGAGTGCTAGCGACGATGAATTGCTCTAACATGCACATGATATGTAAGTTGCAATTTCACAACATAAAAATAATTGCTTAGAGTGGGGACAGGAGAATTGCGTGTGTAAACGGGGTTTGAAACAAGAAGAGGATTATAGGTGGAAAGATGAAATGTTTTAACGATTGATATACTAGAAGAAAATTTCTATAATGCTCTCTCGCTTTCCATTTTATATTGTGTGGAATCAGCAATAGCCACCTGCAATAACAAAATCTCTTTTTAAGAGTAAGAACTAATGTATTCGAAAATATCAAGCAAAAAGTACCGATTTGTGTAACAAGATTGTTATAGCAAGACTTGGAAGGTGAGACTTTATCCCCTTCTAATACAATCGTTGGGAAATTATAAAGCTAAATACGTTACAAGTTTCCGTCTATTTTAAAAGTAAACTTTTACAAAGCGAATGCTCTGAGAAAAAGTGGTGAACCATGCATAAGGACCTTTTGGCTAAAAACTACCCTGGCGACTTTTAAAACTTTGATAGCAATCGAAGTGATGGGAGTTCAGGAACAGTAATGGTGTAATACAGAGCCGGAATGGGTAATAGGTGATCGGAAGATTATGATTTGAAAACATTGAAATCTTTGGGAAAGATACATGATTTCAAAACGTAGAGAAAATGGAAGGACAAGGAGTTTGACCGCACGATATATACGATAAGGCCAAAAAGATGTTGTAAGTAACAGCCTGCGAACCAAGTAGCTTACATATCAAAAAAACACAGATCCGAAAACAGTATATTGCTACAGATGATTAATGAAAATTACAAGGCAAGGGTTTCGCTGTTGGTACATAAATACGTGTGGAAAGAAAAAAAGTGACCAAAACTCAACGTAAAGAACCAAAAAAAAAAATAATAAGGTTCGAAGACGCAGCATACAAAATTACAAGCACATAGTTTAGAGTACAACAGTAGAGGCGTAGAGGCGTAGAGGCGTAGAGGTGTAGAGGCGTAGAGGCGTAGAAATGTAGATGCGTACGGCATAGAAACATAGAGGTGTAGAAACGTAGAGGCGTAGAAACATAGAAACGTCGAGGCGTAGAGGCGTAGAAGGGCATAAAATTTTAATAAAAAGTAGATTAGTGTAAAGAAGTAATTTTAAAGAAAAATGTAGACACAATAGCGGTAAGGATATATTACAGTAGGAAGAATAAGGGAAGAAAAATTTAAGTTTTAACTAAATATATATTAGGAAAAGCAAATTAACCAAAAAAGTATGAATAAATTGAACTGTAAATTTCAAAGGATGGATGAGATAAACCTCAAAATGGGATTAAATCGTCCGAAAAATAGCAGCACATTATGCAGCAACATTACAAGGAAAAAATCATACAAGAAAGTGAGAAAGTTGTCGAGAATCCGTTTGCATGTGTCATTTTGTACATTGTGGAATAAATTGGCAATAACAATACATTGGTTGCCAAGGCAACACAAACACGCAATAGGAAAAAAAACAAGGGAAAATTAAAAATAGGCCAAGAACGTGCCACAAAAGGCTGGCGAAAAAGAAGGCTAGGCCAAATAGTGTGTCCAAATCTGACCCACACTTGACAAACTTAACATGAGTCTTTCAGCCAATACCATCATGGCTATACTGACCAATCACGTTCAACGGACCAGACTTATAACATCATCGACTGACAAACACTATTCACTTGACTCTGAAGATGACTTCCGCTCAGGTTGTCGAAACGTCAGTCACCAACAACAGTTCTTTTCAGTTGGATACCCATAGATTATGTGACAAGTAGACACACAGAAATCCAATCACGATCAATAATTTTCTGTAGATACGATAAGGTTAGTGTTATTATTGTTGCTTCTAGTAGGAAATATTTGTTGGATTTCAGTTCTACAGCTCACAAGCTGAGATCAGTAGCACTAGTCACGATTATATATTTGATACATTTTGAATCTTAGTTTAACTTCCTTCTCATTAAGACTAGAGTATTTGACTACAGTCGAGCCCCTATTAAGCACCAACCATTGGGTAAATGGGAGGTGCCCGCTTAATAAGGGTTGGCTGCTTAATGGGGGTTTGTATACTTTGAAAATTTTGACCATCGGTTAATTGCTAGTTCACAAACAAACACCATGTCAAGACAAACATGATAAACATGTGTTTGAATGTTTTTCATCAGTCATCACTTTCTATTTTGGACTCTTATCTGTCATCGCCTTTCTCAAATTGTGTAGTTATTAATTTTTGGGTGGTTGCTTTATAGGGTAAAGATAATCAAAAGGCAGCCACGGCCATCTAATAGAGGTAGCCAGTGAATAGGGTTTTATTTTACCGCCAACAATTTTGGGACTTTGATAACTGGCTGCAAAAATAAGGGGTGGTCGTTAATAGGTGGCTGCTTAATAAAGGTTTCATTGTAAAACTACAAAATTACTACTTGCAACTTTTGTATTAACTACTGTTTACTTACAGTTAAGTTGTCACATTTTATCAGTGATACGACATCTTCAGTATCAAGTTGCAGGAACTCTTCACTATCCACAAGATCAACAAAGTGTTTTAGGATATATTTTTCAGCTGCTTTCCTCAATTCTTCACATCCATGAGTCTCTGCAAATGTTTTAATGCCTAAACAGTTTGATGGATCTAACTGTTGTTCCAGAAATTCACAACAGGCTTTCTGAACACCTGCAAATAATAAACAAATTAAGACGGATTCCACTCAAAGTTCCGAGCAACAAGTGCAAAAATTATTTACTAAAAATCTACTCATAGCATGGTAACTTTTGGAATACTATTTACAGCAACTCACTTTAGTTCAGTTCTCTAAGTGACCCCACGATTAAATTCTCAAGCATTCTTGCAAACCTTGCAAGAATGCTTAAAGCATGTGTTATTGTGTTTTTAACTAACACGAAACGTCTGTTTTAACTGAAATATGGATAACTTCAAATTCAATTTTTTCACGCTGAGTCAGCTTGAGCGCTTAAGTCTTCAAAGATTATTTTTAACTGTATTCAAAAGATTACCATGTCATGAGGTTTTTTTGGTAACTTAGTTTTTGCCGTCATTGCTCGAATGTTCTGCAAAAATCATTTTACATATATATTTATTTTTAGTACGAGTAAAATTGAGAAGCAAAATTTCATCATGGTCTTCCCATTTCAGTCACTCAATTTGTTTTAAAACTCTTTTGAAAATGAAGACTGTGTCACATAACTGGTTCATTCAATGTAGGACCTAAATGTAGTTATAGGAGAATCTTGGTTCACAATACTTGTCTCATTAGCATAAAAGACACTGACAGTTTTTGATGGAGCTACAAAAACATTAATTCTGAATATTGAAAGGGTGCAGCATGATTAACAGTCTCAAGGAATTTGAGCCTGATGTATTGAACATTTTTTGTGCTCATTAGCACTTTTGCAACCCAGAAATTTTGTAGTTTTTGAATTAAGCCAATTTCTCCTCGAATATTAAACCCAAAGTGTGTCCACACCTTTCTGGGAGACGTGGTGACCTCATGGTTAGTGCGCTTGACTCTGAATTGAGTAGTGCAGGTTTGGGCCTTGGCAGCGGACATTGTGAATTTGTTCTTGGGCAAGAAACTTTACTCTCACATTGCCTTCCTTCCCCCAGGTGTATAAATGGGCACCAACGAATTCAATGCTAGGGGTAACCCTACAATGAAGTAGCAACATTCCATCCAGGGGGAGTCACTTTATGCTAAAGAAACTGGGATAATCTCCAACCTTACAGGGCCACTTGATTCTTATGCAGACTTTTCCTATGTCCACACCTTTGGTTCTCTTTTTTGGGTATTTGCACAGGTGGCACAATTTCATTTTAATCTGAATTTCATTTGAGCTACAACATATGTGATCCTACACAGGAAAACAGGGATAAAGGTGATAACACGCTCACAACACGCTAACACAGCACGCTTAGTGTGTCCTAAGACACGCTTTATACGCATATTTAATTCATAGCACAATGAAGGACACACAACAATTGGTTTCGAAGATGTTAACACGCTAGACCTTTTGTTTTAATTAGCATGCTAACCGTAACACACTTAGTGTGTGAGATAGCACGCTAGAACATGCTAGAAAGTTTGCGATCTCGCTCTCCAAAAAGTTGGACTTTTATTATTGAATTTTTTTACTCTAAAAGCTTCTAAATTAGCGACAATTAATAAATAGCAACAAAGAGTGGGAGAAAAACTTGGCATCCACGTTGGACAATGAACAAAAGATACTATTATTCTGAATAACCTCAAACACAAGTAGAACATTTTTAAACAAACTTATCACCTTCCTTCCTTTGGAAACAAATACAGCTGGAGAAGTTGCTGTCTCCGATTCTCATCAGTGCCGAAGAAAAATTATGCATTAGTTCTCAGGTTAAACAACAGCCAAATATTAGGATTTGTATGGGAAAAACGGTTATATTCTTAAGTCTAAGAAAATCAAAAGGAATATAAATAAAAATAAACCTACCTCACATTAAGTGTGCATTTCCTTGGTTCCAGTGGGGTTTTTAGGCTGATTTAATTGGATCGTTTTTAGCTTGACTGCTTTGTCCTCTCTTCCTTCATATTTTTTAGGAAAAGTTTTACAACACAAGCAGTAAAACATGTGACGTGCAAACCTCAGAAACAGTTAGTTATTGTGTTTACTATGTTACAATGCTGTCAAATTATGCTTGGCACCCGCAGAGATCAGGTGAGATCCATGAATGCTTAATTGTATCAAGTCTTGCAAAAGATTGTCTAGTCTTATAATGGCACCTTTCTAGATTGGTTACACCCATAGACTGTCTAGCTATAAAAGCACCATTATGCAGTGTAAAAGAGCTTAACTTTGGTGGCATGCTACATTTACATGTACTCAGTAAGCTTTGTTCGAAAGTAAAGAAAATTCCCACCCTCCCTCCCATTGTGGAGGACTTTGTTTGTCGATAAACCTGGGACACACCTCCAGTCTTTGGGTAGGGACTTTCTCAAAGCTTTGGGCAGTGTTTTGCCCCTTTCATTCTTAATGTGCACCTGCCAATAGTCTTGTCTGATTCAGCGCTGGCTTCCTCAGCGCCAGGGAAATAAGTAAGGCTTTCAAGATCACGCATTCAAATTCCACTAGCCAATACTCTTGTAGGATTGTGTCACCCCACCTTAGGCCGAATTACATTGTGGTTTTCTCTATTTGCTGAAGATACATGAGCTATAACAATAATGGGCTATAATAACACACAAAAGTGAACTCTCACAGAACAGGGACATTAAGCCAAGTACAAATATACTGGTAACCATTTTTCCCCACACAAATCCTCATATTGCGACTGTTGTATAACCTGAGAACTACAAGGGACGCTCATTTGCGACCTTAATTGTGCCACCTGTGATATTATCACATTTATATAATTATGTATTCTTCGATCTATCACTGAACAGATGCACAGCACCATGTGATCTGTCTCTTATAAAATAAAGAAACAAAAACATGAAAATAAAGTTAATGACATCATCGGTCTGTCCTCCAATTGATTACAAGAACCAAATAAATCAAAAATGCAAGAATAACTTGACTTATTATAATTATAAATATAGAGCATTGAGCACCATTAACTACTTAATAACCGAGAGTGAGGTCGTTATGGGAAAATCTCAAACTGAGGCCTTGCCGTATTGACCTTGCTATCGCTCGGTCAATACGGTAGGCCGAGGTCTGAGATTTTCCCGTAACCACCGAACAGTCGAGGTTATTAAGTTGTTTATTATATGGCTCATGAATCAAAGAAAAGGAAAAAAAATTATTTGAGCGGAAGTCGGCAATTTACATCCAGCGATGCGTGCATTTACCGATTCATTCATGGTCTCAAACCCAGGGCAAAACTACACAGTCAGTGAACTTTACGTATTCCGTTAAAAACACACATTTCTTTACGGGAAAAATGATTGTCACAGCCTCAAAAAGGTATTTTAGCATCGTGGTGCCACAACTTGATGGGGGAGTTTTTCCGACTTTTGTGGCGAAACGTCAACGCACATAGAAAAGACAGACAGTGCTTCAAAATAGTCCAAACCAATGGTGTTTCGGTGAAAGAAAATACTAATGCTTCAGAATGTACTGCTCAGAATAAGTCGATCTTCACCGTTCGCTTTCGACAACACATCTTCGCCTTCTTCATTCTGGGATTTATGGATGAACTTTTCAAGCCTTGTGAACGTCCAGAACTTCCTGCAGTTATCAGAAATACTGCTACCAACAGAAACCGCCCAATTGTTTACATCTGATGACCCTGAAAGCTGATTTACACTTGCTTGTGTTAAAGCGATGGAATCTTTTTGATGAGAACTGTGGCGGAGTTCAATATTTCAGTAATTGTTGTGACTAAGACGATAACTCAAAGTTTCTTTGTGGTGTTCTGCTCAGGATGCATGACAGATCTGCCGATGGTGTTTTTCACTTAGCGATTTTAGCTTTACCCAAGACTCGGTAAACTTTGATTGTTTTTCACTAGTGCTCACCAAGGTTACCGGCTGGTAAGTCAAAAATGACTTCCATATAAATTTTGTCAAGGAAAAATCTCTACACTTTTAGCTGCTCAGATTAATTTTACTTTCTCTTACTGTTTTTAATCGGCTTGCATCGTTTCAATGCGCTTGAATTTTCAGAGCCGGGCTCTTCCTAATTTGCATAATCCATAATCAGCCCATGGGCATTACGGCTGCATAATGACCGCTCAGATCTCGCTCTTAGCCAATCAGAGCGCGCATTACATTGGCCAAAAGCCAAAGCCATATAATAAAACCATTTAATGCACTTATAAAATAATTATTAGTTATTTATTTTAACGAGACCTGTAGTTACTATTTCATCTATGTTATAGACTGTACATGCTAAACAGCCTGAAAGTGTAAAAACACATACCTGTCAATTGCAATAAACATGCAGCAGGGAGCAAAGCTTGTACATTTTCAACACTAACTTGAATTGACTCAGTATAGACAAAGTCCAGAATAAACTCCATTGTATCAGAATCTAACCCATGAAGTTCAACCACAGACTTGTGACTTTCTTCCATGTCACCAGTAAACATAGCACAGAAGTAGTCGCTGCAAGCACTCAGTATAACACGATGAGCACAGAATTCCTTCTCTCCCACTTTTAGAGTAATGTCACACAGCTTTTTCTCCTTCCTAAGCCTGTTTATAGATTTCAGGATGTGATCTGAATGGCCACATGTTAAAACCTTGACATGGGTGTCAGGATCCTGTGCAGAACTAGCCATTATCAAGGTACAGGTACACCTGTCAAAACCAATATCAAGAAAATATAAAACAAACTGTGTTAAAATATATAAAAAAAAGGAAGTGTTTAACAGAGCATCATGTCATTTATGAGGCCCAAGTGCTTGTAACTAGTACTAGAAAGACGGTGCTTACGGTAAGGTAGCGTACGAGAGCATCTCTTTTTTTAACTCTTATATGAATCAAGAGCTGAAAAAAACTGGATGCTGCAGAAGAGGCAGCATAGCCAAGTGGCTAGGGCACCAGACTTGCAATCTGGAGGTCACGGGGTTTAAGTCCCGCTCTGACCACTTAGCCGGAGTTGTTTCTCGGGAGACACTAGTTCAACTCCTCGGTCATGCTTGTAAATAGCCAACTGGTCTACCTCCCGCCAGTTGGGGTTTTTAATCATGTTATGTTCATTTGCATTATTTGTTTCACAATTTGAATTTATTGGCCCTGAAAAGCCCCATTGGGAGAGTGTTCAATTAAAAATATTTATTTATTTGTTTGTTTGTTTATTTACTTATTTATTTATTTATTTGTTTATGCTCTTACAGGCTAATTGTAAGGATTGTACCAAACCAAATAACCATGATACACAATTTATTATAATACTGGTTTGTTTTGGATTTATATGCCTTGACCAAGTTGAAAATATTTTGTGGGAGAATGACAGTCTGGGAAATATGGTATTTTTAAGTCTGATTCCCCATTCTAAACACATACAGGTCTTCTGAAAAGAAATGGAGCAGTATGTGCACAGCATTTCCAAGGTAAATTGTACAGCAAAACTGGCTATTATTGGCAAATTATATCACCAGAAGAAATATTTTGATTCGTTTATTTGAACTTGAAACAATGACTGAATTCTGGAGTCACAAGATTGCTTGGATTTTATAGAAGGGATGGTAGGGGAGAATGCATCAGTTGTTGTCATGTGTAAGGCATGTATATGAGTAGTAAAGTAGGTGAGTTATCCAGTATACATTCAAACACACTGCTAGTACACTTTTTCACCACTGGTGATAGCTGGGTTGAGGATCTGAAATTTTCAATGAAATTTAAGTGGTGGCCTGAAAAACAAATCTGACTCATGTACTACTCTTTCTCTCTATAGGAAGACTTTTTTGTGACATATGTTAAGCAAAATTTTTAGGACTAGTGATTAAAATAGCTGTTAAGACTACTAGGGATTATAGCCAAGTTGAACAAAGTCAGCTTGGCTTTCAATAAGATTTCAAGTTGATAGCTGCAAAGTATTGGAAACAATGCAACCCTGAAAAGTAACAAAACTAGACAATTGAGATAATACAACAACTGGTCATTAGTAAGGGACTTTGTGCTCATATTTCTACCAGTGAGAAGACAGAAAAACATTGTAGTCAGTATAAGGCTAGTACACTTGCTACCCTGTGAGCAGTTGGTTTCTCCTACCACAAACGAGAGAGAAACCACTGCAAGCAACTGTCGCTAAAAGTGTTTGTACAACGCTGGTCACTGAATACAAATTTCTCACCAAAAGTGCTGGCCCAGACCTTCATCAAAGTGTTATCTAGTTTGTGGTCTAAATCTTAAGTCCAAATTTAACACTTTCATACCCTCTCTTGTGTGTGATCGCTGATCTCATTAAGTGCAATACTGTAACCTGCCACTTATATGCCCTGGGCTTAAATATGGGTCTATAACCAGAGGGGGTTACAAGCAGAGGGGCCTGTAAGCAGCAGTTTATGGTACTCTGAACAATAATATGATTTCACCTGGGAGAATACGATTAAAGGTGTGTTTGTAAAAGCTGTTTCAAGTGACTGAATGTCATCAAAAGTAGTAAAAGAAGCATACTCAGTGCACTAGAGGAAGAACTTCCAGTGATGAACAGCAGTCTTGAAGAATCATGAAATGTCTTTCAACATGTATCATAACCATTTGCAGTGGACTTGGACTTTGATCACTACACAGCGGGCTCACTCAAACACAGCTGAGTTATAATGGTGAGTGTATGTGACTTGTGTGCAAACCTTAAACAGCTTCCAAACTAGTTTTACAAGTTCAATGATAATTCATTCATCCATGGCTGGACAGAGGTTAACTGAAAGGAACAAACCATTGCTCACAGTACAGTGGTTTCTCTCTCGTTTGGCATAGGAGAAACCAACTGTGCACAGGGTATACAGTCACAGAATCCAATTTTTATTAAATATTGCAACTGATTAACAGCAGTCAAGTCCTTGTGAATTGGACACCCTGCACTGCAAAGCTCCCAATGCTTCTTTCCACCATTTTTGGTCTGCACATGGAGGTAACGTTACAAATTTGTGCACAAGCGGGGAGGGATTTGGCTCACTTGAAAAGTGTAGGGTTTTATGTGTTTTGTACTGGGGGCAGTCAAGAAATTTAAAATAAACAAAAAGAGATGTCTTTTAAAATCCGAAAGCTGACATTGCCAAACTCAGAGGGGATGAGCGAGTTGACGGAGTCTAATTACAGCTTTGACATACTGCACATGAGCTTAAAACTACAATAATATACATGTTTCAAACTTTGGCATATCTTTGGTATGGAATGTACGAGTAATATAATTGGTAATCAGTTTGATTATAGAAGGAAACGATACATAAATTGAATGCTTTGAAGAATGAAATAAACTTGCTCTGACAGCCCACATCACACAAAAATGCATACCAACTACAGTCATTGTGCAAGTCTCAATAAAATGTCTTATTTCTCTTCTTTCAGTAACTAAGAAATACTTTACCTTCGACAGTACTTTCTTTCTTCTGATTTCCTAAAAACCAGGAAAAGACTATCCTAAAGAGCAACAACATCCACGATCGACTCCACGATTACATTGACGCTGTTTACAATCTTCAGCCTCGAGCCGTGCTCTTCGGTCAGCGGTAAGTACCTACCCCCTGGAATAACACGTAACTAGGCAAGCCTAAAAGCGGAGCTACGGATTGCAATAACTAAGTCAACTAGCCATAGAGGAGAAAATGGGGATTTGTTTATTCTTGGATCAGAAACTCAAACACTGGTCAATTGTAAGCATGTAAATGTTCAGCGTGTGGTTTTGCTACTTTTTCTGGTTAAATTTTAACAAACCATACCCATTAAGCATAACCAAGATTGAAGAAATTACGTACGCAACAGGATTGTGCGAGGAATCAACCTTGTTCCCTGGGCTTTCCCAAAATTGGGAGTGGAGCCTGGTTCCCAAATGAGGGAAAAGAACCAGAATTTTTTAAGGTATGGGGCTCTGCTCTTGAGCCCTCCGTGCGCTGGAGCTCCGCTAAAATTTTTCCAAGGTGGGAGGGGGAAGCGGAAAGCGGGGAGCGGAAAGCGGGGAGCGGGGAGCGGGCAGTAGAAATACTACCGGTATAAACTCAGGTGGTAGTCCCACTTACCCGGAAGACACTTACGACTTACCCTGAAGTCTCCCGACCTCCCCTCTTTCTTTACCAGACCCCGCTCGTTGTTTGTAGCCTGGCCGCATTTTTGATCGTCCCCATTGACTAAGAGCCTGGAACAGGCTATTTTTCACACAGAGCAAACACCTCGTAGGTCTGGTACCTTCTGGTGATCTGACTCGTCCCTGATTTTAGCATCAAATTCATTTGCATCCCCACAGCTACTCGTTTTTCCATACCTAACATGAACAAAGTCAGCAAAGGATACGAGCTCCTAGGGGATAATGCACCAAATCGAAAAACATTAATTTGAACATGTTTGAAGAACCTTAAATAGAATACAATTCTAACTTAACGCGTAACATCTAACTTAACGTGATCAACAAAGTAGAATTCTCGAGTTATAGCCTAAATGACGCCTCAAGCTGGTAGTGCAGGCTACCCCCCTCCCACGTAGTGTAAGTGTAACCCATGGTAACAGGTCGTTTCCATAAATCCGAATGGCTGTATTGATTCACACCATTCTTTCGACGACGAAACAAAGTTGATTATTCTAAACGCCGAAAAAACCGGAACACTGTTGCGAACATGACCATGAAACATTCCCATGGGAAATATATGAAGGATCATCTAACATTTGATTGACGTGTGTACTTCTCTTGACCAATCCGTTTTTCCCGCACAGTTTTTAAACTTTGCAGTGAGGTTTTCTATACATTGTTTGGCCTTCTGTTTTAAGTTTGAATTATCTCAAACTAGAGAGAACAAAAGTGGTGAAAATCATTGGTATTCAAGAGAAATTTATACTTCGGTCATTTTTAATCCTGGGTTAGCATTAACTAGCTTCCGAACAAACCGGCCCAGCATGATCAGGTTGTTTGAAAGAAGGTTAACGCTAACCCAGGATTAAAAGTTAACCGAAGTACAAGTTTTTCTTCTATGCAAATGTTTTGCACTGTTTTTGTTTTGCGTATTTTGAGAGTATTCAAACTCAAAACACAAGGCTGAACAATAAACAGAAAACCTCACCGCAAAGTTACAAAACTGAAATCAAAATTCTGGGTTATCCTGGGTTAGCTTGATTGGGCTTTGAACAACCCAGCCCCGATTACAACAAGTCACCCTGACCTGAGCCAGCAATCCAATCGAAAACCAGCACTTGGTCAGTGGTCAACTTTGACACAATATGTGACCTCGATGAGCTCTAAACTTGAGCCCGTGATATGGTCGTGATACTGGTCAGTGGATACCTTGTTTTGACACGTGTCAATTGACTATAACATGGATGTCCGTTATCAAAGAATGCTCTAAACCAAGGCTGCATGTCCATGTCGACCTATTAGCTATAGTATGGCGGATATCTTGCGCAACTCCGTCGCCATCACGCGTACGCACCCACGAGCAATACCGCTAGCCATGATAATCATAAGAAAATCAATTCATGGGTTTCCTCTTTTTTTTTTCCTATATAGGTATGGTGCTCTGCTTGTTGGCCCTTTGGGCCGCCGGAGCTCAACTATGACAAACCTTCGGGCAAACTAACTTTTGGTCTGGGAGAATTGCCTTTTTTTGGGGGGCGAAACGATTTTGAGATCGGGCGAAACGACCGCAATTCTAACCCATTGTGCCCTGAATAAGCGGGAATATGCAGCTGAATAAGTCAGAGACGGTCTGTAGCCACATGCGAAGTGGTTCTTTGTCTAATTTTGTATCTTAATATAAAGATACAATAAAATGATATTGACTGAATGTTTTTTTGGTGACAAATTTTTACTATGGTATTAATTTAACTCAAAACTTGAATAACATCATTAGCAACGAAAGCACAGACAGGGACACTAACACATACAAAAAGAAAGAGGCAGAAAATTAACATGATGTAATTGCTGATTAAGAACAGGCCAAAATGTCTGCAGAACATTTGTCGGTATACCTCTGAAGCCTGCAAGTGTCTCAAATGCTTGTGGACGGGTGTGGAAAAAACCGAGCAGTCTCCCCAATGGCAGGGGGACTCCCATATATAAAGGATCTGGGTGCTCCAAAGAACCCCTAGGAGGTACCAAGCTCCTGTTTTGCGGGCTTGGCTTAAAATTTTTTCACCCCCCAAGAGGTATCAATTCTAAAACAACACATTAAAACTCTACTAATACCATAAAAGGTACTGCAAAAGCTCCTGCTGTGGACCTTTTGAGGCTGAACGCCCCAAGAGGTACCAAAACCGCTTTTTACACGAGCAACCAGTCCTGAGCCCCAACATACCCACTTTGATAGTTAGCACCCTTACAAATAACGCAAGGCGTTTTTAACAGTTTTTCACGTACATATTTCTTTCATGCTAAAGCAATAACTCAGCTATAATATGAAAAGTTCCAGTTTTATTTGGCTTAGCTCATTTCCGTTGGTACGGTGTCAATGATTATTTGTTATAGTTAACCTGTTATTCGCTGGCAAATGGCTATCATTCAGACTACTGAAAGATTTTACGCAAGTTTCCTATAATTATTTTACTTTTTTGTATACCCTCTATACCCCAAGAATGGACTTTTCATCTCCAGGCTAGACATTCTTATTTTTCTACCAACTTCCTATAGTACACAGTGTCATATGATCATATGATTGTCAACCACATACAATGTTACAGTGATTTGTTCATCTATTAACTGATTGTGCTTTCCTCGTCCAAAACGTTGGGAATAAATACAAACCTGTGAAGAACATGTACAAAAGATTTACTGCAAATAGAGGTTCCTTACTCAATAGGAAATAATCAAATAAAAGCTAGATCTACTAGGCCTACTCTACTATGCAAAGCAGGAAGCAGAGCTTCTTTTTATGATAATCAATATCATGCAGCCAGAAAATGGTCATACACTGACTCAGACTGGCATAACTGTTTTTCAAAATATAAACATGACGTTATATAGTTGTACATAGCCTGCAGAGCAGGCGAGATTTTTTCGAGTGAGCGCTCACATTGTGAAAAGTTTAGCCGCCATCTTGAATTTTTCATGCAGTGGAGGACTGGAGAGAGAAAGAAAGTTTTACCAAGGGGGTGAATGATAGGCAAGAGGAAGGATAGGGGAGGGGGTGGAGCGAAGAAAATCTCTTCATTTTTCCCTTCCCCCATCCCCCACCGTCTAACATGGTGGTCGCAAGGTTGTAATGCTAACTCGCCCCAATAAGACGCCTGCACTGCAGGCTAAGTTGCACATAGAACTAACCAGCTAGTCTACTGAATGACAATCTAAAATAATACTAACATGCTAACACTTGTCTAGACTAACTTTCATACCTAACTTGTATATGAACTTAAACCTATTCATTTATTGATACCTTATAATGCATAGCAGTGCTAAAATTGAAGTAAAGCCAGCAACACAGTGATGACCACCATTTCCTACCCTATAATTTCCACCTCTCGCAGGCTATTAAAACTCAGTCTTCTTTTACAGAACGTTTGGCATCATTGCATGCTACAGAAAGTGTGTTACCTAAGGTTAGAGCATGCTCAGTTAAACCTTTTCCTTCACAAGTGAGGAAAATAAAATGTATTTTGAAACTGAGAACAGCTAAAAAATTTTTTAACTGCTGGACGTAACTATCTTTTGCATGGCACAAGATCACACCAAAGGGCATCATAACACTACCACAGAAAATTACTGTTCACATCAATTTTCAATTAAATGCTCACCAAAAGATATAGTGACTCTTGTTGACAACACATTACTCACTCTGAAGGTGAAAGGGTCAAATGAGATGAGTTAATGAAGACATAATAAATGAAAGAATGTTAATTAATTAATTAATTGATTAATGTAACATAATTTGGTAGACAATATAATATACAATGTAATTTGGTAGACTTACTGGTATGTTGTTTCCCAATCTAGAACACACACGTAATTTTCAGGGAGTTCTATCTGGGGTCTAATAGATTTAATCATATCTATGAAATACTCAATTCTGATTGTTTCTTGGCATGCCTATCTGCATGGGTTTTAATAAAATTGTTCAAAGCAGCTTCTGATAGTGTAGTAGGCAGCTATCACTACATGATTAGATTAACATGTACCAAGATGGCGGTCATTAACAATAAAAATCTTTCAATTGATACTGTTGCAAAACCAATCCTTGTTGAAAACCTACTACTTCTCCCCTGTTCATTATTATTTTACTTACTTGATAATCAACAGCTACTAAAAAAGACAATCACTTTGATGTTTTAGTTATTCTAGGATGAACAGTGAGGAATTTAATGGAATTTACAACTTTCAGCTGTTGTTGTTGTTGCTGTTGTTTTTTTTACAAATTTTGCAACTGAAATTTAACAGAAAGTGGTAAGGGACCTTATAGGCAGAGATAGACTAACAGTAACAGTGTCTTATTGAAACCCCTGCTATTTGTCACATAGTCAGCAAACCATCTGTCCAATTACAGGTGACCAATGACACCTTTTTGAAATTTGATACTTGTAATTGGACAACTACACCATTTGTGTGTCAATTATGTGAACTTAAATGGTTTCCTCCTTGATGTTTCCCTAATGATTGTAAAACTCAAGGAAAATACTACTGACTTTTTCATGAGTTCTAAGACTTCTTAATCTGAAAATTTGTTAATGGTATGTAGATCATTTAGTAATTAGACCTTGTGCAGTATTGTAACTTGCCTCATGCTGTGTGCTTGTCTGACTTTGAAATTAATTGCTCCATTACTTCCTAAATTGTACTCCACTTGATTTGATTACTATTACTAATCTGTATCTACACATAGTGTACATACTTTACATGTATATCGTTTGCTCTATTTTCCAGTTTTGTACCACAAGGTTACTTTCTCTATTAAATTTGAATGTAATGTGATAATTATTATAATCGTCCACTTCTTCCATCTGACACTGCTCCCCAAATGTCAAATACAAAGTCATCAGGGAACTGGAAGTCAGAAAATTCTTCATCCACAGCAACAGCAAAATCACTTGGATTAGAAAGTGACTTACCCTTCATCACCAGTGTCTCAGCTAAGAAACAAAAACGGATTATCTTGAGCATGATTATAAATAAAATACTGAATTTATCTCTGTTCATTCACACAACAAACTGTTTTGCTTCAATTTTCCTTTGCAAAGAAAGAGAAAAAGGGAATTCACCAGGCAATGATCTTATAAACACAGATAGAGACATCGCTTGGTTGATCACAACCTCTTATGAGTAGCCACAGAAATGAAAAAACAATCACAGAATGGAAGAAACGGTGACAGCACATTTTAAGCATCACAGCAACACTAGAAATATGATCAATCAATCAATCAAAAAGAATTTTAAAAAGCATCAAAGTTTACCCAGCTGAGGGGAAACACCCCTCTACTAATATTGGGGACATTTAATATATAGAAGCCTACTATTAACAAACTGTATACAATACTGATGTTATATCCCCAGCAGGGGACTCCCATATGAAAAGGTCAGGGATGCTCATCAGAAAATTTAAAGTAAACCCCAAAAGGAGACCAATCTGGGCGTGGCTTGAACTTTATTTGACTCCTAAAAGAAGTCACTTAAGGTCATTCCCCAGTATTGCATTGTGCATCCCTACTGCACATAATTTCACGCATGATTAGCGCGTGTGCATAAAAAAATGGCGGGTTTTTCTTTACGGCTGGACCTCGCCACAGAGGTAAATTGTCATTTTCTCGCAAATGAGTATGGTTAACTACCATTTTTTTCCTGTTGTTTTGAATTGAGTAATAAATTTCTCTGTGTAAAATAAATATGGACCAATTCTCAGGGTAGAACAAAAAACAATCGTCAGAAACATGAATTTAGCAAGCAATCATGACTACAATCATGGTGCTATTATAAGGATTTATTGGGTATATACAAGGTGCTACTGCTCCTAAACGAACATGGGGACCCCTCATTTTTATTTCAAAATTTAAGTTCCTATAATATAAACAATCAATAGGCAAAGTTTCACAAAATCTCGGTGCAGGTTCTATTTCAGTGGAGTGACCTTAAAAAGGACTAGGCTTGATTACCAGCTGCTGTTCAGGAAAGGAGCCCATGCTAGTAGACCGAAATTGAGAGACTGGTGGAAATCTAGCCTATAACCAGAGATAAAAGTGTTTTTCAGCTATTATTTCTTCGAGTTGACCCTAGAAGATACTTTGAAGGCTAAAAACAGTGGTCTTTTGTCACGAACACCCTAAGTGAGACCAGAATTATTGATTTATACCCCTAAGCGAGATGACAAACATCCCTGACCTTTTACTATGGAAGTCTCCCATCCCCCCTCCAATATATCTTTTTTGGAACTATAAGAAATCAGCAAATCAGCATACCATAGTTACATAATTATCTTTTCTATAATCAATGTATCATCCGTAAAGTGTAAAAATATCACTACATCATTCCTGCACTACTATTTTAATCACATGTTAATACAGACTGATTGTGAAGGTATCACTTCACAAAAGAGATAATGTAAAATCACATTACTTGGGTAAGATTTCCACATGATGACATCAGTCTCGGATATAAGTACATGTAGTAAATGTGGAGTGACTTTCAGCCTTGGTGATAAGTGAAACTGGGATCATGTCAATTTAATTTTCTTGAACTTCAGTAATTAAAATTACACTAAATAACTTTTAAAATATTTCATTATCTTTAATTTTCAACAGTATACCTAAATCTGGATCTCTTATTCCAAGGAAGCTTTCCAACAAGTCATCTATTTTCTGAGCAGCTTTGACTTCCCATGCTGGGGCCTACAGATTAAAGATGGTTGATTTTATAAAGTCAAGTTAGCCACACAGCTATCTTAGGATATTTCATTTTAACACACTCAATTGCCTGATAGCAGAATGATATTGTTTATTCTCAAAACTTTTAAAACAATATAGTCTCCTCCCATGGAAAGCATAACCCTTAACAAACAAAAAACATCATATGATATGACCACATGATAAAATTACTGTGGAAAATTGGTAGTTTTCTTTACAGTTCTGAGCTCTGATGTGATTACAAAATTTAATGTTACCAAAATGCAGCACAATACCTCTTCAGTCTCAACAACAGGTGGACCCTTGGATCGCAGTCGAAGAGTTGCCTTTCCACTTCCCACTGCATTAGCAGCTGCTGGGGATTCAGCCACAGAACTTGCTCCACGACTTGCTGTTCTCGGGCCAATACCCTCTGCAAAATAATCACAAGAATTCTGGACATGTTTCTGTAAAGAGACAAGGAACTCCTTCAAACATATTTAAAATCTTAAGGCTGTGTCCTGGGTTTGTTTCTTTTGTATTGAAAAATGTTAACTTCACTTCACAAATTGTACACCAAGAGGCCTGAAAAAGTCTGCTGGGCCTTAAAAACTCCTTCAATTACCCGGGGTAAGAAAGATTACACCGTTTTTTACTCCTGAGCTAATTATTATTATAGCAGAGCCCCATACTCATATAGGAAAGAAAAGGGAACCCATGAGTTGATTTTCTCATGGTTATCATGGCTAGCGGTATTGCTCGTGGGCGCGTACGCAGGACAACAGCAACGACGGCGACGACGGAGTCATGCAACATGGCGGCCATACTCCAAAGTAATAGGTTGACAGAGACATGCACTCTTGGTTTACCGTGCACTCCTTTGATATTGGACATCCATGTTACGATCAATTGACACCTGTCAAAGCAAGGTATCTGCTGACCAGTATCATGTGACCATATCACAGGCTCAAGATTACAGCTCATTAAGGTGAAGTACTTTTCTGAAGTTGACCACTGACCAAGTGCTGGCTTTTTCGATTGGATTGCGGGCTCATGTCAGGTGAACTTGTTGAAAACAGGGCAGGATTGTTCGGAAGCTGGTTAAAGCTAACCCAGGATTAAAAGTTAACCGAATTATAACTTTTTTCCCCTATACAAATGGTTTTTTAAAGCTCAAAACAGAAGGTTAAACAACATACAGAAAACCTCACTTCAAAGTTAAAAAAATCAAATCAAAATTTTACCTTTTCCTAGGTTAGCTTAATCGGTTCTGAACAACCTGGCCCAGGAGCTATGCTTTTAGGCTGGCCTAAATCTACATATTATTTAATTCAGAGGGGGAAAAACACTTGGGAGACAAAAACAAAAGCAACTTCATGACAATGCATGACAATCACAGCTGATCATCATTCCACACATGGTAAATAGAATACATGACCACCTGACCTCATAGTCTGATAACGATCTAGAAATACTGTATGCACTCAAAATTTCCCAGTTGATATGTTCTACGGGTACATCTTAAACATGTGCAACATTTACTATATTGTGAGAAACATTCACCAGCATCATTCTTTGTATTGCAATAACAACTCTGCATTATTAACATTGTGACATTGGCAGTTCATTGCATTGCCAGTATTTAATACATTTCCTTTGGATTTCTGTAAATAAAAGGAAACAGAACACACGAGTAGCCATCTCACACTAAAAAGATGAAAATACTGTGTGAATGACATACGGTAAACACCCACAGAAAAGAACAAGTGGATTAAGACCATCAGGCTGGAAGTTGGCCAGTAAAGCACGATATAGACCGGTCGGTATATGAGAACCAATTCAGCCTGATAAGTAAAACAAGTTCTTAAATAAAAAGAAAGAGGATGCCAGAATAAGAATACAAAGCTCTCATATTTAAGTACTATGGTATTATATTAGTAATAACATGTATTTATCTTTATTTTACATTTATGTTTTAGTGTTAGTAATAAAACATTGTATGTTAATTAATTTTTAAACCTCTGCTATTATATGGCTTGTATTTGTAGCCGATATACCTCTAGTAATGTACATGTATAATATATAGTATTTCCGAGACAAGTATTAAGAACATTTTAATTTTCAGGCTGATTTCTCACTAAGTACCCAGTAAATAAGAATTTGATCAGCCTGAGCCCTGAAATCATAGGTTCTTATATGTGAGTGTTTCAAGGCCCACTATCCCCCCAATTTTTTTCCCTTAATAAAATCTCCTAGTTTCCCTGATTACTTCAGAGAAAGTATTATCTCAATTGATAAAATCCCTTCATTTCTACAGGGGTTTGAACTTGTAATTTCTATGTTCACGACCATGCAAAGTGGGATCTGGGTCGGGCTACTAGTGATGTCACTTTGGGAACTGGGCTAAAACACTCAGGAGACTTCTGACTGAGCTGCGAGCGCTGTCAAAACATTTTTGGGTTATATGCGATTCAGATTTTATCATTTATTATTTGTTTAGAAAAGTCTCCATTTCGAGTACAAAAAACGCGATGCATTTAATTTACCGTATAATTTCCTCAACTATAGTTTCCATTATTTATTTCGGTCTGGGACTCGGAGGATCGTTTGAGCTCAGAATAGTCAGATGGCTTCCAGCTTATCCCAAATTCATGTGTTATGCAGTACCTTGACAATGTCAAACTTTTCACTAGAGATAGAGAAGAATACACAGGCCATGAAATTCTCTAGGTTTTTACAGTAGCGGCGAACCTGAGATCAAAGAAATCCTTGATGGCTCCCAGGCCTTAGCTTCGCACAGATCAGGCCACTTCTTTGGTCTTTTTCTCATTTCTGGTCGAGTTTCATTGAGATAGAGGTTTTGAATGAAGAGGAATACTCTATCCTAAGCATCCTGTATTGCTACAGCCTCCAACAACACATCTTCCTTGCATTCTGCAACGATTTTGACACACACTATCGCATGTTCGCATATGTTCCTCTCAGAAACAAAATATTGTTATTCCTGAAATGATGTCAGAAGCCAACTCGTTCCATTCTCTGCTATTTTTTTGTCGTGAACATGGAAAAGGGCAATTTTATAAACTTTGAAAATTCATAGAATATTAACGAAAGTAGCTAATATGATTATTTTTTCAAAGTGATGATCAGGAGAAAAAGGAAATTTATATACATTGCTCGATTCTGATTGGCCAAGAATAGTGAAGTTCAAGTGTAACACTAGTACAAAAAGTGTAACACCAGTACAAATTACACATCGTAATTCTGGATTATGATTGGCTGAAAGACAATACGAAATTTTCTCAGCCAATGATATCTGGTAAAATGATGACGAAAATTTTGTGCAGAGACTTTGAAAAACGTTTCCTCAAATGAGAAAAAAATGGCTTCAAGAAAGATCTTCCAGCACTTCCTCCACGCGAATATTTTCATGTTTATATTTATTAATAAGTAATCATACGGTTTTTCTTGGAATAAATTTGTACTTAGGAGTTTTTCAAAAAGCTCACTCCTGCAAATTTATTCCAAATTGAACGAGAAAAACCATATGATGACATATACAAATTTATATGTATTTATAAGTCTTGCATACCTAGACATAAAAAGGAAACTAAATTCAATATATTTACACTAAAGTAAAAGAGGAACAGATTATTCATACCATTTTAAATACATCAACATTTCAATAACCACTGACAATTAAACATCAAAAGTTGTATGTTCCAAGTTTTGCTGAGGAGTTGCCAGCTTATTGAGGGGAGGGGGGCTTGGATAAAAAAAAACCTTGAGTAAAGTAAAAACTAACTCAGCCTAGGCCACCTAGTTAATGAATAAATAAAACAATATTGATAATGATAATGATGATGATGAGGATGAGGAATTTATCATTCTACCAAACTATATTAATCTGGAAATACAAGTAAAATAAATTGATGTCTGCTATTGGTCATGAGTTACTCTAGAGTGGAAAATGTTCACTTGTCAAAGCCTGTATTCATCAAAAAATAAAAGTAATAAGAAGCATCCAGCTCCAATGATGTTGAACTTACCAAAGCCTCTCATTGGTTCAACTAACTGAAAAGAGATTTGCTCTCCCACTGGAAGCTCTCGTAACATCCGTGCTACATCATAGTGTCTTGTACCAATAACAGCTGTGTTGTTTATAGCTTCAATATGATCTCCAACACAAATCTGAGCCACTTCATCTGCAATGCTTCCTTCTTTGATGCGCTTGATAAATGCACTTCCTGCCCCATTATCTGTTATCGTAAGACCCAAAGCTGGACTTGTTTTAAGTACTTTCACAGTTTTCCGTTGTCCTTTTGTGTGTGCAAAAATAAAGTCATCAAGTCCAATTTGACCTCCAAGTAACCTTTCCATGTCTATTCTAAACGTATTTAGTGTGCAGAACAAGATCTATAAATAGAAGAAATAAATTTTCTTGGTTTAAATCATTGCGCATCAAAACAAGTTTCCCATTACGCCTGTTACCATAACATTGCATAGATCCGTTAATACTCTCAGCTTACACAGCCTTTTTCTATTACTGCTGTCAAAAATTAGTACCAGCCCTGTAATAGCCACTGCTCCCAACTATCGATTTTAACTCCAAATCAACAGCATGACAGTGAAACAATGACACAACCTTCCTGTTGAGAAAATTTGTCACCACTTCAACGCCACCAACAAATATCACCATTTAATGTCAGTTTCTAACACATTTACATGTGCTCCAGAGTAGTACATGTGATCACAGTTTTAGAAACTATTCATACATGCTGTGATTGGATTAAATATAATATGAACAATTGCAAATAGCAAAGATCAATAATAACGGTAAAACACACCATTGTGGATGAGAGGATTCTGTCAGTTTCACTACCTGTTCATTAGTCTCCAGTTGATCTTAAAGCATTTCACCACTGCCCCCAACCCCCCTTCTACCTACTCGTAGTTTACCCATGATGATGACTAAAGATGATCTGCTTTAGCATTGCAGAGGAACTTAATACTCCTCAACCATGGAACCAGAAGTTTTCTTTCTTTCTTCTGCCTCTGAAGCAACAAAGCTGTCACAATCATTAGTCAGAGCAAATGGGAAGTTTCTCTCCATAGTCATGAAGTGACTCATTTTCCCCACTTCCCAGCTTACATTTGACTGAGAAACAGAAAAGAGAAAACCTCTGGAACCAGAGTAATAATTATCAGTCCACTAGGTTTCTGTTACCACCCATCCACTTTGCAGTTATAAATCTTGCACTTTAGGCATAAGAATCGTGTAGTCTCAGTAGGCAGGTACATATATATGTGTGGTGTACATGAAATGCAGTTGCCTAGCAACTGGCTTCTTATGCAGTCCACCATACATTTCCTACACGAATAAGTTAATAACTCATTAAGGCAAATGAAACTCAACCAGTATGAGGTCTTGGACTCTATCAAGCCTCCAATGGCTACTTTTAATAATTTGATAATTTTTTCCCTTCATTTTTTATATACCAGTATATATATAAGCATTTTACATTTCTTTTTATGTATATTTTTCACCAGCTATGAACTGTAATGAATACATAAAATTAATATAAGTATTAACTTGCTCAGCACGGTACACATCTAATACAATGTTTGATGTGACTACAATCCTATGTAAGGTTATACCAGGAAACAATGATGTAGCCATCCTTACTACATAACATTATTATTTGTTTACATAGCAAGCACTTGGTTTTCATCAGAATTTATTTTATTAAAGAGTGGAACGAGATCCCTAAGGATTTGGCAGAAGCGAATGATTTTAACATTTTTAGAGATAAACTGAGAAGGCTCTTTAATATACATGTAAGTCTCTTAGCTTTGAATTGTATTTTTAATTTTATTCTCTGATGTTTTCACCCTTAGATTGTGAATATTAATTCTTTTTTAGGAGGGAATGTCCTCGATAGGGATAACCTCTGACGTTTCCTTTTATGTTTTCTTACATAATAAATTTTGATTTTATTGTATTGCATTGTATAATAAGAAAACCATTTAACCTAATAAATTGCACTTACTTGAAAGAGTTAATTTTAAACAAGAATCAAATCCTAATGCTAAAAGGTCTAAAAGATAGGTAACTAAAAATACAAACCGTAACTTACAAAATCTAATTCAGCTTGCAGGACATGCATGAACATGACCTTAACTTATTGCTTAAGTTCCAAATAAGATTAAGCTAATGCAACAATGATATCGAGACAGTCCGTCATCAGTTGTAACAAAGAAGCCACCTCTAAAGTTAAGGTAATTGAATCTCTCCACAGAAAAGAAACAGCTGTCTCAAGCATCAGTTTTATCAGAATCCTACTGATATTAAGCCTATATGTATTAATACAGTAAGAGGGCTAATGTTAGATATAAGCTTAAGCTTAGTTGGTTCACTAACCTCATTAGCTTGAATTTTGAATACTTCCCCGAGTTTCTGGTAGAGTTCCTTTACATTAGTAAACCCTTCCACTTTTCCAGTAGGGCTTCCATGGGCCAACTGACAATAAAATACAAACTTAGGAGGAGGAGGAGGTGGTGCTGGTTGCTGTCTTAACTCGGGTTGTGGCTGAGGAGGGATTCTCGAAGCATTTGAATTGGAAGTCTGCTGCTGCGCCGGGATTTGAACAGGAGGCTGTGTAACTGTGTTTTTATGTGAACTGTTATCCGCTCCAACACCAGAAAATCGATTACTTGATTGTTTCTTATCTCCATCACCTTTACGAGAATCGCTGAAGTTTGCTCCTCCTTTCTTAAAAAGCGGCATTATTAAACCGAAAAAAATTTAGAGTACTATTTACTAAACATCTGTAATCGACCACATCTCCCGTGAACGACCGCAAACTCATCCCCAGTCTTTTGTGAGATTAAGCCGGGAGAGTTGGGGAAAAGAGGAGCATAAGATCAAGAGCGACACACAAGAGCAATAGAGCAGCGCCGTGGGTTAATACAAAAGGGCCTAGAAGGTTTAATAGAAACCTTCGAAGGTAAGGCCCAGTTCAGACTCCGAACTTTTCATGAGCCGAACTTAATTCGAATTTGGACCGACCCAAATTATCAAAAGTACTCCTGTTGATTCAGACGTCGAACTTAATTCACCGAACTTAATTTAGTTCGAACCAAAACACATCGAAACATCAGCGGTTTTCAGACAAGGTGTATGCATTAGGTTCGGCTCATGAAAAGTTCGACGTCTGAATTAAAGCCGTTCGAAAGCCGAAATTCCCGGCTGAGCTAGGCGGGAAGAACGGCTGAGCCGTTCCAAATTCAAATAGCCGTTTTTAACTGATTCAGACGCCGAACTTTTCATGTACTTAATTCAACGTATTAGGTTCGGCTCATGAAAAGTTCGGCGTCTGAACTGGGCCTAAGTAAATTTAAGTTATTGACATTTTTCAGGAGCCCATCACTATAGGGGCGTGCAATTCCCATGTCTCGGCATTTTTACAGACCGGTCTACTTTTAGGATTCTTTTCCTGCGAAACAGGTCAGTTGCGATCGGTAAGTTGTTTTTCTTTTTAATCTTCCGGTGAAACGATGACGTCATTTAAGTCCGTGCTTGTGATTGGTCACTGAGGTTCCTGCAGGGGTCTGAATTCGCGGCAAATTCAAACTAAAAATAGATCGATCTGAGAAAACGCCGTGACAAGAATATGTATGGGTTATTGACCAAGTGTGAGGTCAAGATGGCTGGATATAGGCCAAGTTCTTTTTTTGCGTGTTTATGGACCAAGGCGGAGTCGAGGTGCATAAACTCGCAAAAAAAAGAACGAAGCCAATATCAAGCCATCTTGACCGAACAAGCATTTTTTTTTTTTTTATTATTATTATTAATTATCTATTTTTTACAGCACGCATACTTACATTATTAATTACAAAAAACTACGTATAAAACTACAACAATACAGCTACTTACGCTAATTACAACTTGCTCTAATTACAATGCTTGACGGAACAACAGTATTATTTAAACCGCTTACGTTACACTACTTTTTAATCGCGGACAATTACTACAAACTTTTACTACGGTTACTAGAACTAGTGAAAACTGCAAAAAAAAAAAAAAATGACAAAAAAGCGACAATTTACAGTATATTTAGCTATATTTACAGTTTAACTTGCACCTTTGCTCTGCTAGTTTCTATTTCTATTTTGTTTTTAAGGATAGCCAAGAAAGCGTCTAAGAAATAATCTTCCTCATTTTTTGAAGCGGTGTAAATATAATATTTTGCAATTATTGTACAGAGGTTTAAACCGAGACACAGAGGCACGGTGTCTGTGATGCCGTAAAGTATTTGTGCTTCAGAGAGCGTGATTACAGTATTGTTTTTTCTGTACCACCAATCAGTAAACTCTGTCCAAAACAGCTGGACGTTGGGGCAAGTTACGAAGAGATGTGTAATTGTTTGCTTTTCAGCACATAAATGACAGCGGTCGTGCTCTTTAATATCGAATTTATGTAATGCAGCATTGGTGGGTAAAATATGGTGTACAATCTTGAACTGAAACATCGAGAGTTGAATATCTTTAGTGGCCTTGAAAGGCATCATGTACGTTTGATAAATTTGCTGGTCGTTCAAATTAGCTCTTTTCAGTCTTTTTTCGGCGGTGGCAGAAACGAACTTCTTTTCAACAAGGTAGTTAGTAGCAAGTTTGCAAGAGAGCTTCTCAAGGGGAATTCTATCCATGTTTGTAGGTTCCTTCGAATGCGGCTGTAATTTGCCTTTCAAAGTTTTAATCCAGTTAGATGGAATTGCTTGGCGACCGAACAAGCATGGTCAATAAAGGATTTATTATATGGCTTTTCGGGGAAATTTATCTTGCGGGACACGGCGGGTAGTCCCGAGCGGGCAAGATAGCTCCATCTTGCCCGCTCGGGTAGCCAATCACAGCGCAGGATTTGATTCATCTTGCCCGCTCACGGATAATTGCACATCCCTGGTGATGAGCTCCTGCATTTTTATAATGAAAATAGATCGCATTTTTTTTTGAAGGGATAAAGTAAAGTAAAAACAAGCCTTCTTTCAATGAGTTTTCCCTGCAAACATCGTCTTTGCGAGTTTCCAGATACCGATGTGCATTACTTTTGAAAATGTTTGAATCCATTTCAATACGCTTTATACGATACCATACCATAAAGCTGAGTTCATGAGTAACAGTCATGATCAAACTTTAGCAAGCTACCGTAAAATAAAAAAAAAACCGTTTCGAAATGAGCTATAGCTGCATATGTTGATCGAAATAAATTTTTTTGTTTTTATTTGGTTTACAGGTAAATGGGCCTACAACTCAGTGGATGGGCTTAAAAGCGGCAGTTGACGGTATTTACCAAAAAACATTGACTCTGCTTCGGCATCTCTTTTCTTATTATCGTATGTTTACTAACTTAGTCGGGAAACAATATCTTCACTCGATGTTTGAAAAGTTCGCAAAAAAAAGCTAAGCTAGGACTAACATGAAGCCATGCAGTTCGACTGCGAAAACATCAAGAATACACTTGACCAAAACTTTGCATGGAAACGCATAATGTTACAGTCGAACATCCACGAGCGGTCACCTCTCTTCAACGGCCACTTTTTTTGTCCCGGCGGATAGTCCATACATTCACTCTTATTTTAACCTCTCTACAACGGCCACCTCTCCACAACGGCAACGGCTACTAAAGTGCGTCCCAACTGCCCAAATATTTGTAGGAAGTACTCTCCCCCCGGGGGCTCAAGCTTGGGAAATTCGTCAAATAGAAAAGCAAAATGACTTCAGTGGAATCGGCTAGCATTCTCAGAGAAATATAGTTTACTGTTAAGAGGTTTGAATACTACTGTTAGACTATTGTTAGAAAATCTGTGAAAATTTTGGACTGCGTGGAATTGAAGTCACGATAACTATATGGTGAGAAGACTGGGTTTTTGACTGTTCCCACGATTAACAGTTCACAAAGGGAAAGTGAGAACAGTTGCTTGTTCTGGTTTTGTCAGTGTGCCGCTCGTTTTGATTGCTGATATTTATTTTGCCATCTCGCCATCTATATGACTATGGTTTTCAGCATAACCACTGACTTTCTTTAATTATTCTGTTCAGTTTGACACTCTGAAAACTGCAGTGAGTTTAATTTTGAGCTTGCTATACGTGTTGAAGACGTCCTACGGAGACCATCTTGAGCGGAAGTAGCTGGTTGTTATACAGAGGTGACCGTTGTCGGGAGGTTTAAGGTGGCTGAACACAGTTTTTGATACCTATGTTTCATTCATTCATGAATAAATATAAACGGGCCTCTAAAATCGCTTTTGTCGATTTTGTAGAAATCTAGTCATTAGATTTTCTTTATAATTTGCATGCAGCAAGCTTGTAACAATACTCACAAGTTAACACCATTTTGATAATAATTTAACAGAGAGATCTTTAATTATCCCTTGTTGAAGGTTCACTGGAATATCCAGAATTTCCTTTGTTAAAGTTCAATTTTTGTCAATACTCTAGTTACTTATTTCCTAAAGTATTTTTGTGCCAAATTTCGTGAAATTCTAATGAGTGGTTCTCGAGGAAAAGACGTATTTCCGAGAAAGCAATTTTTTATTCAATCGCAATTTTTAATGCATTTAATTGGGTTCTTTCGGTAAAAACGAAAAAGCTGAGAATTGCTGGGTTCTTTGCATCGTTACCTTTTGTAACATATCTTTGCAATAAAAGATTAAAACGGTCAATACACTGCGTTCAATTATAGAGAAAAATAGCACAGATAATGCGGGCATTGGACAAATAAAGTGATCGCTCTATTGACGGCATGTTTGTTTTTTTGCAATCCTTGTGCGCGCGCTGAATCGCATCAGCAAAAGCGCGTGCAAAAACTGTGTTTGGCCACCTTAAATATGAGTATATACGCTGTAGATCAAAGAAAGTTCCCGTCCCTTGTCGAGTAGTCACTTGAGAGTTGATCGACAGTCCAGGATTCGATTTTACCTTAAATAGACCGTGACGCTTAAACGAACGTTTAAATACATGTGATACATGTGTGGTCTAGTTTCTGTTTACTTATAAGAGACTAAATAGTTTAGACGCGGAATGTCGTTTCCCGACCTAAACTTAATTCTAATTGTGGCCAACGCAAACTAACAAATGTGCGCCTGTTGATTCAGGCGCTGAAATCAATCAATTAACCTGACGGAAACTGTGTCAAAATACTGTTTTCAAAAAGTGAAAAAAGAGTTTACTTGTCAAATGCGTTAATAATTTATGCACTAGGTTCGGCACATGCAAAGTTTCGTGGCTAATTTACAGCTGATTCAAAGCCGAAAAGCCCACCTTGCCTCAACAAGAGCCCCCAACGACGGTTTTCTCTCAACTAAATACACTTGAGAGCTTTTTGAAGCCCTATAGGTTAATTTTAGTCTGCGCTGGCTATGAATACATAAATTTGTATGTTCGTTAATTCTAGGGGAAAATAACGCTCGAGTCTTTGGCCTGAACCTTTTTGTCTGGGGGAACTTGGATCTTTTTGAATTAATCCCCTTTTTCCATTTCCCAAAAAACTTAGCAGCTGTTGCCCTTCTGAAAATCATACCTGGTCTTTCTTTGGTACCCAAAACGACATTTTTATCAATCCGGGCGTTACATTTAATTTCCCATTTCACGAAAGTTCGAGGGGACAATTCTTTTAAGAAAATCGGGGGGGGGGGGGGGATTAAAGGCCTTCCGAACAGATTAATTAGCGAAACGATCTGTGGGTGCCCTTGTTTTAGACAACGAACAGTTCAGGTACTTGATTCAAGGTATTAAGTTCGGCTCAAGGAAACACCGCCAGCTGCTCTGAAAGCAGGCAAATCTTTTAGCTTGTTTAAAATGAGTCTAAAAGTCAGGAATAAAAATGAAGAATTTGACCTGGGAATAAAATGGAAAGAGATTAGTTGAAGCACCAGGAATGCTAATCGTTTAAAGCAACTGGGCTTCTAAAATGAGGTTGGGCTTCCTGTAGTCTGCCATCTGTAAGCATTTTAATTTTACTGCTATCATTTTCCTTTCTTTAACCTGTCATCTAGTTAGCTCCCATTGGTAAACTCGTGCCATGAAACGCGCTCGTGGGAGGATGACTGCTAACCTTTGACTGGCTTCGAAAAACTTTTTCTGCAGTTTACCATCTGCTTTCATCCTCTGTTCGATCTTATGTTAGAGCAGGCATCTGTCCAAATTCTTCAATTCACGAGTTCACTTTTCTCTTGGACCGGAACTTTTTGTCGCTTGCATAATTTCAAGGTGTTTCTTTGTGAAGCGGACGAGAATGAACACAACGGTAGACCAAGGTAAGTGAAATGCAAGATTAAAAGAGTTTTTCTTTTCTCTTCCCTTCACTAGCAACCAAGGTCACATGAAATTAATTCTGCCTAAGGTTAGGCGAAGAAGTTAAAATCGAACATTCAGGAATTGTTTTAGCTATCACTTCATCCCCGTATTGCAATTCTTTTCCTAACACACGGCAATCAAGAGTTTTGTGATATTTCTTTACTTTCCCAGGTTCAATTTAAGAAGGAATCCACCAGAGTAACAAGTGGACAAAAATTTGTACCACGGTTATTTACATCGTATTGCAAACGTCTGTGCGACTGTTTTAAATATTTTCCAAAAAGAAAAATTCATTTCTAACACCGCCAAATGTCGACGACAAATTTTGAACTTCTTACGAAAGACTTGAAGTACTGGTGAAATGAAACCGGTGATGAAATTGTTCCTGTGTTGGCACGATTTCTCTGAGCTTTGAAATTTATTTTCTTGAGTTCCCATAGGAAATTGTTTTCGGTGTTATTTTAAGCAATTGTTTACAACTTAAGCTTTAAGAAAATTTAAAAAGAACTGTAAAATACCTAAAATTATTCTGGTGCAAGGTTTTTGTCCATTTAAAAAAACTGAAATTACTCGATTTCCTATCGGATTTCGTCTTAAGATTTCCTTATAAACTTCGTGCCTGGTAATAATCTGCTAGAATGGCGTGCCGATTTATGCTAGTTACATCCATCGTTTCTTGTTCCTGAAATCACACCCAGGAAGGCGATATAGGTGAGTTTTCTGCTGTAATTGGTGAGCAATTAGAAGGGTGGTATACTTCTGGCTGCTTTTACCAAGATGTAATCGCAGCCAGCTTCTTAAAATAAACACTGGACGTTCAAAAAATGGTTTTATGAATAGGTGGAGTTTTAAGTGAAAATTAACAATACATTTTTAGGTGTTTTATGGTGCGAAGGCAAAATTGTGGAACTCCGCCCTGTTATGAGAGGTGAAAATAAAAGCCAAACTAGACTACGAGTAGTCCCTCGCGCGTGACGCGAAAGAAAACCGCGAGAAAAAAATGGCCGCGCGAAATCCTGGGGGCGAGGAGCGCGCTCTTCGCTCTATAATTAGAGAGAAAAACAGACCTCAACTTGAGTCTGCTTTTTAGCTAAATCCCACAGAATGTAACAACTGCATAACTTGTCTGAAAAGGCTTTCACTTTATGTCCTTTTGTTCAACACAAACAAGCAAAAGCCCTGATGCTTACTCTTTCTATCATCAGGATCTTCTATGTTTCATAACATGACGAATAATACCACCTCAGCGTACCATGGGACATTCCTGGTCCCTCGTAACATTCAGATCGGAGTCACAATCCTTGCCGTAATTGTTTTCATCCTCGGAATGATCGGTAATACTCTGGTGATTTACATCGTGTTTACAGTAAACCACATGCGTAGCTCAACAAACACTCTTATCGCCAACATGGCCTTTGCCGATCTTCTTATGACCATAGATATCCCGTACATGATCAAATGGTACTACGTGCTAAATAAATGGTTTAGCACGTTCATGGGCACTGTGTTATGCAAGTTCTTGCACTCTTTACAGATAGGATCCCTTGCAGCCTCAGTGTTCAGTCTGGTGGTGATTTCCCTCGATCGCAGTTTTGCCGTCCTATTTCCCATGAAAAAAATAATGACTCGAAGCGTTGTTCGTTTCGCGATCGCCACGACGTGGCTAGGTGCACTGGCGTTAATGCTTCCAATTATGATAGCCACCAAGAATAAACAGTGGGAGGGAGGAGATGGTATGATTTGCGACGAATTTTGGAAGCCGATGTCAACGAAAGTATACGTTACAGTTGTTTTCGTTGCTTCTTACATCGTTCCACTGATAACCATTGCTCTATACTGCCTCGCTGGGTTACGTCTTTGCCGCAGAAAACTACCTGGACATCAAAATCAGACAGCACACAATAAAGTCCAAGCCTCGAGCAGACGAGCGACTGCAATGTTGATCACAGTGACTGTCATTCTGGCTCTGTCGTGGCTTCCTTTACAAGCTTTGGAGATGATAAAAGTTCACAAGCGAAGCCTTCGCTAGAAATTCCAATAGACGTCCATTTTATCGTCCCCTTGTTTGGTTACTGTAACAGCGCTATTAATCCAGTTCTTTATGTGATATTCTCAGGGAATTATCGCCGCGAGTTTTATCGGATTCTATGCAGGGGGGCAAGATGGCAAGACAGCAAGAGGGCGCCTGTTGTAAGTAAATGTACCACGCGTCAAACAGGGCATCGAATCCAGGAAGAAGCAAGTAATTTTGAGTGCGAGACTCGTCTCTAGCCAGATTGTGAACCGAGTCCTCAGCGTCCGAGGAGATTCACAATGAAAAAGACAGTCAGACAGATGGACAAGGACCGATTTCAACACGGCCGGCTAATTTGCTAGCCTTCATTAAGGAGGCAAAGAAACAGAGGAAAACAGGGGAAGGAATCCAGTCCCCCTCCTTCTATCCGCACTTTACCTCCCCCTCCCCCTCCCCCGTTTAACGCCTGCTATGCAGACTAACGATTTGCAAGAAAACCGTCCTAATGACAGAACACTTTAAAATAAAATTACAAATATCACAAAATTATTAGACAGAAAGCCAGAGACAGGCAGGCAGGCAGATAGACACACAGAAATCCCGACATACTAACGGACCGCTTGACTGAAAAACTGACGGACCACCAACAAACAGCCAGAGACGGACAGACAGACACTAGGCAGGTTGGCAGGCAGGCAGGCAGGCAGACAGACAGACAGACAAAAAAATATAAATACAATCCGTTAATTGGCTTTAAATAAAACCGTCCGTGAAAAAATTCAAATATTCAACAATTATTGGACGAGGTCGAGTCAAATATCGTGATTTGTTAGTGGCGAGCAGATCGATTATTTGCCGAAGCTGAAGGCTGAGGCAAATGACTGGGTTTTTTTTTTTTTCGATTCGAGCTAATTTACTTTTAAATTTCACCGCGCGGTTTAATGCATCCTTATAAGCTTCTTGTTTGACACCTGTTGGATTAGTCGCACATTTTATTATTTGGAAACATTATAAACACATGTTGAAAAATCCCTCTAACATTGCACAACTTCTTTACCATAAAACTTTACTACAACATAACATAACGTAACGATCTTTCTCAAGCGCCCAAAGAAAAATTGAAGCTAATAAAACAATAGCAACAATCGAGTACTTCTCGCATTTGTAATAAAACAATAACAAAACACGCCAGGATCCATTCAGGCGATTTTCAGTATTTTGATATTAGCAAGAGTCTTAGTTAGTCCCATTCCTCTTCGTCCTCGTTGTTCGAGTTGTTCTGGCCGGGATGAGGCTGGTTACGAGCTGCATTAACATCAAGTCGCGCCATGCCTCTGTTGACAGGTCCCATGACATCTGCGGACCCACTTGCTCTAAAGTGTTCCCTCTACAGAAATAATTAAGAAACTACAACTGTCAACGCTATCAGAAAATAAGAATGCTAGTTTATATAATTACGCTAGTTATAGAGTAATAAACTTCGAACACTGTGGAAAGAAAATCTAGTGGTTCATTACATGGCACAATCGGTCCATAAAAAAGGAAATCTCATTGGTTCGAATTTTTCGATACGGAAAATGCTGATGGACCACTCATAATTTCATTTCATCATTCGTTCTTTTAATTTATGTTGCACAGTTCTAAACACCTTTCCACTTCATCCAGCCAGGTCAGAAGGCCTACATCAAGTCACTCGAATAATCAAATCTACATGTAGTAAATCTACAAAGAAACAGTCGGGAAACGCCAAGGTATCATAAACCCTTTTGGAAACCGAAGTAACTTAAAATGCCCTTTCATTGTACAAACAAAAAACATTTTATCATATGTATATAGATAAAAAAAAAAATAGTTTTACCAGTCAAAGAAGGGTTTTGTAAATCACTTGTAAGTTATTGGTTTTGCCATAATGTCTAATCTGATAACTTCAACAACATTTGACACGAGTGGGAAAATTAATTCATTGTGACTGGCTGAGAGCGGGTAAATTTATCGTTAATTTTTAAATTGCAATCAGCTACATATAGTAAATAATATATAAATAAATAAATAAATAATAAATCGCATGAGAGTCTAGTGAGCAATTAAGGATCACACTAGTAATGAGAATTGTATTCATTCAATTACCTTTACAAAGACATTCTGACTTTGTTCTAGATAACAGCTATATAACAATACCTCTCTCCTGTCTTTGGATGCAAATTTGCCACCGGCAGGGCCATATGATGATCCGATTGCTTCTTCTGCTACTTGTTCTAGCCACTCAGGAACTTCCTGGTATGCCTGTGATAAACGTACATCAAAATATCAATTAAAGTGAAAACCTCTTCAGCGGAGGTCAGCTCTAGGTCTTTGTATTATTGAAATCCACAGCCGGTAAGCTTCACGGTAACAAATGTCCCAAAATTTGTGTATACCTCTGTTCCGGAAATCCAGAAAAATGTTTCATTCGTCCGGGATATGTCATGGAATGGAGAGCATCTGGCAGTATACCTAAATGACCTGCTTTCCTTAAAACCCCTGACAAAACTATGGGGGGCAAAGCGAATGTATACCCGAGAAAGTAGTCAATTCATTGGGTCTTCATCTTAGTGTCCAAGCTTGTTGCCCTCTTTATTCTTTGAATAGATAACTGACATGTTAAGAAATATCTCTACCTCAGACAACACTTTAACTAAACTGCGTGCAAGCCTTTCATCTTTTCCCGGTTGAAAAAAAGAAGTAGCTGTTCCCTTGTTGCCAATTCGACCAGTGCGACCAATGCGATGCACATATTCCTCTATGTCCTGAGGAAGGTCAAAGTTGATCACATGCTTCACATCCGGGATGTCTAGACCTCGTGCCGCCACAGATGTTGCCACAAGTACAGGTGCTCGACCACTCCTGAAGTCCCGCAGTGCAGCTTCACGCTCCTGTTGCGTTCTGTCCCTGTTAACACATAGCCATTAACTTAACCACGTTTTTACTTTGGCAATTAGCCACTTTAAAAGAGAGAAACCTGGGCCGAGTCTCATATCGCAGTTTCTTATGGGACCCTTAATTACTGGGGACTAAGGAAAAGATAAACATGGGTTATTGACCAAGTGTGAGGTCAAAGATGGCTGGATATTGGCAGAGTTCTTTTTTTGCGTGTTAATCAGAACGTGTCAATCAGAGCGCAGGATTTGATTCATCTCGCCCGCTCACGGAGCTAGCCATATAATAACAAGCCTTATTATATGGCTGTCTCACAAGGACTGGGAACCAGTGAATTCACGAATTTGATTGGCTGAAATCGATATTGACCGCGGTCTAGATTTTCCCATCTAGACCGGCATCTAGTCCGGTTTCATTCTGCGTTGAAAAAGTAACAAACTAAAATACAAAAATGTACACCATTTTCTTTTATTTTCTTCTCAATCATTTATGAAAGTGCCAAAAAGTCTGATGACGGCAGGTTTAAGTTAACTCATCGCCGTTCGCAGGCAAAATGTCAGCAAGCTAGTTACATTAAACGAATTAAAGTTTTCTTCTTTGCCATATAATAAACATCTTATTAACCGAGCTAAGTCAGTCTGTATGGGAGAATCTTGACCTCGGTCGTGTGTACAGACCTCACTGCGTTCGGTCTGTACTCACGACCTCGGTCAAGATTCTCCCATACAGACCTCCTGCTCGGTTATTAAGAGCTAAATATTGTCCCTAGTAACGGTCCCACAAGCGACTACGAGACAACACCAACTCCACATTTCATCTTGTTTCAAAACTGGCAGACACTCAAAGGTGTGCACTGAAACAATTACAATAAGATAGAAATCACTCTGCCTGTACTCTATCAATGAAAACAAATGACTAAAATTAATGGCTATCCTGATCTCTAGAAAACATAAAAACTTGTATTGATCAACTGTGGTGTTCGTCTTTCTTTAGCAGAGTAGAAAACTTACCCGCTAATACTTGTAGTTGGAAAGTTGTTTTGTGACAAAAGGCATGCCAAGAAGTCTGCTACGCGTTTTAACTCTACAAATATCAGAGTGCGGTCTGTGCCTGTAAGAGAATAAGTTAAATTAGAAAACACCCTGTACAAAAGCGCGTGCTGGAAGCTGTACTTCTTAATATATAGATTTAGCCAAGCCTAAAAGCGGAGCTCCTGGGCACGGTTAAGCTAACCCAGGATAAGCAAGAATTTTGATTAGAGTTTTGTATTTTCTGTATATTGTTTGGCCTTCTGTTTTGAGTTTGAATTATCTCAAACTACACAAAACAAAAGCATTGAAAAACATTTTTATACAAGAAAAATCTATACTTTGTTTAACTTTTAATCCTGGGTTAGATTAACCGGTGTCCGAACAACCTGGCCCCGTTTACAACAAGTTCACCTGACATGTGCCCGCGATCCAACCGAAAACCAGCACTTGTTTAGCGGTCAACTTTAAAAAAGAAACATGAGGCTTCGATGAGCTATAAACTCGAGTCTGCAATACATAGTCACGTGATACGGGTCAGCGGATGCCCTGTTTTGACAGGTGTCAATTGACCATAACAGGGATGTCCAACATCAAAGGACCTATAAACCAAGGCTGCATGTCTCTGTTTACCTAATAACTGGAGTATGGCCGCCATCTTGGGTAACTCCGCTGTCGTTAGGGAGTTTAAGGGGCTACAACGCGACGCGAAGGACAACGTCGATTAAAAAAATGAATTTATATTTTACCTACGAATCTCGCGATACTCTAAAGTCATTTACTTTGTTTATCACTGCGATAAATTTGAAATAGAAATTTAAAAAATTAGCCGTTGTGGTTCACGATCTTCAGACAATGCAGAATTTGGTCATTTCACGTTGTTGTTTTGTAGAGGACAGCAAAGAAATGTACCAAGAATTATAGCGCACGTACACAGCCATTGTTCTCCTCATTAAACCTTTTGTTTAGCGACATTCCCGTAGCCGCCGCCGTTGTGGGTTTTTTAAACTCCCTGCTGTCGTACGTACGCGCCCACGAGCAATACCGCCAGCCATGATAACCATGAGAAAATCAATTCATGGGTTTCCTTTTCTTTCCTATATAGGTATGGTACTCCGCTTGGCTACCCTTCGGGCCGCCGGAGCTCCGCTATACACATTAGAAGTTTCTGTTAAGGGTCTGTGAATTGATAGTTGCCCGCGGTAATTTTTTCTAAGTTCTAAAAAAACAAACATTAGACCGGGAATGAAGTTCGAGGGTTAGTATATAGTTTCTTAAAACATGCAAATCCTGGCTTTTCCTCGCAATTTGGAAACCTCTACGCCCCCGTGCCGTTTTCGCATTTTTCGGTCTAAAAACTACTCATTATTTTTATATTCACCTAAAAAAACTCTAGGAGAGAGTGCGTTTCATGAGCCACTTCGTTAAGCACGTACTGTCATCTGATAGTCGCCCATCGCCATACTAGTACACCATAGAGCCGGCGGCTCATTGTACCACGTGATCAGTTTTGACCAAAAACAACAATAGAAAATTAATTGAACTACAGAAAGCTCACGGACTGTTGACGCACTGAGGGCACAAGCAGAGAGATCTTACATTTTGATAATCGAAATAAACGCATCGCACACTATCGGTCAAAAGTGTGCAATGGCTTGATGTAGTCAACAAAATGGTAACGCTTTCTCGTTTCTCCAAACATTTGGAATCAAATTGGTAACAAAATTCCTTAGGAGACTAACAGAAGGACATTCAGTTTCTTGGATAAAAAAGATCGAAAATTTTGTTTAAACTAATGAGTTCACCTACATTACTGCAAATTTAAACGATAAGTGATAGGAAAGCACGGCTTTTAGATGAACTAAAACAAGATTAGTCGCCCTTGATTTCTTGGATGTGATAGTTGATTCAGCCCTCAGCCTCACCAACTTTAACCTCGAGGAGATCTCCAGCTCATAACTAACTGTTCATACACAATTCACAATGAGATGCGCCTGCAGGGAATCATGGAACTTGTGTTTATCATCTCTGACCAGACATTTGTTTTGATGTATACAACTACCATGATTCCCTGCAGGTACGTCTCATACAGGGAATCAGTGGCCATTAGACATGGCACCATGGCACATGCTGTGGATATTCTATAAAAATTATTTGTGGTTGATTATTTCTCCTATATATACTTGCTGGATTGTGTAGAAATTTGGAATAAACTCAAGCATACATAGTCTTAATATTAAAAAAATCCGGGTTAGTAGCCTGAGATTGCACTCTGTGAGATACATACCTGACTGAAGCAGAATGTCAAAAAGCTTCTGCTGCTTGTCATCGCCAGGAACAGAAATTACCGTCTGGGAAATATCTAGATTAGATCCACCAATACGACCAACAGCAACAAAAAGGTAATCCTCCTTCAAGAAGTCTGCTGCCAAACGTTGAATCTCATCCGGGAACGTGGCACTAAACATTAATGTCTGTCTATTTGCTTTATCAGGCATTCCACATCTTTCCACTAATTTTCGCACTTGAGACTCAAATCCCATGTCTAACATTCGGTCTGCTTCATCCAAGATCAGGTAGCGCACATTGGACAGGCTAACCTGCAACAGTCAATCAACTGTTTTTAGGAAACTGTCATACAACCAACTGCTGTTAGCAAATTGAAAACCTGTCACAAAATCAAATACTGTTAACAAAATGAAATAACAAAATCGATTACTGTTACAGTTAGCAAAACCCAAAAATCCCAATCTGGGACACATTTTTAGTACGAAATAAATAACCTATGACAACTGTAAATAAATAAGGAAAAGTGAAACGGGTCTACCATAAATATAAGGGACACTAAGCTTCAAAACTGCTCTACAAAACCTGTTATAGCCACAATGCCAATTTGTTAAAATAATCAAGTGTTGGTTAACGTCAATTCTATTAAAGAGGCCGCTTTTAGTTGAATTTCTCAATGGAAATCTGGTCTTAATATGCATAGCGTTTTCTCTTAAGTTTTAGTTTCGATTGAGGTTATACAAAACACTCAACAGTGTGTTTGCCAACATTTCCAAACATCTTAAAGTGTCTATACGGCCAACAGGGTTTTTGTGGTTTGGTATCTCTATAACATCTAATAATGTATTCAAACCGAAAAAAAATAATTCCGGTGCTTTTTTGCCATGAAATCAAGCTTTAAATTTCCCGCTTCGACCACGCGCAATGAAGTTGACCGCGTAATGAAAGATTGGCGACGAATGACGAATGATCTCAAAGCTTCATGTTTTTATTTTGCTTGATTGACGACCGCATTGTTTCACCAACTTCAGTTTGTTTGCTTTTCGTCGACGAAAACTCCTAATCACTACTGAAACAACAGTGACCTGAACTAGTAGGATCTGGAAATTCCTGACTTGACGTCACGACCCATTCAGAAACCCAGACTCTTTTTTTGCACTGACTCACGGTCAACTTCATTGGGCGTGGCTGAAGCGGGAACTTTAAAGTTAGATCTTTGGGCGTTTAAATGTCGGAATCCAATTTTTTTTTCTTAGAATACCTTTTTACACATTATAGAGATACCAAAACAGCAAAAAAACCCTGTTGGCCGTATAGACACTTTAAAGTTTGTCAAAAAAAAACTCCACTGCGCATTGTATTTTCAACTCTCTTCTCGGTGTTTGGAAATGTGGTCAAGCACGGGCATTCGTGTTTGATATATTACCTACCTTATTTCTAGTAACAAAGTCATCCAAGCGTCCAGGTGTAGCGACCAAAACATGGCATCCCCTTCTTAGCCTATCCAACTGGTGCTGCACACTAACTCCACCATAACATACTGCTGCAGTTATTACAGTTTCATTAGAGAACTTGCAAAATTCTCTGTGAATCTGCACAGCAAGCTCACGAGTTGGTGCAATGCAAAGTGCTGAAGGAGTTTGCGTATCACCAGATAAGAAGCCACCACTAAGGTGACCTTGTTTAACCATAGATGTTAACACTGGAACTAAAAATGCAACCTGAAATGAAAATACAATATACTAGCCCCAACACCTTTCTGTATTCAGTGTTTTCTTTCACAACCAGCGTCACAACTGATCATCATCATCATTTACTTCCCACGTAAATAATAAAAAAAGATATTAACAATACTGAAAAAGCGGACTGTGCACTTTCACTACATCTTCGTATAAGACTTCTGGTTTTCCATGATTTTCATGTGTTTACATAGAACATCAACTGAATTGTCCTGTGTTCAGGCAGGACACTTTTCTCTCTACAGTAATCACCCCGAGTGTTCGCCCTGCACATAAACAAAAATGCGGAGTGACATTCATGTTTGAGTTTTTGATCGTAAAGTATGGTAGACAACGCCAATGCATCTGAAAAGCCAAGTGGCTGCATTCAGGCATTCAGAGGAGCGCCTGATCACAGCGTGGTCTGGGGCCATGTTCCCCCAGAGAAGTTTGAAATCTAGAGACTTGGAAATGCTATTTTCAGCATTCTCCACGAGATATTTCGTCCAAAAAAAATCAATCTCGATCAAGTGTAAAATGACAGGGGCGTCCCTCCAATCTATACAAAGCTCTCTTATAATAGCGATTTTTAAAAGTGTACCATGCCTTTGCGTTTAAACCAATAACTCTCAGATTGGGTAAACTTACTAATGTTTGGCTGCTCTTTCAGATGGTGGGTCCCATTTTTCAATTCAATCAATTTTAAATATTCGTGCACAGTCCCCTGCTGGTTTAGAACATGGCTAATTAAGGTAAACTTATCATAGTAAAGTTCCTACATCTACATCTAACACTCCAAAAAGTTAACGGGTTAAAAAAAAAACCCATTTGTTTTTTGGGGTGCAACTGCTCCCCTTGCCCCTGGGTTAGCTAAGGCTCTGTTTGTAATGGCAGGTTTCCAGAATATTTTGCCAAGCTATTGAAAAGTTTCTTCTTAATATGCTAAAGATTGAATTTTCTTGTTTAGACCTGCAAACTTGTTACTATGCAGGTCTAAAGGATGAAAGTTGATCTCCGTTTGAAAGAGATATATCTACCGGCATGTGACATACAAGTATAAAAAATAAACAATACACATGGATTTAATGATAGAGGAAAAGTGATAAAAACGGACCTGTAAATCCTGCTTTAAAATCAACATTTAAGCAAATTTTCCATTGATCCAAAAATGCTAAAAATGCAGTCAGTGATGGACATCAGTAGTATACAATTGAAGCTGTGTTTGACGCTGACGTTTATAGTTACTTATACAAAGATGTTTCGACCGAACAACTTCGGTCTTCGTCGGTTTAAAAAAGCTAATAAACAATTATTGGATTAGGTTTTTGTGATATCCGGAATAATCAAGGTCGAGGTAAGTGTTATCAGCCGAAGCCGAAGGCTGAGTATAATAACACTAACCGAGACCTTGATTATTTCGGATGTCACAAAACCGAATCTAATAACTGTTATTATACATTGTTTTAAAGAAAATAACGACAAACGCATTATCACACCGAACACAGTTTATTTTCGACAAGCCATGTTCTCACTTCACAGTCCGTGACCTTGACCTCGCTCTTGGAAATCATGCATCGCGCGCCCAACCTACAGATTATTCTGTAGGTTGCGCTGTTTCCCAAAGTCTATGTCATGGCCAAACTGATTGGAATGTTGTGCAGCCTTGGAGTTACTGTCTCCTGCTCGAACCGCTCTCTTGAGTTCTTTCAATCATACTGACAAGGCTCTATCAGTCTGTCCATGATGGAAAATCACCGTCAAGGTAACTGATTTTGTAAACCACACCTCTTGACTGTAAAATAGGGGGTTTGTCCTTGAACCATGGGAAGCGAGCGTGTAAAAAATTAAGAGGTTTCAAACCTACTTTAATGTTGTTGTTGCGTAACACCCGTGCGGTTTTCTCAGAAATGCCTTTGACATAGGGTATGACCACTAAATTACTCGAGGTGAAAAATGTGCTTGCGTCGGAGCTGTCGGTGTTGCTGTAAATGCCGCGAGAGGGGTCATCAATTTTTGAAGTACCGCAAACGTTTTTTTAAACCAACGAAAACCAAAATTGTACCGTCTTTGTATAAGTAACTATAAACGTTTTAACATTTTAGTAGAGTTGGTGTCAAACAAAACTTCGAATGTACACTACTGATCCATTGATCCATTTGTATCTGATAAACTGTGTTTTTCACAAAAATAACGGTTTCTTCTGCAATTATCACTCTAAAATAACCTTATGTCCACCTTCTGACTGTAATAGTTGTTTACATGGACACATTTGGGTCATCCGACTAATTTCGCTTTTAAAGTTATTTTAGACGACCAGTATCATTTGTTGTTTAGTTTTATTGTTAATAATTACAAGAATAGTTATTATTACTGCTAAGGTGCAAAATTACTTGTTGTTGCTTGTTGGTGTCTACGTACCGTCTTCCCTGATCCGGTCTGCGCACACGCCATGAGGTCTCTACCTTTAAGAGCAATAGGAATAGCATACTTCTGAATAGGTGTTGGTTTAGTGAACTCTGCTTTCTTAATGTTTGCTGAACACTGTTCCAGTATTCCAGCTTCCTCAAAAGTTTTTATTGGATTAACAGGATCCTTTCCAGTAACTTGCACCGGAATGTCATCATACTTGTCAAAATTCAAACCACTGTGAGGTGCATCCTTAAAAAGTTCATCTATATCATCTGGAAGTTCTGGTGGAATGTATGTCACTGGAGCCATTCTCTTCTCAGGTCCTAAACAAAACAAAACAAAAACATGTGACTGTGTGGCGAGGGGAAGAAGAATTTCCAGCCCAATATCCCCAGGGGGCTATTGGGGCTATAATACTAATACAAACATCTTGTAAGTGATATTATCCCTCTTGATGAGAAAGTCATGTTCTTAAATCAATCAATGCCAAGAAAACAATGTTTAAATAATCATTGCGCTTATCTTTAAAATACACCTTCTAGAAAAATTCATTATCTCCTGTCATTTGCCCATTTGCCACATTCCATATTTTCTCAATTAAACACCCTCAGCATTTATTTTAAACTTGGCTCCACATATCAGGCGTTTATTTGACTTCTGCAGTTTATTTAAGCCTGGGGTTTATTCTAATTTTTATTTATTATTTCTGAGGGCAAAATATCTTCTATTTATTGAACCGAAAGTTTACAATTTACCTCAAATATAAATTCCTCAAGGGTCTCATTTACAAATCCAACAGGGAGACCCTGCATTTAATCGAGAAAATAGGGTGCATGCAGTCACTCCCTCTCCTCCATCCAGACATATATTTATCATTTGCATTTGATTTATCCAGTTAAGACACTGAGTGTCCCAATGACATAAGGAACCTTTTAATACATGACTTTTCACAGGATTTTGTGCCATAAGAGAAAAAAGCTTAGTACTATACATGTATGTAGTAACAACAAACTACCCTGTGATGGGCATTCCCTTGCAAAATGACCAGTCTCTCCACATTTAAAACAGCCTTGGTCTCCTGAAATATGTTAAAAGAAGCAACAATGATCTTGGGCATTGTTTAAAATAAAAGCGAGAAATAATTCACATTTATTCAATATATATTTTGTTCTTGCCAAAAGGTCTGGATAGTAGCAGACATGCTAAAATTTTTAGAAACAACACAACAGTTCTTAAAAACATGTTTCAACAGAATCTTCTGTCATCTTCAGTTTAAATTACAAAATACAGAGTTGAATATATAGTGTATGCAAAATGCCAATTGACTATTTTGTTCTCTAACAACTTGATTAAATTAATTCTTCTAACCCACTTCTTATTTGTATTAATCAAATATTTTTGTTATTATAAGGAAATAAAGATAAGATACAGTATACACAAAGGCCCCTGTTATGTAAGACCCATCTTGCTTGGGGGACGGGGAAAACAAACAACAAAAGTTGCAATAAATGCCTTGGCACTACGATTTTTTCTTATTTTCAGCAGTAGCATGAAACTTTGTAATAATCCAACTTAGTGCCCTCCTTCCAATAAGCAGCCCCACTTGAGCATTGTTGTTGTTTTATCGGTACGCACTCCTGTTCCAACAAGCACCCCCAATGCAAAAGTGACATTCAAGGTATTTGCACAGAACAGACTAATATACAAGTGAATTAGCCCCCCCCCCCCCTTCAAATGAGCACCCCCTCCAAATAAGCGACCCTCTTACAGGCCAAAATTTAAAATGAGTGCCCCACCTCACATAAGCAGCCCTCCCCTTCTCCCATTTGGTGGACGAGTAATGACTCAACAAAGGATGTACAGGTTGTGATGTGTAGTATTAGATTTGTACATTATTTCAGTTTGTGAACATGTTAAGTTGGAAAAAAAAATACAAGTGCTAATGGTGCCGTGATTTAAACTTTAGGATCAGCTTTTTGTGTCGATAAACAGCTTCTGTTGTTGTTACCGTGCAGTGATCAATGATCCTGTCAGGCCACAATTTGTGAAAAATTAAATAGGCGCCCCCTCTCGATTGAGCGACCCCTTGAAAAAAAAGCACCCCCGTCTTCTCCTAAATCTGAAATAAATGTCCCAGGCACTACTTCAAGGATTTACGGTATGTACATAAATTTGGCTGCCAAATTATACAAAGATAGATATCACTGACTAACCAATAATAACAATCAGTTTCAAGGACCAGGAACAAAACCATTAACTGACAAACCTTTTTTTGTTTTTTCACTTGATTCTGAATAGGACTATAGTCGAGTCATTAATACCAGTCATTGAAAAATGAAAATTCATTGTAAAACGTGAAAAGCATAAAAAACAGTCAGAGGTTTGAGTGGGTCTGGTCAGCAATTCACCAGACGTTCCCCAATGACATTATTTGTTGATGCAATCTGAATAACTAGCCAGAATGAACAGGTTTCAAATGCCTTGTGTTCACTTTTCAATGTAATAATAATTTTGAACACTTAAATGAGACCAAAATAAAAAAAAAAAATTAATTCAATCTATGAAGACAAACATATTCAAAAAAATTTGAGGCACATAAAATCAAGTCCATACATTTTGTCTACTTCTTGATTTTTCTCAACAAAATGTCTGCAGACCTGATTGGGAAGCAGTCACATGATTGAGTTGTACAAATGGTTACATGGCTACAGCAGGATGTAGCAGGTTGACACAATGTCTTAAATTATTTTGTTATGAAAATAACCATGACAAACCTCTTTGGCCAGGCGAAGAGACATTCCCTCCAGCTGGGCACTCTCTTGCAAAGTGCCCTTCTTCTCCACAAGTCCGACAACTTTTGTCCAAAACTGCAAAGGTGATGGCTTGCAGTCATTAATCAATCAATTAACTACCCCATGTGATTCACATTTTGCAACACAAAGCAAAAATATGGTTACCTTGCTAACAGCTGTAAACATGGAAATTTTGCAAACAAATAAAGACTCTTGTTGTTATAATTAGTTTAAAGAGCTATTTCTCATTCCAAAGGTCAAATGAACAAGTTTTAATCTGTATGGAAACTGTTCCTTTGTTTGGTGTAACAACTGTAAGTAGGATAGTAATTTGGTGCACATCCATCTTTTTTGTTATGTGTTGTAATAAATAAATTCATTATTAAAAACAATAGTTTAAAGGAGACTTTACAGGTAAGGTGAAAGACCATTCAAGTTATTTCTGGTTGATAATAAGGGAATAACATGACTTTTTGAAGATATCTTGTTTAATTTGGAGCTGAGTGGTGCAGTTTGCACCTGAGTAGTGACCTTAAAAGATCAGTGAGTTAACATTTTTGTAACTAGGGCAAATACTGGTAAACAGAGCATGACATTCAAGCTTGAGGAAAGAAGGGTCAACACTTTTAAAGTGCACCTAACCCCCAAATTTTTTTTCGCTAAAACGAATCTACATGTTATTTGAAATACTTCAGCGAAAAAATTTTTGGATTTGGTTAAATCCTCAATTTTCTGTGCCCCGACAAAATCTCGAAAATAGCCCCAAAACACCGCCATTTTGTTTCAGGACCAAGTTTGAGGAGAATGGGTCCAGCGGCTATTGTGACGTCTACCCAGGAAGGTCGAATATCTCACGTCCTCTCATTTCCTTTAGGATGGTGCAATACACATTCGAAAAGTGCGCAGAAATGCCTTCCAGAAGTGCTCTCGGCTGTTGCAGCAATATCCCAGATCTAAAAAAAGACATACTGTACAATTTACTGGCGATGATCGGTCAATGGAACAATAAAGACATAAATGATGGTTGATTTTGTCGAGCTGAAACAAGCGAACTGAGTCTGTGAGAACCTTTGAAGAACTCTCACTGGAATTTGTTCCGCAGACTTTCAAACACTATTTTCAAAATTTTCTGCTTAAAGCCAACCAGCAATTTGTTGAAATACTACCGACAACCTATATCTTCCAGTCCCACAGTACTTATAACATAGCCGGCAAAGTTGTGTGATCAATCAAGAAGCGTTATGACCAAATATACTGTGTAAATAGGTCGCAACTGTACGCCGCCAATCAGCACTTATTTCTCTTTCGATTTAGATAAAAGTCAAAGATTAATCCTTTAGAATTACATGATCACAAAATTGTTATACTCACAGAGTTTTGCAAAGGTTTGGACATCAGCAGTGCGACAAACATTCTATACATTAGTGTCAAAAACATGACCGCATAATATTATCTGCAGACCGCTTAGGGAACACATCCTTTTCGCTTATCCGACGAATTACTCTGCAAACTCTGAAAAAAAATTACACTGGTTATTTGGAGTTACGACTTAAAACATGTGACAATGTGAAATCGGTAATTGTATGAAATGTTTCCTTCCGCCTTGCTTCCCGCAGCTTCAAAAATACGGGTCCAAACATTTTTACGACTTTCAATCCATCTAAGCCAGTGTTTTGGAGGTCATCAAGTCTCAAAAACTGCAACACTTACGTCGCTCTTATAAACATGAAGCATTCCAGAAAGTAACACACAAACTGGATTTGATAGAACAACCATACCTTGAGAAAATACATTCTTGCTAAGGACAAAGGTAAACGTGCTATAAACACGCGTGGGAGTCTTGTGTCTAGGTGACGAAATTTCCATCCAAAGCAGTCCTTGAGTTTTCTTTCCTGCTTTTCGTTTGCTTGCTTCTCCACTTCGTATCTAGCTTTCCATTCCTAATATACAAGCAGCTCGTCTGCAAAGAAGTCTTCCCTGTTGTCGCTTGAAATATTGCAAATTGTTCTCAAAGCCCTAAGCAGTGAGTTCACAGTTATCGAACATGCTCAATCGAAGTTTATTTCGGTGTCTTCTGAATCAAAACCTAACTCTGACTCCAGTGATGAAAAAGAAATGATTCTGAAACAAAACTTGGACGTTTTAGTCCCGAAATATATTGGAATGATTAGTTTTGTTTTCCATTTTCTCGAGCAAATACAGAGAGCTGACTGAGGCACCATTGTGTTTGGTTCCTGGGTAGACGTCATCAGCAACCACCGCCCCAGACTCCCTGAAACGTGGTCGTGTAACACTTCAGGCGCAACTTTGAAAGGGCTTAGACAATCAAGGATTCAACCACATTCAAAAAATTTTTCTCTCCAAACGCTTTGAATAACAATTGGATTCGTTTTAGCGATAAAAAATTTTGGGGGTTAGGTGCACTTAAATAAAGTAATGCTTTAATGCAAAAAACCCTACCCCCTGAAGATGGGCATTCCCTTGAAAAATGACCAGTCTCTCCACATTTAAAACAGCTTTGGTCTCCTGAAATAAGTTACAAGAAGCAAGCCATTGATCTACAGTACACTCATGGAAACTCACCCCTTAAACAGATTCAAAAGTGACAAACTTTCAACATGTATACTGCAAAGATTAGCTTTGCTATGCAAAGAATGTTTGCGAGGAAGAAAACAGCAATGGTGTGCGTTAATGCTGGTAGAAAAGTAAAGACAAGATTACAGTAAAAAAATAATCAACAACAAAGTGGTTAAGTAAATCAGAGCAAAATTGATTCCATTTTTCAACTCTCTTCATGACATGAATAATTGAATTACTGGTTTCTAAAGCGGCAACTTGATTCAAAAGTCAACAAGCCCTGTTGACTAGAAAACAAGACATCTAGATCACGCATCCTTGCGAAAATAATAAAACATATGATGCAGAAAAGTTGTCAGGTAGCTTAGCCTAAACTGCTTTGGGCCAAACAATAACTTAGTCATATTGTCCAAAGTTTAAAATTAAAGAAAATTAACCGAAATTTGATGGGGATAATGGATCAGATTAATCTTTCTTTCAATAATCAGGGACCAAAAAACAAATAATTCCTGATAATTCAATAAAATCCAGAGAGCTAACCTCTCCGCCTTTGATTCCCTCCATGTTCTGCTTGGTTGGGACATTCTCGAGAAAAGTGCCCAACTTTGCCAAATTTGTGACAGCTTTGACCACCTGGAAATTAGAGAAATCATCAGAAGTGCTTAATGTGAAATCCATGTGCCAGTATTTCCACAGGAGGTGTGGTGTAGGATAAGCGATCAAATGGTGGGAATGTGTACATTACTTTCCAAACACTAAAAGTTTGAGTCTTGGCAATATCCCTGGGGGTCGGGTGGAAGTCCCATACGAAGGCTGGGATGCTTATCGTCTCGCTTAGTTAGGGGTATAAATTAAGGTTTTGGTCACATTTAGGGTGAAAAAAAAAATAAATAAATAAAACGCTCTTATTCCAGTTTTAGGTTTGATTTCCACTGGTCTCTCAAGTCTGGTGTACTAGCGTGGCTCCTTTCCTGAACAGTGGCTGGTAATCAAGCTCATAATCTAATTGCGTAATAGAAACACTCGTAAAAGTTTGGGAGAACTTGAAAAAGCTGTGGAAACACTCGCCTGCAGCTAGTGTTCCCACGGCATTTTTCATTCTCCCAAACTTCCACTTGTGTTTCTGTAACTGGATAGAAACACGGTGCATGTTTTCCATTTCTTAAGTGGAATCTAGTGTATATAAATAGTACAGTTGGAGCAAAGTCTTACAACATAATAATAAACATGCACAAAACTCTTCAGTCTCACAGCTGATCTCATTCAAGAACCACAATATCCATTGTCAGCATGGAGAGATCAAGGAATTTTAAGGGAGAGGTAATCCAACCTTGCACACATTATAGATACTGAAGTAGTACTATTGTACTTAAGTATAAATCTACTACCGTTCTATCACAAATGCTGTTCTCTGATTGGCTGCGCTACTCACTATCTATTCTGTGATAGATAGTGAGTAGCGTAGCAGTGTGCCGTTGTTAACAAAATGACAGCTGCTTCTTGGCGTTTTCAAAGTGTCTGTGAAGAGGATTTAGATAAAGTTTTGAATGACTAGTAGCAGGCCTATTTTTCATCTGTATTTTGTCTCCAAAAAGGACAACAAAGTAATATTAACTTCATGCCCTAGACAATCACACATTACTCTCAAAGCAAAGAGAAGTGTACCAGTTTGTGCATGTTGATTTGTTTGGGTGTATGGTTCTTGAGATGTGGTATTGTATGGTAGCCGGCCAGTCATAACGGAGTGCTGATTATCAGCAGGACTAGCCTGATCCCACTGTTGTGACATCTGATTTGTAAATGATGCTGGATTCATCTCACCTATGGGATAACATAGATAAAATTTTATCAAAATATTTCAGCGAGGGTTCAGCAAGTCTCAGTGCTGACATACAATTATTTTGATAACCATATTTTTTGTTGTATCTTGCCAGTTCTCACTCAGAATGTTTTGATAGGGATTTACACTGCACCCAAATTCCAAGGAAACTGTAATGTTACTACTTAAAAAGTTAACGTCTGATAAAGATGTAAAAAATATGTAACATTTTGATTTCACAGTGCAAACATTTCTTCCAAAAATGTGTAGCTTAACAATTGTTTTTCTTTGTGCCCTATATTAACATGATACCTGTGTAAGAGTAGCATAAAGTACAGTACCATGTTGAAGTTGTCCCTGTTGATCCATTTGGTTGTATGGGTCTTGAGGCATCGTACTGTGTGGAAAATGTCCATCAACAGAACCAGACTGATCCCACTGTTGTGGTCCCTGATTTGTCCATGAAGGTGAGTTCTCTTGACCTACATAGAATATATTATGTCATTGATTAATGCATAAAACCCTTTCTTATAATCTTCCAAGTAGTGAGGGTGTAAGTTAATGAAGTCATTTAAAATTAACTTGATTGTAAATAACATTATATGATAATTATTACTACTTTTAGTGCTACCTTTATGATCATAATTATTACTATTCTGTTAATATTTATTGGGGTTGTATATCAAATGGGAAATCATCCTGTTTTCTGCTCCAGTTGCTGATGCTATTTTCTTTTCTTTTCTTTTCTTTTTACATGCAACAAATTCAATAAAGTTAAACTTAATTAACACCAGAGCTTTTGGCAAAAACACATTTTTTTGACAATTTGGACATTTTCAGCCTAGATAAGAGCCAAATTTGCTGCAATCTATTCAAAAAGGCATTTGCAACATGACAGCATGCCTTTCTTTCCACTAGCACCACATTTAAGAATTTTTGCTTGCGCACATGCAGAAGTTTTTGAATGAGAAAGAGTCCTATATCTTTAGGCTTTTCGATGGTTTTAATTTTCTTTTTTTACGTCCTTCCTTTTTGGTACAGAGTGTACTATTGGGATGGTTTAGGGGGCTGCTGTCTGTTTGTTTAATTAATTTATTTCAATTCATCAATTAGCCTTGCAGGAAGGTGGGCCTGATGGGTAGCTACCCGTGTGCACTACGCAAAACATGACATATTTCCGTTGCTTTACCTGTAATAATACAAAACTACATTTATATGTTTCCACAAATCTCTTGCTAACCTTGTGGTGCTATTCTCTTAAGCACAAAAGAAATTTCCTCAAAACACACGTGCACATTAGTTAGCATCAGTGTCAACTATACATTAGGTGAATGATACATCTCATATGGGATTACGAACGTTGTGTGCTTTTCCTTGTGGTAGAACACAACATGTAAGATGCATGCGTTCTAGTATCACTGGTATGATTAAGTCCGTTCTCAAGTTCAGATCCACGTGTTATTGCGTTCGTAGAACACAGTCCTAACGCAGACTTGAGTCAAGTTTCATGGGACGGTGGACCTTCGTCTGAAGTTGCAACACTGATCTGGCCGCCCTGCAGCAGGGGCGAAATGAATGACATCATCGCCAAACCATGAGCTGTACATTTCTTTCGAGTGCGGGTCTTTGTTTCGTTCAAGTGCGGGTTTTCGTGGACATTTACACTGTAATTTGGAAGCTGTAAGTAGTCAATTTTCTTTTCAAGTCTTTCTGACTGGATATCACGAGACTAAAAGATATCACTGTTAACATTTATCAATACCTAAAGGAGGTATGTATGACTTCTAGTGCGAAAGTAGAGTTTGGCCCTGTTAGACGAAATTGCCCATCATCAGCAACAAACAACTGCATTGATGAAGCTCAACTTCAGCTGTGTTATTTCACTCCTCTGCCTGAGCTTTGTAGTCAGAAATCTAACTTGCTGAGTTGTGTGGCTCGGGAAGCGGCCGTGATTTGTTTTCAGAAATTTAACTCACTGACTGGTGTACACTGTAGTTCGAAAATTGGCCATAATTTGTGGTCAGAAATCTAACTTGCTGAGTTGTGTAGCTCGGAAAGCGGCCATCATTTGTGGTCAAAAATTTAACTCACCAAGTGGTGTTGTTCCAAAAATGGCCATGATTTGTGGTCGGAAATTTAACTCACCGAGTGGTGTTGTTCCAAAACTGGCCATCATTTGTGGTCAGAAATTTAACTCACTGAGTGGTTAAGTTTGAAAATTGGCCATGATTTCTGGTCGCAGATCTAACCATCTGAGTTATGTAGCTCGGCATTTAGCCATGATTTCTGGTCGCAAATCTAACCATGCAAGTTACGTAGCTAGGAATTTAGCTACAATTTTTCGTCATATGTCTGGAAAATTTGTTACTGCAAGTCATACACGACTTCCCGTTAAGGTCTCGGTGAATAGTTTTCTTTGCCTTGAATATGAAAAGGAATTAACATGGTGTGGATGTAGTGCTAACTGTAATGCTGAAGAAGGCCAAGAAATAGAAATAATTGAAAAGAGTAATTGTTTATCTGTAATTGCAAGGGATTTTACACAATGTAAGAGAATCTGGTCTGTTACAAGAGAAAATCAGAGAAGAACAAGGGATACAGAACCTTCCCGGATTCCTGTTCGCAGGGTTCTTAAAGTTTTGAAGAGAATATCAGTCAGACAAAAAAATCGAATTATTCTGAAAAATAGTGTTCCATACAATTCGTTCATTAGGTTTCTGTGTTGCAATTAAAAGTATTTGTGCAAGTGGCATGAACGTGAAAATTTCTTCAGTAAATATGTTTTTTTCTTTAAGAATATGAAACTATGTCGTGTACATCTCACTTTGTACAACTCTGACAAACACTGAGAAGAGTGTGTCTCACGGCCAGCATTAAAATCACAGCCACATGTCAATTCGACAATTACGTCTACTTTAAAAGGTGTTTTTCCTGATGAGAATGTTAGAGGCAACTTGCCCTGGGATCATCTATCTGATAAACTTAAACACATCAGTTTAAAGCCACATGATGTTGATGGCAGTGGTGATTGTTTTTTCAGATCAGTTTCCCATCAGCTTTATGGAACTGCTGATTTACACTTTCAAAACAAAACAAACTACATGTAGTACCTCATGAATGACGAACCAGAGCTAAGCTAATCTAACAATACCCTTTTCTAAAGTAAACATATGCGAATGTGCTACACAACATAGCTACACCTTTCCAATAGACCAGAATGTCAACCTTGCCTTAACACCTTTACACGAACGCACGCATAATCTACAATTACTTCTAGTTTTCTATTTTCTGAGTAATACCACACTCTTGTTTCGACCTTGGATAGCAGCTATATTTCAGGCAACATCAGTTCTCTCTAGTTTAGTGCAAAAAACTACTGTGACTGTGTATCTTCTGGAATCACCCCAAGCTCTATTTAAGAAATGTTGTCTGCTGTTTTATAACTACTGTGTGTTTGCCAAGGTTCACATAAGGAATAGAATGCATTGCTCTTCCTTAGCAGCTTGTTTATAGTCTCCTCTTCTATGAAAGAGAGCAAAGTTCACATTCAGCTGAAACTTTCCCAAGAAGAAGAGAAACTTTGGAATTATTGCCACAGACTCTGTGGCACTTACTGAAACCACCAATCTGTTTCATCAGGTCTTTAGGTGACTCGGTCAAGTAACGATCTCTACCTTCAGTATTTCTCATTGAAACACTCCTCAGTTGTATTAACCAATAGCATTGTGTATTAGTTTGAAAGTGGTTTTATTGTTAATGTTAAATGTGGCAACAGAATAAGATTGTGCTATTACCTGACTCGATGTGACCATTTGGTAATTAGATTCTGACTTGTTTATCAGTGTTTTGAATGGAACAAAATCGTCTCTCTTTGGATTTTCATCAAATATTTAACTTTATTGCATTTCTCTCCAGCAGTGAGTAAAAAAGTACACATCTCACATCTTACATTTTTGAGGAAAATGTAAGATGTACACACGAAAATGTAAGATGTACACAGTGCACATCAACCCACAGGCGTTGATGGGTTAATGACATAACATTTACAACAAAATATTTCAATGATTTAAAAACAAGATTACAGAGATTGTAACTCTACTTCTTCGTAAAATATTGTTTTTACGACTCCAAAATAAAATCCGAATCTTTGCTCTGCCATGTAATATCCCCTGTTGTAACAACTATAATCATTCCATACTATCATAGCATAAAGCACTGTACCATGTTGAAGCTGTCCCTGTTGATCCATTTGGGTGTATTGATCTTGAGGCATAGTACTGTGTGGAAACTGTCCACTCTGATTATCAACAGAACTAGGCTGATTCCACTGTTGTGGTCTGTGATTTGTCCATGAACCTGAGTTCACTGGACCTACATAGAATATATTATGTCAGTGATAAATGATAGTAATTGGACCAAGTAGAGTACAATTCAGGGCGTAATCGTGTGAGCAATGCTGATGTATAAATATCATGTGATTGTGCACAGATTACGTGACAAATAGGCGTGTGGAGAACCAATCATGATTGAGAATTTTATTATAGATGCAAATAATGACAACAAAAATTCGCAAAAAAATATTTCAATCACTCAAAATACAAGCTTGCACAGATTGGGTTGCTCCAGAAAAAATCTACACAACCCCAACAGATGGGCATGCTTTTTAACCCCCCCCCCTCCCACCCAGATTTCCTGAAGCACTAGACCCCCTCCCACCTGGATTTCCAAGATAAACCACCCCCCCCTTCCTATCTGGATTAAATAAATAAAATTGTGTGGAATTTTGGAGGCAAATCGAGCAGGAAAAAACTTTGATTGTGTGGGGAATTGTGCGGGATTGTGCAATCTTTTGATGAACCAGTTTCAATTTCAAGGCAGTGTTCTTGCCAAGTCCTACAACGAGGAAATTCTGTATTGACGATAGTTTAACCAATTGTTTCACGAGTAGTTCAAATACACCTAGCTATCACCAAATGTTTTAGCAAACTGTGTCTGACTGACTCTGTCCAAAAGAAAATCATGTTATGTGACAAGATTTAACTCCACGCACATGAAACCAAAATAGAATGCCGTATCTTTCATTATAAATGAGTTCCTTTTTAAAAATATTCCTGCCCTAACTCAATCAAAATATGTAGCTTGAATATTTCTTCATAAACTACATTAAGGTTTGCAAATTCTCGGAAATTATCCACAAAAAACACAACCTGAAAGTTTATCAAATTACAAGCAGATGTAATTTGATGCCTTGTTGTTCTAATTAACATTCGCTCAAGCACTTTAATTGAGGAACAAGAGAGATTTTTTGTTTGGTTTGAAAGGTAAATAACCAGAAAAATTGTTAAGAACCTCTGCAACCAATAGGAAAGCTGTTTTATTTAACTATTTAGGAAAATCTTGAAGTACTGCGGAAGATTTCTCAGGTTTTGGAGAATTGTGTGTGATGTGTACTATTGCGACCAAGATCCTGTAGTCATAAACATTCTGCTCTTTTGGATTTAAACGACTTTAAGTAGACCATAACAGAGTCATGAATTTTGAAACTCTTTCCTATGACAGCTATTTTGTCAACAGTTAAGCTCAGCAGTGTGCTAGGCCTGGGTACCACAATACAAACAGTGTCAGGCATTCAACACACATTCCTTGTGAGCTTTGTTGCGACAACTTTCTTCGTGTTTATCCTTTTGTCACTTGTTTACTGCATGTTTACTGTGATTATGGAAGAACCTGTGCAGGTAACTTAAAGTATATAAGGAAAGAAAGCCCAGCAATATTCTAGCAGATTTCAACTTTTTTCAGGTTCAGAGAGCGCTCATGTGTCACATGTCACACGGTTACATACAGTTGGAAATGATCCCTGAAGAAGATTCTTTTATCTTCAACCCTCTCCTACCTGGATTTCCATAGCCTTTGACCCCTCTCCCCTCCTCCTGAGGGAATTTCCAGAAACCCATCTGTCGAGAAGGGGGAGTGGGTTTTTCCTGGAATTCACTTGTTCAACAAGAAGTATTGAAGGTAAACAGCCCCACTTGGCCGATACTATCCTGCATTGGTGAACAAGTCTCCTCAAAGACTGATTAAATTAATTTGCCCTTTTATTAGGTGCCACAGAGTCTGTAGCAATATTTGACCACTTTCCTGGTTTCTTTTGTCACAAATTTACAATTTGCAGAATATTAAAGCCACTAACTTGGGAACTTTTTGGTCTCTCTTACAGACGCAATTAAGGCAAGAAATAAACAAGCCGCTAAGGAGAAGCTATACGTTTCCCCTCTTTATTTAAACCCTGACAAACATACGATTGTAGTTTGAAAACAGCAAATGATATTTGTTGAACCGACCAGTGGGTACTTCTAAAAGATACATTCCACTTTTGCACCAAAAAGGGACAAGTGGCACTACCCGTCATCACACGACATATAAAAACCGTGTGGAAATTAACATTAGTATATAACACTTATGATGTTAGAATGCATGCCTCTTACACATTGGGTTCTACCATAAGGAAAACCACCCAACATTTGTATGTGATCCCATACACAATGTATCCTCCACCTAATATAATATTATTACAGAAGACACTGATGCTAACTAATCTGCGCATGTATTTAGAGCAAATTAGTATTGTTCTAAAGAGAATAGTACCACAAGGCGAGCAAGATTCTTTTATGTTCAACCCTCTCCTGCCTGGATATAGCTTGGATATAGCTTTGCAATGTTCAAACCTAACTGATGAAGATGGAACATGTTTTATGTTTGGGTACACATGTACCTTTCCTACCTCACCCCCACCACTTCCTTCCCTCTAGACTATTTATCACTATGTATCACTAATTAAACAAATGTTAAAGTTTACACCTCAGCACCATAGCACCTTAGAGCCTTGGTGGCAAGCAGCCCCCAAAACCATCCCAATAGTGCACTCTGCACTAAAAATGAAATTTGTATCTTCGCGCTGCCAAGTAATATCCTCTAAGTAATAACTATTAATTGTCGTACAATACTATCATAACATAAAGTAGTGTACCATGTTGAAGTTGTCCCTGTTGATCCATTTGGGTGTATTGGTCTTGAGGCATAGTACTGTGTGGAAACTGTCCACTCTGATTATCAACAGGACCAGACTGATCCCACTGTTGTGGTCCCTGATTTGTCCACGAAGCTGAATTCACTGGACCTACATAGAATATACATGTGTCATGTCATTGATAATTGACATAACATTTACAACAAATTATTTCAATTTCTTAAAATACAAGCTTGCATAGATTTGTGACTCACAACTGTTCATCTCACTCACTTACTCACTCACACTCAATTGTACCCATTACTTCAGATCGGGTGTAGGTAATTAACATGATGCCTACAAATCAACTGGTCCTTTGCCAAGTTGTCCCAGGTCTTCTCCATTTGCTTCATCTTCTTGCCCACTGTACATTTGCCACCATATGATCTTCTGATGGCCCCTCATGTTAAAAACAATATTTTACTCGCTCGTTGCACTTGTTTGTAAAAAATTGTTTTTACCACTTCCTCTATGCAATAATACTTCCACAGAATACAATACTATCACAGCATAAAGTACTGCACCATTTTGAAGCTGTCCCTGTTGATCCACTTGGCCATATGGCTCTTGAGGCATGGTACTGTGTGGAAACTGTCCACTCTGATTATCAACAGAACCAGATTGATCCCACTGTGGTGGTCCCTGATTTGTCCATGAAGCTGAATTCACTTGACCTAGTAAGCATGACAGTCATTCAAGTAGGACTTACTAACAGAATCATAACTCAATTCCTAGTCCTGTAAGAGAACATAGCAACATGCCTACCCTACAAATGTGCAAGGTTACAAAATATTGCCACCTTTACATCCATTCTGAAGCAGAACTTATTTACACATTTTGAGATCACAAAACTAAGCAAGTGCCAACTGACAGTTATTCTCACCGGAGGACTCGGATAATAATAAAAAAAATTATTGCACAACAGTAACACACATTTTAAAGCACCTTTCTTGCCCTGGTAACTAGTCAAAGTAGTTATTGCCTGTACTAACTCATCGCAATTCTATTCCTGTTGGCATACAAATCACGCTTTTTAGGCTTGAGTTCATCAAAAACCTCAAATATCGAGACTGGTTGTACAACAGCCTGCTGTTCCTTACAGTCCTGATATTCTTTTGATAACAACTACATAATGTTCCAATATTGATTGACAGTTTGCTCAACACACCTTGCAACTTTAAATTCAAATTATCTCAAGCAAGTTGTCAAGTTTCATTTGAGCTTTCACAAGTTTTTTTTCCTGTTATAAAATGAATTAATGCCATCCAGGGTCAAAGATGGAGACAAAAAAATTGCCCAATGGTTGACAATTTATCAGTAGTATGCAAGAAATAAGAAACAGGACAAGTTCTAATTGCCAAACTGGAAGCCCCTTTGAAATTGATAAATGTATGTAAGCACTAAGTTGTGGAGCACATTAGGCTTTTTAGAATAAAATACTGTACCATTTTGAAGCTGTGCATTTTGATCCATTTGGGTGTATTGGTCTTGAGGCATAGTACTGCGTGAAAACTGTCCACTTTGATTATCAACAGAACCAGTCTCCTCCCACTGTTGTGGTCCCTGATTTGTCCATGAATTAGCTGAATTCACTGGACCTAGGTTATTAAGCATAACATTCAGTTAGACTCTCCCACAAGTCAGCCAGGAAAAACAAAGCTTGGAAAGGGAAACATGTCTGCGTCACTCAAACCTTGAGTGTGAAGAGTGTGAGGAAGAAGAGTGTGAAGTAAAGGAATGCCAGCCCAACTTGGTTCACTTCAAGTCGTGACATAGTTCTAATGGGAATTGGCCAAAACTAATAATACCAGAGAAAAAATTCCTCTGGTGAATTCACGTTATAAGTGATAAGAGTCCTTTGAGCTGGGATGTCTGCATCTGAGAAACAAATAAATTGCAGGGGTTTTGTCAGCGTTTACAGCAGGAGGACAACTGGTTTTCACAGGTGAGCAAAACTATTAGATCTGAACTTCTTTGTATGAAAAAGAAAAGGTGCTAGATGGTCAAACCAGCCAGGCAAAATTGTCCTCACAGCCGGTCAATTTGCCTGGTGCCCGCCACTTGATAGGCTCGATTTCCAGCAATTTTGTGAGCCAGAATTCCTTGCCCCACACCACAGCTGGATCATTGGTCTACCCATTGTATTTTTTGACCAATCACAGCCAAGCCTGCTCGAATCAAGCAGGCTTCCCTGTGATTGGTTAATTCTGTAACTCATCTATCCAACATGGCGGATGTCAGTGCCGATGAGTTTCTTTCTGCTACAAAGTGTGTTTTAGAGAACTTTCAGATCAACAAATTTAGGGAAACACAGCAGAATGCCATTTTGAATTTGTTAAGAGGAAAAGATGTTTTAGTTTCACAGCCAATGGTCTTGGGAAAATTCGTAATTTGCCAGTCCTTCCCAATCATTGTCAGTGTTGTGCGAGTCTGATTTACTAGTTGTGCTTTGGCTACCTCTCTGCTCAACTGCTTATGCAGGACCAAGCCAGGTTCTTTACTTCAATAGGTGTGGTACAAACAGCTTTTACTGGGAACGAGCAAAATGACAAAAACGTTAAAGTTATTCCATACTATTATGGTATTATATAGTATCTCAATTTAGTTCAACACGGTTTATGAAGTTGTGACAATTCCTTTTTTTTTCTTGTGATCACTCAGTCCTTTCAGTATTCTTTATGGCTTTATGCATGTAATTTCTATCAAACACAGATATCAAACCATTAAATGGCCCTTCAAAATAATTCTTTTTGTACAGGGGCTTTTCAGCCAAAAAAAGAGAGCAAGCATTCTGCAAATAGCTTTCAAGAATAAGTGAAATACATGTATGTTCTCTTGTCAACGGGGTCCCCTTTTATTATTTCGTTGTGTTCAGCCCCTACAGCAACTAAGAAAACCAAAGACAAAATATTAAGCCTTGGAGATGGAAGAGTTTGTCATTCTTCATCAGATTACCAATCAAAAGAACATTGTATTTTCTGTTCAAGTTGTCAGTGGTAATGCAAACCTCACCTTTGCCCTTTTGCGTAACTCTCTACTGATTATATATTTATTATTTACTGTCAGATGAAACTAGTTGTCTTGAATGATAGAGGGAGATCCAAAGAGTATATAATGGGAGATGTTTTTCACGCCAGAATTGATAAACTAAATCAGGAGAACCTTCTTAGTCATTTGACAAATCAGATGGTAACATCAGATGGCAATTACATTTGAAATGGGAGTTTATAATCAAGGGGTTAAAGTCATAATCCATTATGGTCCTTCAAGAAACATTGAGGCATACCACTATAAGAATAGCAGGGGGGGAAGAATCACACCTGACCTGTGCACTGTAGTACTACTCTATTCCAATTTCATGTTGAAGTATTGTTGTGACAATTAGGAATGTACACACAACAGTATGCCATATGGAGGGTTTACTTTTGCATTTTGATGCAGATTTAAGGGATTTGGAAAAACCTTGCAAGCCTCATAAATTTTGTAATGTAAGGATAATGGTGATACATGTTCTTTTGTCTATTTTCCTTTAATCAAGTCTTCATCTGTCATACAAGGAGGGGGGATTACTTGTAATCAACAACTCTGAAATCTCTGTAAGTTTTATTATCCAGTGAACCCTCTGCCCTTGTGCTGCTTACTTCCTTGCCCCCAAGTGGGGGATAGGGCCGGATCTGCCCTTGTGAGCACACCCAAAACAACAGACAAATAAGTTTTTCATGCATGTATTTGCCGCATTACTGTGCGTGTTTATAGTTTTTGCTGAAACACTTGGCATTATTTACAGATGCGGACCACCAAGGAAACACGTGTCCCTCAATACTTAATTTTGCCAGAAACTATTTTGGGTGATTTTCACTTGTAAATCAGCTTGCGTTTTGAATGTTGACTATTTGCAACAGTAATTTTCGATAATTTCAAAAAAGCAGGACTAGAACTAAAGCATATAAAGCTAAGATATGAGTTTTATTATGCTCGTGTGTTTACCCAAACATGACACGCAATTTTGTTCACTTTGTTGTCGGATCACTAAAATCAGGATAGGAACTGGCAGCTTTATACTCTGGTATCTTTTTTGCCAAGAAAAAACGAGTTCTTACCCCAACTTTACACACGGGAGCTTCTTTGCTTTGGAAATTCTGCAGAACTAGTGACATTCAGTCATGCTACCGAGAGTGGTAAAACCGACATGGTATATCGGTAAGGAAAAGCTCTGGTCTGCTGCAGAGGTCTTGCAACAGAGGCAGGCTGAAGAAGCAACATTGGCTTATGATTCCTGGTTTCAGTGGATAGTTCTCTTGCATTGCGCCATTCACGCTCTGGATCGACAATTTCGACTATTTGTTTACTCAGTGATCTGTGACAATCATTGCAAAGATACTGTTTGTGTTAAGATTCTTGCTGGCTATGATTTCTTGTAGCTTTGAGACAAGTTCTGTTTTAGTTTTTAGCTTTTCCTTGAACTATCCAAAACATTTCCACATAGAACACATCCTTGCTAAGAGCTGCTAACAGGTTTAATTTTTGGCGGAGCAACAAACTCTGCCATGCCGGCCAGCATGGTAATTTGCATAAAAAGCAGACATGACATCATGGCCAAGTGATATGGACCAGTGATCCAGCTGTTTGTTGGGAGAAGGATAAACAGTCACACTCCCAAAATGGCTGGAAATCGAGCCAAGCCACTTGATGAAACCCCCTGAAACTGCAGGCCTGGCCATCTGATTGTCCCAGACAAGTAGATTTTCCTGCCAGGAAAGTACCTTTTCAATCCCACTTGCCCAATGGACATGGGCCCGGGCAAATCATTTGCCAATTAAATAAAAAAAGTAAACTAGGACTTGCACGGGGCAAGCAAAATTTGAGAGCTACTTGTCCAAAGGGCAAGATCGCATTCTATTTTTATTTCCAAGCCCTGAAACTGCCCACCTACTTTCTTTGCAAACTCACGGTAACCCCTTCAAAATAGTATGAAACTGAAAGTTCTCTCCAGCCGTTAAATTCCTTCATTCTAATATAAAAGTACATGTACCAGTTCTGGTGAATGGCAACTTGGTCACAAAAAATCCAATGAGTATCTGGTAACAAGTAACTGAAACTCCGAAATTACTAACCACTAACCAGATTTCAGATGGTCATCACCACATTTACAATGGGCATTTAATGCAGTTAATAACAAATAATAGAAAAATATGAATCTTTCCCAATGAAGTAATTTATGTGTACTACTTGCTGTAAAAAAGACAGGCAAAAGTGTGAATTTGTCATACAATCTCCATAAGGTGATATCATTTTTATCTCCACTACAAGCAGCAGGCCAAATAAAAACACATTTTAATTATGCTTTTGCGGTTTATAATCTTATGCCTTATTTCTGTACCCATATTTGTAATTAGCCAATCCAAAATGCCTACTGTCCTAGCATCCTTCAATATCAGGTCACTGGCTACGATATTAAAATTGAATATCATGCTCACTTGGCCCAACTTTGGTACGGTAATAACTAATCATATCTTTTTCGGTACACTTTGGCAGCATATCAGGTTCGTTTGGTCTCGCATGGGTATTTTTCCCACTACGTCTGGCCAAAATAAGATATAGATTTAGCCAAGCCTAAAAGCGGAGCTCCTAAGCTGGGTTGTTCAAAGCCTGATTAAGCTAACCCAGGATAAGCGACAATTTTGATTTGAGTTTTGTAACTATATGGTGAGGATTTCTGTTTATGTTGTTTGGCCTTCTGTTTTGAGTTTGAATAATCTCAAGGTTCTCAAAATACACAAAACAAAAGCAGTGAAAACATTGGTATACAAGAAAAAAATGTACTTCAGTTAACTTTTATAATCCTAGGCTAGCGTTAACAGGCTTCCAAACAACCTGGCCCTGTTTACAACTAGTTAACCTGATATGAGCCTGCGATCCAATAAAAAACCAGCAATTGGTCGGCAGTTAACTTCAAAAAGCACATGACCTTGATGACCTCTAAACTTGAGCCCGTGATACGGTCACGTGATACTGGTCAGCAGATACCTTGTTTTGACAGTTGTCAATTGACCATAATATAGATATCCAATATCAAACAGGGACATTACAAACTGAGGGAGCATGTCTCTGTCAATTTATTAGCTGGAGTATCCGTCACCGTCGCCATGTGTATGCACCCACGATCAATACCGCTAGCCACGATACCATGAAAAATCAATTCATGGGCTTCCTTTTCTTTCCTATATGGGTATGGCTCCGCTACAAACCATGGCTGGACCAAACTCACCTAATATGCTTCTGAAGCACACCAAAAAGGTACTTTTAGGTATAACAAGAAGATCTGTTAGATCTTATAACCGCGCTTTGAAAAATTAATTGTTTGCTTACCACTACAGTCGCAACGCAGTGCACATTTCAAAGCAGTCCTTGATAATTCTTTTGTTACTGTAGGCGTCACATCACTTGATCAACACAAACTGTACTATTGCACCATCAGTCGTAGCCATTGTGAAATCTCCGATGACGTAATGGTCTTAATCTGGAACTTTCTTCAGGATATGTATGGGCATGCACAATATGAACGATAAGAACGATTCGATAACAACACTATTAACGATTACTTTCTCTCTTAAAAGTCATGATTAAATTTCTTTGGTGTTTTCCACGAGTAAAGGGCTAGACAAATAGTCACACGAGTCACATAATTTAAGACTTCCGTTATTCACGGCTATTTTTAGTACGGTGGTTATTTCCCTACCAATGACGTAATCCTTGCATGTTTTGATAAGTTCTTTGCTTGGCTTGCAAATATTTAATTTTCCTTCTGATCACCGAACTCGCTGTGATGACACAGCCAAAGAATTTACTTCATTGGCCTAAAACCACAAGAAATACTCGAAAAATTGCAAATAAATTAATGACCGTCGTTTCTGCCGAAATAAACTTGCAAAGCAAACACGATTTTATTTGTCACGTAGCGAAAGTGAAAGCTGCAACGTCAGCGCATTCCATGGCTGTCGTAATACCTTTTTTTTAGCGTATTTATTATTTCCCTTCGAATCCAATGCTTCGATAAAACCAAAAGAAAATATATTTTACCCAAAGTAAAGAAAATAATATCCGTAACATTGTCCTTGTATTAATGTTTCAACAGCTTTTGGCGAGTAAACATCACAGGTTGCGTCATTCAAAATTTGGCCGAGTGTAAGTTTGGGTCTGGTCACCGACAAAACTAAAAAAAAATAAAAAATAAAAAATAACATAAACCACAGGTAAACCATGAACCGCGCTCAGCCCATGGCCGCGCGGTTAATAATCACATGGCATTACCACACCATATACAAAAGTACTGTACCATTTTGAAATTGTCCCTGTTGATCCATTTGGGTGTATGGGTCTTGAGGCATAGTACTGTGTGTAAACTGTCCACTCTGATTATCAACAGGACCAGACTGATGCCACTGCTGGGGTCCTTGATTTGTCCATGAAGCTGAGTTCACCTGACCTAAGTAAGTAAGCATGGCATTCACACCATTTCAAATCAGGAGTCTCATTAACTAAGTGCTAGAGCTGTATTGGGGGAGTGTTAAACCTAGAACTTGACCGTACAAATCAAGGACAGCAAAATCCATAAAGAAAAGGCCGAGAGCTGATATTCTCCCAGGGTACGTTTAGGATGAACAAAACAAAGGAAGTACTTCTCCCAGTTGATGCACAACACTGAGTAAGTGTGACTGACAACAGATTTATTACACCAATTAATGATTGAAAAAGCTCTGTAAAAACATCACCAGATAAACTGTAGCACTTAAAAAACATAGAACCAGTAATAAAGCACTCTGATAGCTTCATTTTAACTATTGGGCCTCTCAGCTCTCTTGGCCATGTAATAATTTGTAGTGTTACACTTGGTTTCAACATTTCAGAACATAATTGGTAAACTCAATGAAGCAAAAATGCAATGCTGGCCTCTCATGACTCATTAAATTGTTTGTATTTATTCTTTTAAAACACAATTCCTAAATTTGTACATCTAGACTTGTATGCATCACATCATTCCACAACTGGCTAAATTGTATCACAATTATAATAAATAAAACAACAGCAAACAGGCTTGTAGTGTGAACAATAACAAACCTACAGATTGCAACTCTGATGAATGTGAACAGCAGCCACCAAAAATTCAGAAAGGAAAATTAGATTGAATTACAAAAATCTTAAAAATAACTAATCAATGTTCAGCATACACCACTCAAACTAGACACTAAAGCACTTAATTATACATTACAATCACTAAATCTTACATAGAAGTTTATTGTTCAGATTAGGATTGGTAGCACCGCACATACAGGCACTGTATGCAAAGGCTTCTTTCATACTTTGTCCTTAGCTTATAATGTAAAAATGGATGAAAAGAAAGTCTCTACCTTGAGCATTACTTGAGTAGCCATTAGCTACCCCATTCATGTAATTGCTGTCTCTCCCTGGTGTAGGACTGGGACTATGTGTCTGCAAAGGAATCCCCCGACCAGGTCCTCTGGGATTAAACACAGCTTGTTCAACTTTCCCACCCATGTTGTTATGCCAGTTGGGCATTGCAGCAGGTTGCTGAATATAATTATTGCGCTGAACAAAATCTGCCCCCCTTCCGACAGCTTGTTCATGTTGTTCTGTTCTGTGACCTTGAAATGGTGTCTGACCATTTTTATAACCTGCCAAGAATGAAAAGCCGTTACATAAAACACATACATCTTAAGTAATTAAATCAGCTGTTTTAACAGTCTCTAGTCTCTCCCATTTTAATTAACCTTGAAGACTATCAATTATCCCAAATGCTTGCTAAATACTCAACAATTTTCTAGTTCGATTTACTAGCATGGAAATGTTTCTTGAAAAATGTGGGGAATGGCATGGCTGAGCCCCTAATCAAAGTGACAATGAGCTGCTCAACTTGGACTTACAAATCTTTAGACTTTCACTCCGTGAAATTAAATTTATCACAGACAGTATGTTAGAAAATGTGAGATTTCACAGATGAAAGAACATGTTTTTTTGCCTCTAACAACAAAAAGTTATCTTTCTAAAGATAAGTTGTAATACTTGTTTCTTTTTTTTCTTTAAACCAATGGGTCATTTCAATTTTTAGCTCATTTCTTTATACCTGTAGTTTTTGCTTTTCATTTTGGTAGTTTATCTTCATTTATATGCACTTCTCGAACCACTTTAATGTTCTGTTTCCAAAAATAAAATGTGAACCCTATATCATTTGAGAAAATTATAATTACTGTGTGTTCCCTCAGTCCATCAATTTTGATTCTCATTGTCTCTTTTTTAGCAGGCCATTCTTTATGCTTATTTCTTCAAATTTAAATTTCCAGAAAGGTGTATTTTAATTTTAACTATGAGAGGACTGTAAGCCTACCTCAACTGCATAAAATTTATAACTGACCATTCAAGCTGCCAGCTTGTCACATTTCAGGCTCCTTGTCATGATAACTTGTAGCCATGGCAGCACTCACCATTAATAATAATGTGCTCAAGGTCATGTAATTGCTTCTGGAACATAGGGAATTGTTTCTGGAACATGTTCCTGAAGTAGTGGTTTATTTTCAACTCAATTTGCTTGTGATTCCCACAACCCTTGCATAGGTTTTATGCAGTCCCAAAGTTACTATTGCCTAATTAGCTCTATAAAACTTGCAGCAGGAAATCATGGTAGCTGTATTCATCACACATCTTCGGGAAATTGCACACAACTCCCATGGTTCTATGCATTACATAGAGGGAATGGGACAATGATAATCAAAGGATTATTTCTTGTGCACTCTGCACCTGCAACATGTTTGAACTTTACACATTCAAAGTAATTTTTATGATGCTTGCTTTTCAGTCACTGCCAAGGGCCTGGGCGAGGGTAAATAAACATTATTTTTTTCATTAGGTGGATTTTTTAAAACAAAATAATAAAAGAAGGCTTAGCAGTTTTACTTGTAAATTTTTGCTGCTTCAATTTCTGCAGGATTTATTTCCTCCTGCCTTAACTAATTGTCCCTGGGTCTCCCAGGATGCAGGGCTAAGTGTTTTTCTTTTAAAGACATTACTCCATAAACAAAAAAGAGAGAGATTGTGCAAAGCCAAATATAAATTTCAAGACATCATGTGATCCTTTGAAATGGGTTTTTTCATAAATAGAATCATTTTCTTTTGTAATCGCAAATTTTCAACAAATTTTGACTTGCCTCATTGACTCATTCGACACACTGATACTTCACTCTCATACAGACAACAATTTTCTTTGTTGTCTCTGCATGTCAATGTGCCAGATGTTGTGACATTGAAATGGTTTTAATTCGTGAATATGATTACCTATAAATGGCAGTACACAGATCTCCCTCTGTTATTTTTCTTGAAGATGGCTCTATGCAGACTACATGTACAAAGTCATGTAGATAATGTTTATTTCACATTTTGTGCAATCCTTTAGTTGTCTACCAAATACACATCATTCTGTAATAGGCAGTATTAGCCAGATTCTCATCAGCAGTCATCAAAGCACTTACTGTGTACCTTAACCCACTGGGTACTAAGCCACCCATACCTGGCTGCACTGCATACATGCCTTTTGTGACAAGATTTCTCCCCTTCTTCCTCTTCTACGACTAAGTAATCTTTTTTTGAAAAACAGTTTAAGTATGACTTCAGACCTAAAGTGCACTTTCAAGACTAACCAGTAGAATATTGAAAATCTGCTTTCCTCTGATACAGATGATCTTGATCTCTCCTGGGTGTTCCAGCACCCCTGTCTCGTTGAATTGCTCTTTGCACTGTTAGCTGGTTGTCTCCTAACATAGTACCATTCATTCTCTCTATTGCATTGTTGACCTCTTCTTCTGATGAAAATCCCACAAAACTGTGAAATAGAACAATAATTACTTATTAATTACATTGATTTGTTTTTTCTTTGCCTGTTGTGGAGAGATTCCTGTCACATGTCCATTTTGTTAGTATTAAAGAGTCAGGGTTCAGTAGATGAACTAATTTTGTAGACTTCAAATGCTGAGTGACATAACAGCAATCAATCACATCATCTTTAAGTTATCTTCTCAATAGCACCTTGGGCATCTAGAAAGTTTTGCCTGCAACCACCTTGTGCACTTAGCTGTTCGACTCAGATTCACTCTGTATACAAATTATTTTATGTAAAAACATCATTAACCCTTTGAATACCAAATTTTCACCAAAAAAATACCGCTTTTAACCACTTAGTCAGGTTTAAGCCTAAGTTTTGCCAAGAAAGCTCTTTTTTACCAAAAGGAGAGATTTTTCGAGGATTACATACAAAATTGAGCAATATTTCAATTCCAGGCATGTGCATAAGCCAGAATTTGGACTTCTCCTTTCTTTTTTTTTTTTTTGCCATTACCCGTTCTCAATTTTGTTTGTTGCCCCTTTCCTTTCTTTTTTTCTCGGCCCTTTTACTCTGGCTACCTTTTGCGTTGCATGTTCTTTCTGGCTGCCGTGAAAAGTTGGATGCTTATCAAGAATATCTGATGACACTTAAATTGATGACGTCACAAGTGGTACAAAGAGCACGACCATTAATTATGCATATATGCGTAATTGGGGCTCAAAGGGTTAACTCCTTATTCACCCAGGAACTCTTAGGATGCCTTCTTGGGACAATCCCAAAACCCTGCAAGAACAATTATCATTAGTAATTATTTTTCATTACTATTATCAAGTAAACTTTATTAACTAACCCAATAGTACTGTTCCTTCCCTCTTTGGGATCCACGATATGAGTTGATATTACATTCCCACAACTTCCGAAAAATGCTTCAAGACTCTCCTAAAAGTGAAACCAGACAATAAAGTTGACTAGAAGCGACAAAGCTTTGTAAGTTTGCTGTCAACTTCCTGTATATGGCAGTGCCAGCTTAGAAACAAATCAGTTACATGTGCATTGCAAGTAACTTCTAGATGGTTCATTTTGATTTTTTAGAGACACAACATCACAACTTTTAGCAGCTGATCACAGTCTGAACATATTTTATGGGAATTCTTTAAAACTAAATTTATTCAAAACCAGGCTGTTAAAGTTTAGGTGCTCTTTTGTTTAAAAACATGGCAGTTAACTATAACTATGATTTTGCTCAAAAAGCTCATGATATTGTGATTATTTCTTGCCCTGCACTCATATTTTCAACAAAATGTAGACATCTCACCTTAGTCATATCTATAGGAACATTCTTTACGTAAGCCTTGAATTCTTCTCGTCGAGGTCTTGAATAGTTTTGCAGTTTTGACGCTGAATAACTTAAATAAATAAAATAAAAAATTAAATACAGTGGAATCTCAATTTAACAAAGCCCTATTTACCAAAGTATTCAGTATAACGAACAATATTCTTCACCCCAGTAATAATGAAATATATGGAAAAGAACCCCAATATATCGAAACCTTGTTAAATTAAATGCAAGCATACTTTGCCAGTCCCTTGGCCCTTTGTTATATCAAGTTTCCACTGTAAATACAACAATGTTGGGGCAGGTGAATACAGAACACTCTTACTATATTTACATGTACCATGACTGGAGAATTCATATCTTTTAGTGGGTGTTTAGCGGGTTTGCAGTTCCAAAAATTTCCAGTGGCTTAATACAATAGCACAGTTTCCCAGCTGATTGCAGTTGAATGGAAAAGGTTTGTGATAAAAAGAGGACAACCACATAAGATTAACCCAAATATTCAAATGATTCCCTTGGCAAATTTCTGCTCTGTTTGATTTTTCCTCCCAAAATTAGATACTACTGAGTGGTTTACATTTTAGAAATTCAGTCCCAAAATACTAGTAGTCCTATTTCTTAATTCAGGCCATGTGCTTTGACTTATAAAAAATGGTTGATAATATATATGGAGGCAGCGTGGCCGAGTGGTTTAGGGCACTGGTGTTGTAATCTGGAGGTTCCGGGTTCACGGCCTCCACCCTGCCACTAGCGAGATTTGTTTCTCGGTAGTCCTGAGTTCAAATCCTCTGTCACGCTTTGTAAATAGCCAACTGATCTGCCTCATGGCAGTTGGGATTTTAAACTATGTTACATATATTTGAAATATTTGTTTCCTTTGTTTCAGTGGCATGCCTGTAAACTAGCTAAGCTTAGTGCTTGTATAGCTAAGTGCTTGTATAGCTAAGTGCTTGACAACTATAAAAAAAGCATTCAGAATAATTCCGGAGCTTCAAAATAAATCCGGAATCCAGATTAACATTCGTATGATGTGCTATGATACAGTTATTATACATACTATTCGTGCCTTTTCAGGTTAATAATCGTATAATGCAGTGTTTTCAGTTTATCAAACTGGAAACCGCGCCTCTTACGAATAATAAAGGTGACGTTGCACGAATAATATCTGTATGTGGCGTTATTTTCAGGATATTATTCATACATGTAGCAAAGTTTATTGACGAGGAATTTACGATCTGCATGCCCCCATTACAATGTACATTTACACACAGCATGAAAAAAAAAGCACTTGATGCCTGCTGAATAAAGCTACAACTTGGCTATCAATGCTGAGCTCTGTTTGCAAGGCAAAAATACACTGTAAGCCATAAATGGGAAAAATTTGGCTTTTAATTTCAACTTTATAAAGATAAACTAACAAAGACAAATCTGCCTTGCAAAGGTGAGGGGAGAAAAATCGCCAAAAACAAAAGCTGCTTAAATTATGATAATGATAAAGTCAGATTTAACATGAAAAATACAGCACACGAGCTGTTGTCTAACTTGTTAAAACAATACAGAAACCTGAGGCAATAAGACATTTAACCAAGGAGGTGAACTGGGGTGGAGGAGGGAAAAAATTTGTAACTAGCAAAGGTGCAACTCAAAAGCAAACTGTTTCCAAAACTGTCTGTTTACGACATCACATACACCATGTACCTGCCATCGAATGAAACCTTAGATGGGGGGCAGCATAATTCAACGTTGGCTGCCCCAATCTTTCAACCCCAACCCCTCTTGATTAAAACAAAATAAAAATGAAAACAAACAAGAGTGAAGATGTTCACTTTGCTACAAATAGAAGAAAAGGGCAGGCAATAATTTGAATAAAACTCTTTATTAATGAAACAAATTACTCCCTTTAACATTATCCTGTGTGACACAAAGTTATGAACTAAATGGCATTATTGTTGGTATAGGAGAAGAATTTTGCATATGTTTCTAAGAAAATCATTGGAATAGCAAGCAGAGTAGCTACATGTAGCAGAGATCTTGAAGTAGACGGTGATTTTAGCTGGCAACTGGTTACTTTTGACAACCACGAAAATTTTCAGGTTTCCATAGCTGCTCCTGGTCACATAGCTTGTTTGTCCAAATATTACCCTGAGGTTCTAGAAAATATCCATACCGCCACCATGAAGGGAACTGCAAACTCTGGAGGGTTGGGAGAGGGGGTCAAAGACCCAGGGAGTCATCACCAAGTTGGTAAATTCATATATAATTATACATCACTCTATTGCTGTGTTTTCATGAGAGAGGTTTACTGTGGTTACTGCTTACCAAGGTTTCGTAACTAAACCGCAGTTATTAGTGAGAGAAGCTGGTTACCCGGAACTAATTAACTAAAGTAGGCCGCATACAACGGACAGTTTGAGGTTTTCTCGGAAAGCAAGAGCTGCAACATTCCACAGAAACTATTGGAAAATAATAAAATTTCTGACTTTACTCCAATGCCGAATGCAGGTCGTTGTCAATTTGCTTGCAGTGATGTCAAGCCAAACTCTCCAGTGACTCTCCTTAAATGTAAAGCTTTGTAGATGAATAGTGGAAAGAAAATTTTGATATCTCGCTGGGCCTCTTCCCACAAAAAAACTTGAAATGGCATCTGCCGCAGTAGCCTGTGATACAGGCTACTGCTGCAGAGCCCGGGCTTCGTAAATGTTTACTGGTACTTCTGCTTATTTGGGACCGCTTAAAATTCTAACACTCACTTTTCTTCTCCATAGACCTCAATTATGTTTTTTTCTCTCTATTTGTGGTAGGCCTTCTTCTATTTACGCCTGCCTGTACACTGCTACTAAGCTACTGAGCTTCTAACAGAAAGGAAATGCTTACGGCACTTGACGATGAATGGGAAACAGCAGTCTGGGATTTCTTTGCATAAACATGAGTTTATTTAGCTTTTTTTCTGCCCGTTGACTTGAAACCAACTTACATCAGGAGGAATCTTTGTCTATTTTTCTCTTCTTACGCGCCAAACGTGTGAATACTTGCTGCCAAGATGTCGCAATGACATCTGCTTTTCCTCGGTTACCGTCGCTTACTGAGCTAAACCATGCCTAATGAGGCATTCAACTGTCAACAAACCTAGGTTGGCTTACTTTCGATTTTGCCGCCATTTACCGAGGTTTGCCACTGTGTTTACACAAATAAAAATTTCACTTCAGTAAAGTTAAAACAAAACCAAGGTAAACATCTCTCGTAAAAACACGGGCTATGACAGCTCAGGGTCAGGTCACGTGGTGGGCTCTCAGCTAATGAAAAGCAAGAAGAAATGGATGGAATGATAATCTATATTTTCAATGTTATCGATTCAATATCGACCTCACTACCCTGGGGATTATAGGCAGCCGGTGACCAAACAATTTTGGTATCAAGCTTACGACCTTTAGATATTAAACCTGGATGGTATGTATCTTACTGCATTAAAAAACACACCATAATCCCAAGCAGTGAAATGTAAAGACAATTATCTTATTTAGCTCATATAACTTCAACTAGTGACGAGCAACAAGGAGTGATACTTGTGAGATTCAACAAAACTCATATAAATGTTCCTTCTTTTGAGCTATCGAATGAATCCGGACTATTTGCCCTGAATCACGGCGAGTTCGGATAATATAGCTTCGAAAAGGGTTGACAAGGAGCTTTTTAGATCAAAGAGTTCGAGTGGCATTTCAGGTTGTCTGTTTACATGTAAGCTAAGCTCATGTCACCTGCTGTTGTTGTCGAAGCTGGCCGTTCTATCCTCTCCTGTCCGACTTCCAGACCATGACGATGGTGAGCTACCCTGCATTTTGCTTTCGACCAGAGCTTCAACACTTCAACTGAAAACAACAAGTATATATTTTCCTCCAGGTAAATTCCAAGACGCTAGCACCTCTAGCACACACGTGGAACGGCACTTCGCAAGTATGTTGCATCCAGTTACACCACATATGATCACAATTCGTCCCCAGGGAGCACGTGTGTTCCGGTCCAATTCCCATCATTCCGCTCGGCCATCTTAGCGCCAAAAAAATTACAAAGGGTCTCTGTCCTCTTTCGTCAGCAAGAAAACGATGCAGACAAACAGACATTTTCTGAGCAGACGCACTTTGGCTCCATCACACAATCTTACACAAATATATTTGTACGGTTAGGCCTACCGTGAGTACCGCCCACATTAATCCGTCGGGTGTAAGTCATGATAGTCATAATAAGTAATTACAGGAACAATTATTGCGTATTGTAAGTAAGTAATTAAGTAAGGTAGTTAATTGAGTTCATCTACTACCGCAGTTCAATATGAATTATTTCATATATACTTCACATCATTTCACTCACGGGAATATATGAACTCAATTAATTGACCTCGCTCCCAATGTGTGGCTTCATAGCTCAGTTGGTAGAGCATCGCAACGGTATCGCGGAGGTCACGGGTTCGAATCCCGTTGAAGCCCTGATTTTTTTTTTTTCAGGCTTCTTCTTTCCAGTTGCTTAAATTGGAAAATTTACTGCGATGATCATACTTCACTTTTAAGGTAATGCCAAGTATTGTAAATAGGTTTTTTATGTATTGTAAGTGACGTTTGTAAGACAGTAAAAGCATTAGAAATAATAATAACAATAACAATGATAACAACAATAATGTAATGTATTGTAAGTAGGTTAGAAGTATTGTGTTGTGTTGTAAGTAGAGTAAGGCAATGCATAGCATTATATAATAATTAAATGAATGCGCGCGCTCTGATTGGTCAATCAGCTATGGTTTATTGTGCCAGTAAATTCACGGAAATTTCGCGTGTCTTCTGAATTATTATATAAAAGCAATAGACCACAAGTTTTTATGGTTTATAAGCTGATAAACCACGTGGGATTTTGGAAGAACACTCGAAGAATTCGTAAATCACACGCCTACGGCTCGTGATTTACGAGTTCTTCTCATGTTCTTCCAACATCCCGCGTAGTTTATCAGCCTGTAAACCATAAGAACTTGTGGTCTATTGCTTAAATGTAAGTAATTATGTGTTTAGCAAAAACGAAAAAAAAAAAGGCCCGTCAGGAAAACGAAGCTTTTCGGCGAAAACGCTCTTCAAACCGAAAGAATTTGAAAACGCCGGCTTTACGTTTTAGTGTGGGCGGAAAACATTTTGAAAACGGAGCTTTTAGAAAACGATAAGCTCCAGTCAAGGAAATGATGTGACTTCCTTGTCCGAGTTTTTCTCAAACACAGGTCTACAATGACCGGTGATTGTTGCGTTTTTAAATTTCTGCGGCGAAGTTTTCTCTAGCTCCTCCCACTACTGAAGGTAGACGAGATATAGACATTTGGCCGTACTCATCTTATCAAAAAGTTGGACATTGGTCTACACCATATTCAGTTTAATGATCAGAGCCGAAGGGATCCAGAGATCACTGGATGCTGTGAAAGGGTACCTGCATGTAAGGACGGATTGGTAGAGAAATTGGGAGCAGCTTTCAATCAGTCTATACCAGTCCAAAGGCGCATGCTCAATGTTCATCCTTAGTGACCTAACAGTCTGTTAATACAGAATACATTGGCTGTACTCAGAAGCCAGAACTTGAAGAGTACATTATCTTCTGCTGTTAGCAAACATCCCAAAGAGAGGAATAACAATAGAACCGTTGATCTTGCCAGGAAATTCTCAGACAGTCTAAAGAAGTGCCTTGGAAAACGGGCAGAAGTAAGATAAATTGTCGGCGATTCGGAACACCCGATCAGCCTCTGATCGCGAAGGAGTCTGTTTGAAACATTAACGGCGAGGCATGTAAACGTTTAAAATTCTAAATGTCGAATTGTAAGTATTTATTGTTTGCAACTATTTTACCTTTCAGCTTTACACTTACTGATTAATTTTGCTAACAGAAGTGAATTGACTGCTTAGAAGGATCAGTCTAGGCTTTCAGAAGGGGCCGGTCCAGTTTGACAGTTTCAAAACTCGACCTGTTTTTCTTGCAGGTTTACAACTCGGGTGAATTGGGGCACATAGGCGGTACGGAAAGCACAAAAGCCGTCCATCCGGTGCGATTCAGTTTGGATCGGTCTCGTGTCAACATCTGGTAAAGTTAGTTTAGTTCCGCTCCCACAAGTGGGGGAATAGGGTCAGAACATAGGCTAACCAAAAAAAACCCTACAGAAAATAAACTGATCCAACCTGAGCTGGGTCAAAAGACCTCGCGTCTCTGGTAGCTTGTGTTATATAGTGATTGTCAGATTACGTTGTTTTTTAATACCTTTGCAGGTATTAAACTTTCCTGGATGGCAGTCTGCGTTGTACGCGACAATTTCTTCCTTCACATTCTATGCAGCTTTTAACAGAGCCTCAACTTAAGAATAAAAAGTACGTTCTCGGTGATATGCTTTACTTTTCTTTCCACGATGTTGTGTAATCACCTCAGAGACAAAAACTATATACCACCATGATCATTGAGTTCTCAGTCATAGCACCAGCTCTATAGCCAATAGCTTGGAAAAAGATTGAAATTCAAGATCATTCCAAAGTAGCCGAGGGACTGTCAGTGATTAGCAATCTTAGAGCTTTTTACACGCCAAAAGTCGATTAAGTTTCTTCCTCAAAACTGGCTGAGTCACAACACTCCCGACAATATCGTTAGCGCGAGTTATATTTTCACTGTGAAAAAATCCACCAGAAACTTAAAACACCCAGCTTTCAACTCAGTCCGTCAAGACAAAAGGACAGCAGATCATTAAAATTCAACTTCACGTGAAGGTGTAAATAATTGATAATCTCATAATATAAAAGTAATAGTCGATGTTCATTGTATTGAGCGGGGTGATCAAGCGGATAGCATCAACTAGGTATATGTAACTTATAACGAAACATTGTTCTCACGCTAAATATATATGCCCTGATATTTTCTGAACAGCATTTTTCTTGTTGCTTTACAGAAATCATGGATGGCAGAATAACTTTTTGCCTTATCCTCTCTTCGCTGTTCCTTATTGTCAAATCATGGCCCACGGAAGTACGACCCGTAGCTAAACAGGAACCAGGTGAGTTGCAACTCATTGCTCTTTTTCCACTCGGCTGCATACAAGCTGTATAAGGAAAAAATAACACGGGACAGTAGACGCTTTTGATTTTCTTTCTCTCACATCTGTTTGTTTAAATCACAACTTGAAATGTTTAGGACGTAACAAAGCAATACTTTAAGTTGCGCCTCTGCACTGGCCTCAACAAAGAAGGAAAGGGTATTTCAGCAAAGTGAGGTTTTTGACCTTACTGAAACATTTTCTTCTTTACGAAAAAGTCGTGTGTTCCACCGTATCACTGTGCAAGAGCTCGTTGAAATTTGTGCTGCCTTTAAAAAGGTCTTTTGCATGTAGTACAGATTTGGTCTGTGATGAAAATCATTGCAATTAAATCAGTCTCGACCGTGAAAAACGAGGCCAGAATATAACCTTAGGTCAATGTTTTTAGCCAGAGCTAAATTGATCATGCAGTTTAGCTATTTTGCGACTGTTAAACATATTGTGGCGTTCAAAACTAGAGCTCACTGAGAATTTTAAAATTGCACGACAGGATTAGAGCGGATTTTTCCTGAAATGTTTAAATTCGCGTTTCAAGCAACCTTTGTAAGGGGGTGAAACAAGGGGATACAGCCCAGAATCAGGAAATTGAGATATGTAACTAACGGAAAACAGGGTAGATATAGAGAAAATCTGTTTTCAGAAAAAATCATCTCCGTATTTTCAGACAAAATTGTTTAGATTTTACGTTTCTTAGCTTTATTGTCAGAGTCTTTTGTGTGAAGTAGCTGCTTGACACGATTGCAAACTGGTGGCGCTGGTTGAGCACACGCTTTGTGAATATTCAATAACAGAGCTGGTGAAAACTGTTTTGTTTTACTCAGCGACGTCATTCGAAAAGCACCGGTAATTTAGCCATTGAAAGACAGCACTTGAATGTTTGTATTTTTGTTTCGAAACAAATTCTAAACTTTTACTTTATTAACTTTCCTGAAGTCTTGGTTAAAATTAGGGGTGATAAGCGTGTGTTGTGCTTGGCTATAGGGAAAAGATCGCTTGTTGATGGAACGGGTGACCAAAACCTACTATAAGAAGAAGTTTGTGCAATTCTGTAAGAGTTTGGAGTGATCTGAATTCCATGGAAAACCATCTGCGTTTTTCCTTAGTTTAAAGCCTTGCCGGCTATACTTTTTCTGTAGTTCTTGCGCAAAAACAGAAAAAATATAGAAGGTAAACTTGATTGGAGCAGCACAAGGGAAAAGCGGAGTTAGTTTTCGATCGAATTTCAAATACATAATAAACTCTTACAGACGTTCATACTCTTATAGCACGCTTCGGTTACCTTGGTTGATAAAAAAAGAAACGGTTGAAAGTAAAAGCTCTTAAAATCAACATTCTGTTTCCCACAACATCCAAATGACTAGGCCGATCAAAAGATTGATTCTCATGTCTCAGCTGATTTCATTACGTAGGAGCAAAATGGGGAATTACGGGTCCCTTATGTGTATACAGTTTTATGACTGATTTATCAACGATACTGCCATAAAAGTGAACACACGATCTCTAATTTGTTCCGACGAAGGGCTTATGCACAAAGTTCCAAAATTCGGCAACTTCACTTGGCCGCCGTCAGTGAACCACCAAAATGCTGGGTGAATGCCTTCCAAATCACCAAATCGCGAATTTTCAATCTAGAATTCTATGAAAAGTTCGGACGAGCTGGAGTTTCCTTCAGAATCTTGGCTTGAGGTACGGAATTTTTGTCGGTGTTCGGAAATCTCCGGATAGCTTTGAGTGAAATCCAGCCACCAGGCATTTGGTGTCTTCGCATTTCTTCGCACTAATTTCGCAAATCTTTTTCGTAATTTGCACTCGTATTATATCTTCATGAAGGATATTACATGGCGGCGCAAAGATATGAATTTTATACGAGTGGTAAAATAGACTGACTATACAAAAGCACTCGCGCGCATTCTCTTTCTGAGCATGGTTGCGATTTTAGGGCTTATGCACAAAGTTCCAAAGATTCCAAAAGGAATCAGTTAGCGATCCAAATCGCGATCGGTTTTCTCAGCAATCATTCAGAGACTAGGCTTCATTAACGTTTCTATATTTGTTTGGTTTATTATCAGGTGGTAAAAGACAAACTTGGTTTTATCCCCCACCACCACCACCTCCTCCTCCTCCACCACCCCCACCTCCTGGCCCCCCGGGACAAGATGGACCAATGGGACCTGCAGGACTTCCCGGACCGGACGGACCTAAGGGCCCTCCAGGACCCCCGGGACTACCTGGACCACCTGGCATACCTGGATATCCAGGGAACCCCGCGGGACCCCCAGGGAGAGATGGACCTCCTGGACCTCCCGGACCAGCCGGTGGTCGAGGCCCGCCCGGAGACATGGGGGCGATGGGAGCCCCCGGTGGAGCAGGTGGCGCCGGACAGCACTTGGGGAAACGGAAGAGAGAAATGACTGAGTGGGGCGAAATCACAAGACTGTGAAGAAAAATCACAAACTACCACCGATATTGAGAAAATACGTACAGCTGGAGAACATTGCTACGCTTTTGTTACGATTTTCTTTCGCTCTGTTAGCTACCAGACTGGGATTCCGGAAACCGTCTAGCTTTTTTGTATGAGAATCTCCACATTTTGTATTTTTAGGTTTGAAATAAATTTACATGGTTTTCTATCCACTCATTAATTTTTTCAAATGATTATAAGTTATCATCATGCCATTTTCTAAGTTTTCCTCGTCCTCAAGCCTTGTGGCCATTACTTTTTATCTGTTGTTGAGTTTTTTCAGAAAATGAGCCATTTGAAAATATATAACACCTGGTATGTGTGTTAAGTTATATCACAACAGAAGGTTTCAATAAAATACATCTTCCCTAAATACACCTACACTTTCCTTGTGATACACCGTGTGGGTCAGTTCGAAACTATGCCGGGGTTGTTGTGTTATGTTCTCAGTCAAGACACTTTGCTATCGCAGTGCCTCCGTACAACCTCGAATTTAATGCTTGGGGTAAGCTTGAGATACTCCTTGTCGTTTCATGCTACGGAAAGCGGAGGCGAGCGCCGGCCTGATGAGCCACTAGTTTCAAATGCAGACTTTACCTGTGACTACTTATTGTATTGTACCATAAATATAACTAATCTAATCGCCATTTTTTTCATTAAATAAATAAATAAATGAGAAGGACTACGGTAAAGAAGAATATTAAAAAGTAATTTCGCGATCATCTGTGGGAGGCGCGTTGGCCTCATGGCTAGTGCGCTCGACTTTGCAGCGAGCGGTCTGGGTTCGAGCCCTGGCCGGGGACATTATGTTATGTTCTTTGGGCAAGACACTTTACTCTCACGGTGCCTCTCTCCACCCAGGTGTATAAATGAGTAACCCTGCGATGGACTAGCATCCCATTCAGGAGCAAGCAGAAATACTCCTAGTTGCTTTTTGCTACTGAAATCGGGATAAGCTCCGGCCTGATAAGCCACTTGGTTCGTATGCAGACTTTACCTTTTTTTACCTCGCGATCATCTCTGTTATGTATAAAGATCAATTTTTCCTACCTCGCGTCGAAAGCAAATATAAGAGGAGAAACCAACCAGGGGCGTAACCTCATTTTTAACGATCCAGCCTACATATGGAGGGTATGCTAACCTAAGTCTTCTTCGATCTTCCTAGACAAATCGGTTAGAGGAACGAGACTGTCGCCTCCCTCTTATCGATTTGTTTAGGAAGATCGAAGGGGACTCTGCTCGTAGGGTAATGCTAACCGGGAAATATTCGCAAATACACCCTCGGAAAAACTCTGTCCTTTCTGGTGATTTACATGTATTTCAGTCGACAGCGTCTGGACTCCAGCCGACCTAAATACTAACCAAAAAGAGAGCAATTTACAAATAAACGCGGTTGCCTTAATTAACGGCACATATCAAGAGGATCCCCGGCGAGGTTTCACTTGCTTGGTGAGCCTTGACGTTAAGTGGATGAAAAAATTGTAGGCCAGGGTCTTCGGACCTTCTTTTGGCTAACTACGACACAGACTACTAATATAGTATATCGGTAAATAAAATATAGTGTAGATCATTTCATTATTTGCCCTGAAAGAGAATTGCATTTACCAAGATCGAACGGTGGAGGGCGGCTGGTCTAGATTCGGTTGACCCGGTTGGTTGGCGTTTTGGCAAATATATCCATTTTTTTTGTTTTCCTCTTTCACTGTTAGTCGCCGAAGCATCGTTCACTGAGACCAGTCTTGGAGTAGAAATACCGGGTATCAAGATGGTTGTAAACCATACATCGTTCTCTGGCACGTCTCCTTTTACATCAATTTAGTGTCCCTCCCTTCCCCACTCCCCCTGGGACGAGGCGCCACAATTTACCCAACAAACGGGGGAGCTAAATGGTCGATGTTCTCAGCATGTATCAACAACTATCCCTCTTAGCCGGCGGGGCCTTGGGACGAGGAAGAGATGGTTCTGGAGACACATGACTTGATCGTCGAGATTCTTGGACTAAGATCATCCCTAATTCAAGGCCTGTTACCCTCCCGGTGAATATGTCAACTGGTCGATTAGTGTAACTAGACCTCAACAGATTTCAACAAAAGTAAATTGAATCAGAGGTAAACTTCTGACAGGGTTTCGAGATTTAGGACTTCAGTGAAAATTCTCCCTTTAGCCAGATATTTGGCGGATATTTTCAGGATGAAAACATTGAATTTTAGTCCAAGAATCTAGCCAACCGACTACCGTGTCTTTTCTCGTGCCAAGCCCTAGCCGGCTATGGGGTGGAGGGTCACTGTTTTTCAAGGTACATGTAGGGTGACCCGGTTTGGATATCCAAAGCTCACTGCTTCCGCAGAGTTTTGCAACATTTCACGACGCCTGAAGTATTTACGAAGTACAGTAAATACCCGCGGCTAGGAACCAAGTCGCTTAGGAAACTGCTGGCAGAAATTTGCCATTTTAATACCCAAAAATAGAAAAACCTGTTTAGCCAAGCAAAATCAAGCAGGTTCTTATGTGGTTACAGTTAAATTATGATAAACATTTTAACCAAGGAGTGTGACTTTGAGATTGCAAATTTATATTGAAAGAAAAAATTTTATATTACAAATATGTATTACAAGAAAAATTTGTATTTGTACATGCATAATACAGATGTAAGCAAATACTGTATACTCAACGACTAAACCAAGGTTTATTAATTTTTCTGGTAATCAACAACTGTATCTCCTTCGTAGAAAATAAGAACCTAATTAAGTAACTACTTAGTCTAGATTACCAATAATTACTCCAAAATACAAGAACCTATTATGCCAGACTTCAAAAAATGTAGGTTCTTTCGCGCGGGTTTTCACTGTATTTACGAAAAACAAATATGGAGAGTGGGAGACCACCTTCCTAAATAAGGTTGAAAATTAACGGTAAACTGCTGTCTTCAACTGGATAGGAACACTTTAAGACAGTAAATAGCCTGGCAAACGTGTTCAATGGTGCACGATCATGTTTTGCCAGACGCTAAATACGTCAAATGAAACTGTCTGCTGCTAAAGATTTTTCTGTTGTCATATCTTGACTTCCAGTCGTATACATACTAGTGATGCAACGCTTTCGAGTAGTATACCACGGAATATCCCACCAGTTACTTGTATTTTCTCGGTATACCAAGAAAATAAAAGCGACAAGTGGAATATTCTATGGTATACTACGAGAAAGCGTCGCATAACTATTTTATATCATGCCATAGAAAATACAGAGGCCAAACACAATCAGTGGGACATACGCGCGGAGCATGATGGGAAGGTTGGGTGTCATAACGTCGAATATACAACGGCTTTCCTTTATTCTGATCGGCTGTATTTTCTATGCCATGGAATATTTTGATCATCGCAAACGCTCCCCAGAGCATTCACGTGTGGACAGGCGTAAACGATCTGTCAATGATCTCAGACTCGGGTCAGTGGAACTGCAATTTAAAAGGAAGTTAACTTGCAATGCCTCCTATCTGCTTTTACTCATTATTTAACTGTCCCTGCTGAAGCGGTAAAACTGATTTGTTCTCAAAATCTGCCCAGGGAAATATTTAGCAACACCAAACTTTATTTGTTATATAACAGATGACAAGAGTCTTCAGTATAGCGGCTGCAGCAGTTCAAAGCAGCCTGTACCACTTCCCACCACTCGGCCAACTACTAGTCTTGACGATGGAGAAGCCAACTTCTCCGTGTCTCCTGATAGCACAGCTCCGCGCAGGAAATGTGTTGTGGTTTCAAAACTCATTTTCTGAAAAGGAGAGGCATTTGACTCGAGTCCAACACGATTGAATGCTTTGATGGTGCCTTCGAACGTCATGTAATCCGACACCAGGCTGAGATGACGTGGGTCTACATGGATTCCATAAGCGCTGAAAACGTTCTTTATTTCCTGCAAAAAATCAGTGATACAAAATAGTTGATGGAGTCGACACGGAATTTAACCAATGGCAAAAGACGATCATTTTGTCATCGCTTGGTAAATATAAAAAAATTAATAGCCCCTAAGTAGTCGGTGCTTGACAATGTGTTGACATTGTCGTTTCAATTTAATAAAATACACAATTGAGAAATTCAGAAGCAAGATATGAAAATGCAAAATACCTGCTTTATAACTTTTGCTGCCGCTTCGATCCCATAAACGCGCGCCATGGCATGAATGTCGTTCGTATATACTTTTGTTAAGTCTAATATATCGGCGTGTCGCCATGCAGCCTGATAACAAAGAAAAAATAATGACTTAGGTTGGTCAGGCTGATGAGTCGGTCAGGTCTCAACAGGTCCATCACAGGTCGGCTGGATCGCTAGCAATGGTCAGTCAGGTCGCTCGGTCGCTCAGTCAGTTATCAGTTTAGAATGGTAAGCATGATTTTAGTTTATTTTATTTTCCAGGTATTATGTACAAATGGGAACATGAGTTTGTTTGTGCGTTTTTAACTGTATTTTTCTAGTTTTTACTATCCGGAGCTTATTTACAAAGAGGAAGCTTCTGAAAACAAACAAAAGATATACGACAGTAATTCCCAGGTCATCTGGGCTATCTATTTGTGAAAATTTGAAATTACTATTGAGAAGTGAGCATTGGATGAATGAGTGGTTTTCAAAAGAGGAAATCTCCAAATCAACAAATGTCCAGTCATCTGCTGCTATCCGGGGACAAAGGATCTAGCAGTTTGGCCAGTAATATCAGTTTTTTCTGTTCATAAAAGGGCAAGGACTTATAAATCATGTGGTTCTCGATCTCTTGGTCTGTCACTCACCTGTAAATTAACTCCTTCTGTTTTTAGGACTGCTGTATCATTGTTTTCGATCAAAAAACAACGATTTATCTTTGGCGTTTCATAAACAACACTCTGTAGAAAAAGCAACGGTGGTAAACAAATTTTGTATAAGTTGCTGATACTTCAACAAACAATAATAATAAAAAAAAGACGCATTACACCGCCAAAATTTGTAGATGTCCTTTTATGTCAAGAAGGTTTTATTCACGCTATTAATTTTCAAGTTGCACTGACTTATTAGCCTCAAGTACGGAGTTAATTTGTACCTGTGCGAGACACAGGTAAAGAGCCTTGTATAACCACAACTAAATTTACATTGTTACAACACAAGAGTAGCCATTACTAACAGGGCAAACTAACAAATAGCTGAATTTGAGTTATTAACGAAGAGACTAATGTAAGATATAGAGAATAATGCATAGGCCCGCGTAGACATGGAATTTCCCTTCGAGTATTCAACTCGAATTCTCACTCGTTCGCTGCGCTCATTCGTGAGATATAAAGTTGAACAAGAGAAGATAAATTTCGTACCTACAAGCAACCATGTATTATTTTGTTTACTATATCAACATACTGATAACGACCTTTTTGACGATTTTGTGAATATTTCCGACCACTTTCCGAAGATTATCCAAAAGTTGTCCGAAGGCCATAAGAACTTTTCTGAATAGCGTGCGAGAATTCCGCGGAAGATCCGAAGATGTTTCGATCATACACCAACAAATTTAAGTACAGTTAAAGGGTCAAACACGATATCAACCATTACGTCATCATAGTGATATTATCGCAATTTAACACGTGTTCAATTACGGCTTTTCTCAGGGCTGGAAATCCTTGTAAAGCATTGCAGTTTATATAACAAAAACATTTCACACAACACTAGGATTATATGATTCTAAATTTGTATTTGCTCTTCTTTCCAATAAATAATTTGCCTTCGACTTTTTCTCACAGACCTGATGGGCAAGTTTCTCTATCAGTGATGACACTTGTATTCTGTAGCTTGTAACAGGAAACTGGAAAAAAGTTGAAGTGTATACAGTAAATGTCTGATATAGGGTGCTAAATAGTTATTGGGTCTTTTTGTTTTGCTGGCTTTATGGAGGAGTCAAGAAAAACCTTCAGATGGGGTAAAGGAGAGGATGAAGAACACATGGCATAATATCGCAGCCTATTCAGCATATAGACCACAATACAAGTGGCATATGATCGTTAAGGTGCTCTTACTATAGCATAGCAATGTGGGCTCTGAGAAAACTGTCTCCTCACAAGCGATCCTGAGCCATGCAACATTTGTAATGGCATGTAGTGGCCGAAATACATCGTAAGGACTATTGATAGGTTTATACTAAAACACCTACTGCAACAGATGTGACAACTATAGAGACACAAATTTCTACTCATGTTAATACCCAAACATCCATGTGTTATTCTCATTACGTTTTCTTAGGTTGTTTTTCAGCTGGAAATCTCTTAGGCTAGGATTTAAAGGAACCTTAAAACCAATTGGCATGTATGACAGCTTGTGAGCAAGAGTACTGTGACCAGGAAAATGACATGGCAACGGTGAAAAGGCTAACATTACTGCAAGAAATCATGTTGTCCTGAGAATTAAATCTCGTATAAGCCCATGTGCTTACATTGAGCTGGCCTGGTCAGGTATACCACAGCACTGCTTACCTTCAAGGACACTTCACACCACTTCTCTTTCTTGACATCATAAGAATAAGATCCAACACGAATGTCGCTTTCCAAAACACGCTGAAAGCATAAAATTAATTTGTTTACAGTCTGAAGGCAATAATTTACAAGCTACGATTTGGTGGCCTCATTGCGACCATATTGGACAATGAGAAAATGTGCGCAGATAAAAATAGGCCTTACTTTTAAAAGATGATCGATGTAGTGAAACATCAGGCCAATTCTTATCATTTCAAGTGGAAAAAAAGGACAAAAATCAGACCACCAAATCGCAACTTGTAAATTGAAGTAAGTAAATGAATAAAGGGCTTGATCATAATCATCCCAAATGGAATGATCACAAATTTGGATGTAAATCTTGATTACGAAAACACGTAAATATGATGCTTCTTGAAGTAGCATCTGTATCTTTTGTTTGCGGTACCTGTATTCGGGTACTATCAACATTGAAGGGTTGGTGTTTGATCCTATTCTCGTCTTCCTGATCTTTACTTTCGCTGTAATGTAGATCTTCATCTTCTTCAAAATAAATGGTACAAACATAAATGAACAGATGAAACAATTGACTATTGCAGCTGCATCTTTAGAATTATGCTCTCTAGCTTTGGCAGTCTAGTAACACAATTTAAATGACCTGAGTTGAATGACCTCCAATTGTGGCTCCCAGCTTGTACGTAGCGCTCAGTGCCACAGCCTAGTCCACAGCGAGGAAGGGCATGGATTCAACAGTTTTTAGAAGAGCTTCAAAACATTTTTGTGAGTAGCTAGGGTCAGTGGTCTAATATGTTGGCTTCTAAACAAACTGTTGGGCTTTGTCAGTGGGCAAGTGAAAGACTTGGGTATTTATCAATTTGAAGTAAATAAAGGAAAATTACTCAGTAACTCCCTGTAGCAAGCTAGGTTTTAAGTGTTATGGTTGTATGTGTGCTTATATAGTGAGGTGTAATAGGAAGCATGGCCACAGAAAATGCATGAATGAATTGGTTAAATGACGAACGTTCACTGCTCCCATGGAGAGCAAAGGTACCAAGTTGAAACACAAATTTCTGCTGTGAAGATTTCAAACTTTCAGTGCTGCGCTGATGGAGATAAATACCATACAAAATCGACATGTTTTTGAGGAGTGGCAAGTTAACAGGGTCACAAAGGAAACTAAAATGGGAGGCTATACCAATCTAAAATGAGACCAAGCTATGCCAGTCTAATGCAAGTCTTAAATGGAACCAAGCTATGCCCCAAACTCAAATGGGACCAAGCTATTCCAACCTAAAATGGGACCAAGCAATATATTTTGACCAGTCTAGAATACTTGTTTTTAATACAATGTAAGACTTTGGTTCGATTCAGTCTTCCTCAGATAATTTTTGAAACTATAACTACATTTTATCCTAAGTTGTAAGAACATATTATACATACTCTAACAGGTTACTAATATGTTTTTCAATCCAACTTGACTGAGCTCAATTTGCAATTACTTAGCATATAGAAGTTGGACAGAGACAAAGAACAGTTGAAAAGCTTTTGAGGTACTTGCATATTTCCACTCTGAATAGAAAACAAAAGCAAGTTCCCGCTCCAAAAAAGATAAGAATACTACAAGAATTTAAATACGCAAGTAAGCACGCTTGAACCTAAAGAGAAATAACGGAAGGCAATGTACAAGGGGGTTACTGTAAACTTATGCAATGTACTTACCCTGGTAATTGTTGTCCACTGTTGAATCCATTGTCACCTCGCTGTCGTCATCATCTTTGTAAGTGCAACAAATTAAACCCAGTAAATTATGCGAGCAAATGGAAAAAAGTTTGTCTGCAGAAGCAATCATCACTCAGCACACTGAGGCTATAACAATGATTATGCTCTCTTCATTCCGGCACCTCTCCTTTAAGTATTCTGTTTAGTTTCTTTATTTGCACACAAGTGCATTCTCATCTTGCTGAAACTGGGATCGATTTGAATGAAAAGAACCTACATAGACAGTTTCGGCTAACATGTTCACATCCTTGTTGCCACCCAGTTCAGATCATATGATGACTTATTTGGAAGGTTACAGCTGTTTTGTTTGTACGTACTCCCATGCAATCAGCTGTATATGACAAATTACACAATTGTAACCTCCCAACATGAAATGAATCATTATGTGATCTGAATTGCCGGGTGGCAACAAGGATGTAAACACGTTAGTCAAACCGTTTATTTTGAATGGGTTTGGAAGAAGACTCGTTTTTGCACAGAGGCCAGGGTTAACTTGAAAATAGCCTATTGTCAGGTTGTTCTTCTTACCCTCGGAATTGTATTCAAGTTCATTGTCAGCCACTTGCTCATCCTCATCTGGCGGTTCATAGCTGGCATGCTGTGAAATCAGATTTTAAATGGAGATAATGAGACTCCAATGACATCAAACAGGTACATGTCAGGTACATGTGTCCTGAAGCCTCTACCTTCCAGACAATCAGGTCAGTCAATGAATGGAAAATCCAAGTCTAGAATTGATCAGAATTTACAGCTAATGGTAACCTGCCCTATACTGTATTCCACATCACTCAATCACAGGATACCTGTTGACGTCTTTGCCTTTGTTTTGCTTCATTAGCATCTCCATCTGCTGCTTCTTCATCAGATAACTCAGCATTGTCATCATCATCATCACCATTATCTTCTGCAAGAGTTTAAAAGTAAAAGATTATACATCACCTGCAAAAGCAGTTCTACATAACAAAAAATAATGACAAAAGACAGACCTCAGCAAAGTTATGATAAAGTAAAGGCTGCTTTCCATATGATCACAATGATTGCTCCAGAAAAAAAAATGTCCATATGATTGCTATGATTGCTACAGAAAAAACAATTCCCACGAGAACCAGCAAGCTTCAGCATAATAGTGGAAACACTCCAGTTTTCACACATTTTGTCCTGTGCAATGTTGAAAATCACTGAATGGACAAATAAATGCGTTTTGCCATTTTCCCTCAATGAAAGGGGAAAGGGGGGTTTCAACAAGTTTTTACTAGTTGCTATGATTGACATTTGAAACATTTGCATGTGTTTATATAGGGTTCAGAGCCACCTTAAAGTTTTGAAAATTTATGTGGCTCTGAACGCTATGTACAGAATTGTTTTGAACTTTGCCAAAAGTTGCGTCTTATCGTGCTTATTAAAATTTGATAATATAAAAAATTCACCGAATTCTAAGCCTCTAAAGCTGTATTTAAGGGTGCTTTTAGCAGGTCATACTGTTGCCATGGTAACCTATTGTGTCACTAAAATGATAACAACGTGTTAACCAATGACTGGGCAGTTTTTTTGATACCACGATTGTAGCCTCAAGTGATAAAGAGTGGTTATGACGACCCATCAAAATCTAAGTGCTGGAAAGTGTTTTGAGCCACCTTATGCTTTAAGAAAATATATACTTTACTGGAGTTTGCATCAAACAGGCGACCGTAAAGCAGCGCCCACAAAATTAATCATGGTCATTTTCATCAAGTTACTCAAAGCTTACTTGGAGCTATATCTTGTTCAGTTAAGCTGTCTTTAATTTAATTTTCCTGTTATAGAGCATCTTCTAGTTTGAAATAAATTATTGAGAATGCAAAAAACAAAATAGTTGATCACTTGTTTTATTTAAAATGGCCTAATCTTTTTGCAATTTAAACTTCATGATGCAGAACAAAACAGACAACAAAGCTAAATAAAATTACATGCATCTAAAACACATAAATAGCAGTTTGGGAGATGCAGTGGTGAGTGTTCCAGTCTCTGGGTTGGGCAGTTTGGGTTTGAGCTCTGGCTCGGATCACCGCCATGCATTCTTGGGAAAGACACCTCATAGTCCCACTCTTCAACCAGGTATGCAAATGAGTCGTAAACTGTTACCAAAACCAAACAAAGTCCTCAAGGTGGGCTTGAATTCTACCCATGGTGAGTAGCAATATTCTAAGTCGATTCAAGCTTTGGAAACCAGAATAAGCTCTCAGTGTAGACCAGTTTGGCCCAAGCCAGGGTGACAATCAATCAAAGTTGAAGTTATCTTTCATTTATAGTAAAATATGATTTGAATTTCTTACCCTGAGCAATTCCTTCTTCGTTGCTAACATTTCTTGGATGTTCATTGTCTTCTGCAGTCTCAATTATCCTGCAATTTCATAAGATACGCATATGTGTATAAATCAGCAAACTTACATGTAGCAGTACAAAAACACATGAGATGAGAAGTAATTGCATTAGAAAAGACTGACAGAGCACTACTACTATGATTAAGGTGGCATTTTCCAACATTTCAATGAAAACTATTCAGCAGTTTTGAGTCAAAATTGTTCCACATGGATTTCAAAATACTACCATGATTTGCTGCATTGCAGTGCTTTGAATTCATATCATCATACATAAGTTGAAAGTTTTCCTAAAGCTTTATACATATAGCTATTGCATTAAAGCCAACAAAGTGGTGACCCAGAATTGCCACAGACGAGTGCACCTGAAATAATAGGTTACAGATTCACTGCGAACATGTCAAGTACATATTCGCTTATCACAGAACTTTTACAAACAAGCTATTTCAATTAGCATTACATTGTTGGTTTAAAGCATTAAGTCTACACAACAAGACCAAATGGTGGTTTGGGTACTCATTTGCATTTTGCATATCAGCAAGAGGAAATCTGCAAGAAGTTACTTTTATTAGCACATGATGTCTCTCCTTTCATCTCATGAGACCTTTTTACATAGCATTTCTTTCACTATTATGTGGCTTTGAGTTACAAAGTGGGTAAAAGCACCTTGTTTACAAATCTCCAAGGAAAGACAAGACACCATTAGAATAACAATTATTGTTACATCTCATTAATCTTTGCTCAATATACTACCTTTCAGTCTCGTTACATAACCCTGAGGTTTTGATTTGACATAGTTAACTGAAATTGTTGTAGCACTTTGCCAAACTGACCTTTCATTGTTTTTAGCTTTTGTGGCTTTTACAATTGCAGAAATTAACTTTTTTATGAAACTTGATTCCATGTAACGAAGAATTTCTGCAGCTCTCACAGACAGTTCTTCCTAAAAATAAAGCAGAGTAGTTTAGCATTCTGGTATTATTTTGAATCTTAAGCTGATGATGAGTTCAAAGCTTATTGACAAACACCTTCTTTAAAAGAATGTGCATTCACTTAGGGAAGTTTAAGACACTTCTCTATTCAATTTATCAAGACAACATGAGACAACATGAGACAACTAGGACCAGGTCTAAGGGCTGACTGTAGTTCATAATGCACCAATCTGGGTGATGTTAAATATGCCAATGCCCAAACAAATGTGTGATGATTAACAAATTACATTATTTTTTGGTGACACGTCTACTAATATATGGCATCAGTACTGACAATGATGGTAAATGATCCCAGCCTAATTACTAGTCTAGGGGCTACAAGGGAGAATCCAGGAATCAATAAGTTATTATGTTATTATTACTCTCTGATGATCACAGGCACTAGAGAAATGTATTTTCAGTGTTATTCCATCTATTTTAACTAGTTAAAACTGTTCAAAAGACTTTCTTTATCATTTCTACTACATAAAACATTAGAATGTAAGAATGCATATACTAGCCACAGATGATCTGACCCCAGTTTGGCATTAACGATGGTCGAATCTTAGTTATCACAGTAGATCTTTCTGTTATTTTTATTTCAAGCTATACAAAAAATTACTCTTACTTTTTACACATATTATTCAACCATGCAACCAACCAATCAATCAGTCAGTCATTAATTTTGTTTAGACATGTAACCTCTATTGACTTAAAAGTTTGTTCAAAACATGTATATGCCAACTAAAGATAAAAAGAATGTATACTAAGCAGAAAACCCTGTTTAAAAAATGAAAAAAAAAAAAAGAAACTTCAAAGTTACTAAAATTATGAATACTACTATTATTAAGTTAACAATTTACATAAATACAGTGGAACTCCGCTCAATGGACACCTGCTAAATATGCACACCCAAAATGAAATATAATGGACAGTTTTGTTTGTCCCAACAAAAAGCTCATTAATATTTTCTCCAAAATTAACCTGCTTAATACAGACAATGGGTATGTTTCTGTATTCCGAATCACTAACTATGGTATATCATCAACCCAATTTACAGACACTGGTTATCTGCACACTGTCTATTGTCATTGTCAGAATTACGTGCTTATTCTAACCAGTGTACCCTGCTCAAATAATGATAGATTTCTGAGTTAATATGATTTTATTTCTAAAACACAGTACCAAAAAAGTGTGTCAAGTACCTGCTGTTAAGATAATGATATTACTTAAACCTTTATGGAAAAAACTCATTTACAGCTGGTGCTAATTAACTTAACTGTACCCCCTATTTTGAAGCTAAATTTGAGCCTTATTCACCTTATGCATAAATTCATTTTATACTTTAAATTTTATGGTATCAGATGGAAGCAACCTTCTGAAGATAAAACTAAATCCAGACAAAGTTAATCTTAGGCTTAACTTATTCCTGCTCTTACCTTGTAAGATGACTCACTGAGAAATTTAAACTTGATGCGATGCACTCTAGATCTTTCGCCAAAGAAATACAAAATGAACATTTCCTCATAAGTGGTTTTCACATAATTATTTGTCAAAAGGTAGATGAGGGAAGACAATGTATTAAGATAAAGAGGGGGGTGGGGGTGTGTGGTTGCTGGATGTTCATTTAATACTCTTCTCCTTTATTTCCTGATCACAAGTGCACAGCAAGAGGATGCCGTCTGCTTGGGACTGTGAGCACAACATACGATATTTTGCCTTCATTACACAACCAAACACACTCAAAGGTAATGAGGTATGGGCATGTTACAAAATGTACTATGCATGAACCTCTGCGTACTACACTCATACCCAGTTTACGGTTTCGTGTAAGTAAAATATTAATTTATGTCAGTGCCGATTACAACAAATTACATGATGAAGTTTGCCCACTTAATATTAATAGGTTTGATAATCATGTTCATATATGGATTTGGACTGTGTATGGACTGGATATGGACTGCATATGGACTGGATATGGACTGGATATGGACTGGACATGGACTGTATATGGACTAGATATAGACTGGATATTGACTTTATATGGACTGTTTATGGACTAGATAGACTGGATATTGACTTTATATGGACTGAATATGGACTGTTTATTTTTTCTCAGCTTGTGAGTGGGCAATATAGAACATGAATATGCAAGAAGACGATAAAAGCTTCTTAACAGCAAATAATAAGCAGTGTGCTATACATACTTGTTCAAATTGGCCGGGTATCATGCAGTTTTAAAATAAAGAATAGGGATATTAAAACAGCACCATATCATGATTGTCAAATGCAAATTATTATAAGATTGGTAATGTTATTGCTTAATTATCAGTAATTTTACCACAAAACATGTTCAATGTTGAGTCGACTCTAGCCAGAATACTTCACTGGGGAAAGTGAACAGGTGCACTGACAATGTAAGAATAGCTATCATGAACTTATTACTACCAACAGTTCACTGAAAATGCATGGTGGAGAATTTCTCACCGTGTTCCTTTCGTCTTCGGTGACAATGACTCCCAGACATCAACAGATTCTAATACCTGCACAAAAAGCATAACTGATTACAACCCAGAAAGCTGGTTATCAACTTTCTACTAGCACGCCCTTGTGCTGCCCTAGCTACTGTAGTCCAGAGCAGCGTTTCACAGGGTTTACAAAGGGTGATGAAATCCAAATAAATTATACATCATATTTTAGAATGGAGACAATAGAGACAGTATGTGATACCTGTGCCAAGGTAACTTTTGTGAATTTCCTCTGCAACTGTTTGGCATGCTTGCGTGATTTTTTTCCTGGTTTAACAGGGAGATCCATACTGGGAGTCTTGATGTTTGCACTGGCAGTCAACAAGATTTCCCTAAAATTGAATATTCCAACAAAATTAACATTACATAAGGTATTTCTCAGAACTTCACTTTCAAAACCATTTCAATTCAAAGCCTGAAATGCAAGGTGCTTGATGTGATACATTTTTATATTTGTATACTTGACATAATAGTTGGTTGAGTTCTCTCATTTGCATATTATACACATTTTTCAAACTTAAATATCTCCAGCACCAATGCAGATATTTGCAAACGGTATATGGTGTTTTTAATCTTTCATGGAATTCTATGTGATTAAGCTAAAAATTCAAGGGGTAAATATTTGATCATAGCACCACTTTAAATACCAGTTTCATGTGCGGTATCATGTAAATCAATTTTACTATTGACACAACAAATAAGAGATACACTGTTTCATCACATTTTCAAATGATGAAGTGAAAAAAAGCAATGTGTAGTGGAATATTTATTTAACAAAATTACCTCAGCCTTGGAATTCCAAGAGTAACGTTCATTTCACCACGACCAGCAAAGTGAAAAGTGTTGAGTGTCATCTGAGTTGAGGGCTCACCAATAGACTGCATGAAAAGAACACGGACAACATTCTGGTTATTAGCAATGCCTTGGCAAAGCTGAGAGGTGCAACAAAACCAATCTAGCCCTGATGCTTCACACTATTTGTCACTGTGTTGTCCGAAATGTTCGCTTTACAAAATATACAGTGTTATGTCATGAAGACAGGGTGTACACTTGAGTTTAGTGTCCTCACCTGAGCTGCTAACAGCCCAACAGCTTCTCCTGGCTCTGCCAATGCTCGGAAAGCTTTCAGGTGCATTAGGTTTTTCAACTTGCTGGCTGGTAGTTTACCACTACAAACAATAACAACTTTCTGGTAACAGTTTCTCAAAGTCACATGATCTATGATTATTATTGTCATTAAGGATGATAAACATTGAGAGGGAAAGATTTTACTGTTACTTTTTTCATCCAAGAAGAAAAATGAAATAAATTATTATTTGTATTAACTACCCCTCTTTTATGCAAGCTTAGTCATAATTATATTATATGAATAACAAGACCTAATGCTTTCGTTGCAATAACAGCCCTATGGCCAAATAAACACAACCCTTTAATGTGCCTTAGCTTTCTGTAATGAGCACATCTTAATTCTTACTAATAAGTTCCACAATGTAATGAGCACTATTTCCAAGCATAGTTAAGTTAGTTAAGTTTGAAAGGTGACTTGTTGTCAAGAGTTATTGTTAAATTAAGTTATGAGGATGATTTGTTTTTAAGCATTACTGCATGTTTATCCATTAAAAACCCAAATCTTGTTGCACTTTACAAAGCATATGTTGAGATGAGTAAGCATTTGTTCCTATTGCGCCCATTAGATTGGGGAGGAAGCTGTTACACTATTAGCATCTTTCAAAACAGTGAATATAAATGATTTTAAAGAACAGCTCAGACATACTACTATGGTACTGATGAAGTAATCACAAATCAATATTCTGGGGGCAATCACCTTGTCATCATTGCTGTCTCTTAATGACTATATTCTTACTATATCAATGTGCTGTTGATTATATATGCACATATAACCAAATAAATACAGAGAAGCAGTGTTTGAACCTTTCTTCAGAATCCTCATCAGTCAAGCAGTTGTCAGGATTTTCTTCTATGTATTTTGTCACAGATAAAGAAAACCTCTCAGACACAGATCCAAAATGCCTGTCTGGTTGCAGCTTGGAAAGAACAGGATCAGGACAACCCGTGGCTTTCTTGATATATCTGCATAAAACAATTTTATAGTTCCTCAATTCTCTGCATTTCTAATTGCGTGACAGATAACGATCTGCATATGAAGTTGAACAACGCATGAATAAATTAAACCCCGAAGCACCGACCTGTATATAAAGTTTTGTCTCAAAAGTATTCACTGGTACAGTAAAAACCCACATAAAAGAACACGTTTTAGGGGTTTCAGGCTGATTTTGTTCTTATATATCAGGTGTTCTTAAGGTGTTCTTAAAATTGTTTCTAAAAATTAAATACTGCATAGACTACCAACAAATGAAATCATTGTGCAAGCACAACATTTTAATTAATTAATGATAGCACATATATTGATCTAGTTAGTACTGTAATTAGTACT
>NC_138158.1:11741720-11976720 GCF_964199315.1 Orbicella franksi
GGTCCAGTCGAATGGTCATTTTTTGAACGGAACAGTCACCAAGTTTTGTGATTTCACACCGCTATGTGATAAGTCTTGTGGCATGTGCTTATCTACCGATGGATATCTTGTCCTAGCACACAACAAAGGAATCACCAAAGTCAAAATGGCAAATCAGGAGGTGAAAGAGTACCCCATGGCTAATGCAGGGCAAGCAAGTTCTGGCCTACAGGCAGTTGCCCCACTTTCAGACGGGAAAGTAGCATTCACCGACCAGACAAGGTGTCAAGTAATGCACCTTGACAGAAACGGCACTGTTACAGTCATTGCTGGTACCAGAGAAGAAGGAAACAAGAACAGTTCTGGTAGCTGTGCAGCCTTTGGTCAGCCGATGCGTTTATGCACCGAGGGCGACAATACTTTCCTGATGGATGCCCAAATAGGCACAGTTAAGCTGGTGACAACAGTCACTGGGACAATCCAGTTTTTGGAAAATCTTGGAAAGTTCTACAGTGCCTTTTCTGTACACCTCAAAAACAGACCGACTAAAAGGCACACAATCCAGGAGGCTCACAAGATGGTGAAAGATGTCTCTGCCTACATCAAATCCACAGTTTTGAGAGTGCAGGAAATTCGAAATTCAAACAAAGTACCGAATGGGCCACAGGGCACAGTAGCACCAAAAACAGCAAAGTCTGTGCATCTTGTGGAGAAGGGGCTCAACAAACTAAGGTTAAACTTACCTACAAAATTGAGCCAGAAGTCTGCTTAACTTTGCAAGTGGAGTCTCAACATGCTGTAAGTCATTTCAAACATCCTTCCTGTACAGTTCTCGAGTATGCAAGGGATCTTGGTAACACAATGCATGAATCGCTTAAACGCATGTCTCAATGGTCAGCATATTACTTCACTCACAGATGCTCTTATTATCCAGTACCTGAGAACAGCATCTCCCTCTGAGACATCCAAAAATGTCCCCAATGCCTCCGAAGGAAATGTCTCAAGTGGATCAAACGCTAATGCGGGAATGGGTCCGAGAACATGGTAAGGCTGTGCGGCAACAAACAGTAAGACAATGCACTACGAAACATAATGCTGGAACTCTTCCCTTGAATATGTACGAAAAAGAGTTAGCTATCAGGGAGAGAGTAACCTTTGAAAACGCCCATCAAGATTCGGAATAAGACTCTGGCTCTAATGAGGAAGAAAGAGAATCACATCAAGCTCTAGTTTCATACCAATAGACCAGTACTTTTTTGAACAATCCTCAGCTGTTACACTTTTATGCCTGTGACCTTGATCGCCAGTTTCAGGATTTTCTCAGCACGGCCACCAAACCTGGCCACTATTCACTTTGGGACTAGGTAAATTTTACTACAACAATACCATCGTAATATACAGCAATGGTGTCACGTAACTGGTTGAATTCATCGCCTGATTAACACTGGAAGCAGCTGAAACATTGCGATCTAAATCTCAATTGACTACATCGCGAAACAAACATTTGATTATTGCAATATTTGCTATGATGAATCGTGAACCACAGCCTCTTTCTGGGCATATGAATATGGTCTCTTGGCTCCTTTGTTTTAATGACAGCAGATAACGTAAGAGCTTGGATTGATGTTCATTTATGTTGAATTTCGTGAATCGTGAAATTTTGTTCAAACTGTACGTGACGCGTGAATTTTGTTAAAATTTGTGCATGAAACAAGATCATGACCCCCCCTTTACCACCCTCCTAGTAGATTATTTTAATCTAACTGGCAACCAATTTTTTTTAATATAAGAACAATTTTCATCTTTCAGGCTGAATGTGTTCTTATGTACTTTTTTACCAAATTTCAGCCTGAGTGTTCCTAATCCACTTGTTCTTTTATGCAGCTTTTTACTGTATGAGACAAAATATTTTCAAGGAAAAGCACTTTTTTAAACTGTTTGCGAAACTCAAACTTCAATTTCAGGTCACCAACACTTGTAATATAAAGTATTCCTTGAGTAAATAAAGTTTTGACCAGCCAGCCATGCCAGACAGCACGTTGCTAAATATTTATTTTCAATTGTCAATTTTACCATGCTCGAATTTCAATCTTGTTCACAACTCGGAAAATTTGTTTTCGGACCACAAATCATGGCCATCTGCCATCACCAAGCTAGAAAACATACATTCCCAATGATACTGGCTGAGGTACTTGTTGTCAAAGGCAAGCAAGTCAAAATCACAGCACCAAACTACAACTTTGGAGAAATCATACACATCTTCGAATCAAACACATGACTACGTAATGCCCTACTGATGTTATTTGCCTCTGCTGCAGAATGAGGCCAAATCAGTGAACATGGCCGTCCTATAACATCTTGATACAGACTGGATTTGGATTGCGCTTCACTTTTTTCAGGTAATTAATATCGAACATTAGGTCTTTGCTGGAAAATCTCAAACTCTGGTTTTGGTGTTGGTGAATCGACTTTGCTATCCCTCAGTCAAAACAGCATTCAGCTTACTCTAGGAGCACATAACTTAAGACTTGACAAACAGATCTCACAAACATGTACTAGAAGGTAGCATAGCTTTCACACTGCCTTGGTATACCCCACCAGCTGGACATGCCAGTTATTGTCTAAACAGCCTACATGTACGACATGTATTGCAGTGCATTTTTGAATTGGTCAGGCATTATGAAACTGTGATGGGTGCTCCTTTATCACTAGGAGTAAATAATATAATATACTTTAAGGAAGGTAGGGTTAAGTCATAAATATTCACTTACCAACTAAGACATGTCATGAAACAAAATTGATAGTAATCTATTTGTTAAAATTGTTAATGAACAAATGCGTTCTTTGTTATTTACCTTGTCTTGACTAAAAGAATGTGGCTCTTGTTTATGGTGATTAAGTACTAAACTAAACATTAATGTATGACAACAAACCTTGTGTGCACAGATAAGGGTGCTTCCCTCCACTTTTTGAACAGCATTAAATCAGCCTAGGAAAGAAAATAACAGTTAAGAGTACTAAGTATTCCTACTCCCCCCCTGGATGGGATTCTTGGGGTTACCCCCCAGCACTTGCCCAAGAACACAACACAGTGACCCTGGCCAGAGCTAAAACCAGGACTGCTCAGCCTGGAGTCTAGGTACTAGCCATTAAGCTATTGTCCCTCCCAAAAGGGTTATAAGGAAATTAAGCTACCATTTTATACTGCTATTTATAACAGTTAAAGGTCCTGTAAAAAGCAAAACGTGTTTTAGTTCTTGTTGATTTGAAATCATAACTTCAGTAAAGAAGTTCTAAAAGTCCTACAGTATGATAAGGAATGATTGTGAAGCTAAACTGAAAACAGTGAGATCAGTAATCAACCAATATTATTATTGATCACTGCTTGTGACAATGAGATGATGCATGTAGAGTGGGAAAAAAATCTTTCAAACATGAAATACATCAGTTTAAAAGGAGCCTTCTACATTTTTCCCCAAGTAAAAATAATTATTTGAATGTGTGTTATAGGGGCCTTTTACTCCAAGGTGAATGACTGTGATCACTGATGTCAATAAGAGCTGTTGAACCCAAGTATTATGTTGCTGCAAATTTACTGTGCTGTGTTCTCTGCTGACCAACCACAAGCCCCTTGAGGTTATCTACTCATACTAATTCTTCCTAAAATTCAGCAGGGATAGAAAGCTGAGTCCTGAGATTCTAACCATATAGGTTTAAAGTGCAGTATTGTACCTGGTTAACAAAACATTGCTGACTTGCTTTCACGTCTTGGCAAAGGAATGGAGATATGCATGATTGACGATACAGAAGAGTTTATCTGGTTTGGGACAGAAATGGCAACACCAACAGCTGTCTGTGCAGGAAGTTGAAGAAGAGTCATCAAGGTTGACCCAGAAGCTTTAAGTCTCACAGTTAACATTACAATGGTGGAATGGGACAATGCTCCACTGCAGCGCAATGCTGTAAGAAATGAGTTTTCCATCCTTGGCAAGTTGGTCTTAAGAGGGGCAATGTTGACAAAGACAAAAAAGTGACTCTGCAGCAAGGTCTGATGACCTGAATTGATGCACAAGTTAAAGCTAATGTAGGACCTGTCATGGCTGCCAGTTGCTTAGACTGCCCACACCACCAGGAACCCTTCAAACATACTGATTTCCCCAGTCAGCCCTGGAAAGATCTAGTACCAGGTTTGATGGGGCCTTACCTTCTGGAGAATATGTATGCCTCGCCATAGGCTACTATAGTCATTACTTTGAAGTAGACCAGCTCACATCTGTAACATCTGCCAACATTACTGGAAGCCTGGAGAGAATATTCTGTACAAGTGGTCTTCCTCAGTCATTAACAACAGGTAATGGACCACAATTCACATTTTGAAAACAAACAGCATACAGCATGGAACCAGTGGATGATCTAGGGGAGGGGCCCAGGGCTCCCCCAAACTTATTTTGGGTAAAAAAAGGAGAAATCACAGAAGGAAGAAAAGCTGGCAGGGCAAGCAAAACAACCCCCTCCCCCACTAGCTCAAGGTCTGGATCCGCCACTAAGAACCTCCACACCCTTGTGGCCCCAGGAAAACAGGGAATTAGAACTTCAAAACAGAAGTCTTAAAGGTAGAGGTGAGGAAGTACAGGACCACACCTCATACCAGCACTGGATACTCTCCAATGAAACTGTTGATTAACAGAGTGATAAGGTCGAAGATGTCTGAGTTGACAAAGTGTGAATTCATCAACAGTGAAGCATGAGACAGAGATGCAGAGATGAAACAGAGAGAACCAAGTATGCCGATCAACAAAGGGGAGCAGTGGAAAATATTCTAGCTCTTGGCGATCAAGTGCTGGTGAAACAAGTGAAGGGAAACAAGCCGTAGACCAATTCTGGGGATACACCTCACAAGTTGCCAGTAAATGTGGCAATAAAGTCACAGTGCTGTTGTATCACCTGAAGGAGTTACTAGAATAGAAATGTAACTGGGGTGAAGAAGTACCTGAAGGCAAGTGATGGACCAGACCAGCAAAGCACAGGAGAAAGTATTAGAGGTGAAACTGCTGATGCAGATGTTCCAGAGTTACCCCTGAGGCCAACTAACAAAAGGAAGGCACCACAGTATTTAAATGACTACATGTATGAACCATTGCAGTTACTTTAGTTTGATTATTAGGGTAACTCAATCGGATGTTTTGGACTCTATTGATGTTTAGAGTGGAACCCGTTGAGTTACTTAGAATGATTATGAACTCTGATGACTGTTAAGCAGTGAACTTGTCGTTCAGAGTTTTCCAGATCAAAACATTCAAACAGTTATTTCAATCATTTTGAAATTTGCTAACCATGTTAATTAGTACTTTACTCCAAGGTAAAGCGAGGTTGCTTGTGAAAAGTATTGTGGAATAGGTCTTGTTATTAAAACATATGTGCATGAAAAATGGCAAAAGCGAGTTTATACTGTCTCAAATGCAACTAAAAGACTGTTACATATTGAATAATGAAAGAATAATTTGTTGCAATACCTCAGAGCGACCAAACTTTAGTTGATAATGATCTGTTGCATCTTCCGTTTCTTCAGAGTTGTCTGCAGCAAAATAGAGAAATGGCGAAGTTCTCCTCTGCTGATTTTGTTGATATTTTCTCATCCATTTATTGATCTGAGAACAAAAAATAAAGGAAATTGAAAACAGTGATACAGAAAATTGTGGAACTATAAATATCTCCATTTTTCGGTGTGAAATTTTATGCAAAGTTTGAAGTTGTACTACAAAAACAATTTGTCAGTCGTTGCGACTCACTTGGAATCAGACTTTTCTACACGTACCATAAATCCAGTGAGTGTACATGTGTACATGTACTTGAGAGGTTCTCTTAAATATAACAATGCTCAAAGAGGTAAATTCAACTGCAATTGACTCATTTTTTGACTCTTAATAAATTATTGTATGGCGAGAGAACACAAGATTACTTGCCATTACAGTGCTGAGCTACAAACAACCAAACAAACTCTCAAAACTCTTAAAATACTCATTTGAATTTAATTACAGCAACCTTCCTTGCCATTCAAAACGATCTCTGCGACACCCTCACTTATATTATTGAAAAATGACCTTGTACACTTTTTTCAAAAAATGTGCATGTGCACTGATGAAAAGTGAAAGACATTGCCTGGGAGTGAATCCAATGACTAATGGATTACTGGTAACACAAACTCAGTTCAGTGGTCTCTACAGTCTTTTAAAAATAATTTTCTGAGTTCAGTGGCTCATAATCACTTTGATTTTGTTAACCAAAATGTCAGTTTTGTTGCCAGACAACCTTTCATTGGTAAAATTACAGTAAGGGACATTCTAGTGATCAATACACAATGATCAACACCAAAGAAAACAGCTCAGACATACTAAAGTACTGATTAGGTAATCACAGAAGAATATTCTGGGGGCAATCATTTTGTCATCATTGCTGTTTTCTCTTTTAAGAATAAGAATAAGAATAAGAATAAGAATAAGAATAAGAATAAGAATAAGAATAAGAATAAGAATAAGAATAAGAATAAGAATAAGAATAAGAATAAACACTTTTGTCAGTATAGTTCCTTTCCTGTGAACAATCCACAAACCAATCAAGACCTAATTTCTACTTACGATGTCCATACATTAACAACCAAACAGGTGACAAGAATAAAGTACCAAACTACAACATATGACAACCATACTCTCAGAACAGACATTAGAAGAAATTGATTGCAATCAAGGATAAGGAGAATTATATTTGGTTTAAAAGAAAATAATGAGAATAAACCAGGTGATTGTTAAGACTAATGGTAATTCAGTAAACTCTACTTGAGAATGCTTTTGTAAGTGACCGACTCTAGAAAAAGCCACCCAAGGATGAGCAAGTGAGCCTACTAATTGGGAAAACCAGTATCCTCTGAAAAGTAAAATAAATGTAATGTATTAACTATAAGCTAGTGTAGTAATCATAGATTAAAGAGTGCGTTCGAGTTTTGGTAGGTTTGGTATGTTAAAAAGCAAAAGTTATAGGAACAGCATTTTGTGCCTGAGCTGTTGGGTAGGCGTGAAATTGGTCTCCCTTCAGCAGGGGTGAAAATAAATGAATTGATCGCAAAACTTATACATGTATTACGTGATGTTAGTTACAACCGGTCAGTAAAACACACGGACTGCAGTTGGTAGGCCTCATTTAGTCCACAGTCCACTTTTTAACCCTGAGTCCGTGTTTTATACCAAGTCCGTAATGGCTAGTCCACGTTTTATACCTAAGTCCCTGTGTTATACCCAGTCTATAGTCCACAGTCTGCAGTCTGTGTTTTATACTGAGTGTGTAAATTGACACAAACAATGCCTGTTCCATCGGTATGCGAGACAACGTGCTTCTATTACCAAAACTAGGACAATTATTCTGTTTATGAACACAACTTTAAATCACCTTGGCTTTGGGGGGAACAGCTACAGGGCATTTTCACTTCCGAATCAATGAAACGGAGGACTTGTTGGTGCACTACAGCAATCCTGTGGGAGTTGAACTCTTTTTCTATGTAAACACTTTCGTTGGGTTTATGTTACATAATTTGTACACAGAAATCTAGGTCAGCGAAGTGAAACTATACCTTTCCTCCTTTGATCTATTTGATCTACTTTTAAATGCCATTAACACTGACTTTGAACTTTAAATAAACAACTTATCCACTACAGTCCACAATAACGTGCCTCAACACTCAAAAGTCCCCAATATTGCACAACATTAGAAAGAAAGCACATGGACAAACATGGAGATGATGCCATTCACCCCTGAAGAAACTTTTTTTTGGAGGGGCGGGGGGGGGGGGGGGGTCAAATTGGTGTCCACAGAAAGATACATACACAAAAACTAAAATTTTTCCGCATTAGTTGATTAGAACTAATAAATTAAATAATAAATTAAATATAGTAAACACATTATAGGTAGAAAATGAGTCTGTTTTTACTATTAAATTATACCTTTCTTTCCTGTTTCTGGGCGTTCTCTGATTCAAGATGAGGAACAAGTGCTTTAGGGTTCATTTGCTGCAGGAAAGCCTGTAATCATGTAACAAAAGTTTTCACAGACTTGCACATGGGTTTGGATGAAAACTATGTTATGCTATGAAAGGACTTCTGAGAAGTCAGGGATTTTTTATGAGTTACACTGTAAGCTATCAAATGCAATTTGAGGTAGATTGTGTGAAACAGCAAGGTCATTTTAACATCAAAAACCATTTTATTGTCAGTTCCAAACCTGCAAAAAAAAAAAGTTAAGCTAGACAAGAAAAAGACCAATGGTTTAAAAGAAACCCAGCATATCCCAGATTCAAACTTGGGTCCACTAGTTTGGAAGGCAGGAATTGTAACTTTTGTGCCATGTAAGAAAACTTGCCCTGAGAGAGCCAAAAATACAAAGCATTTCAGCCTTACCTCAAATTTGCTAATGAATATCCAAATCAGATTACAATAAGTGACATGTGTTCTTGTAAACTGACAAACAAACTGATGTGCAGCTGTGCAAAATGACAAACTTCTAAGCTGCTGACATAGTGTGGCTAGTAAGCCACTGACACAAAAACAGATTCTGAGTTACACAGTTGTAATAAAATGAAGGACGACCAGGACAAAACTAAGAGACATTTACACAGTGAAATCTCTAATCCATAAATAAGCACATCATCAGCAATACACTGCGCACCTGGTAGGCCTGACATTTCCAATGTCGGGAGAGAAAATTTTGTGCAAATTTTGTGGCTATGATCATGCCCCAGAGAGAAAGAAGTGTCCTGCCTGGGGTAGAGTATGTAAGCGGTGCAAGAAAAAGTATCATTTTGCAAAAGGATGCAAAGATGAAGATGCCACCATTTACGCCATCGAGAGTGATGACGACCAGGAAGAGATAAGTGTTGTTAGGGTCAAGTTATGAAAGATAAGACCGTGTTTGCTGAAATGTTGGCCGAGCAGAAACCTGTCAGATTTGAAGTTGACTGTGGAGCTAGCACCAACATTTTACCATACAAGCATGTTGGCATGTGGATCTTGCTCCTTGTTCCCAGTCCCTTGTTTTGTAGAATGGCAACAAGGTCAAGCCTGTACGGTTGTGTGCTCTGCCAGTTGTAAATCCCAGAAACAACATGAAGTACGAAGTAAGGTTCTTGGTTGTCAAGGAAAATCTAACTCCACTTCTGGGTTTGAACACAACCGAGAAGATGGGTTTGTTAACCGTGCACAAGGAGAACTTTGTGAGTGTTGTGGAGAATTTGGAAGATGATCTGACATCAAATATGCCAATGTGTTTTATAAGCATCCTGGTAAGCTTCCTGGAAAGGTTCACCTACAAGTGGATCAGGCTTGTGAACCAGTAATCCTCCCAGCCAGGAAAGTGCCTGTTTCCATCAGAGAGAAATTCAAGGCTGAACTTCAAAGGTTGTAGGATCTCGAGGTCATTGCTCCCGTCAATGAACCGACAAAGTGGGTCTGCCAGTTCGTTATTGCTGTCAAGAAATCTGGTGAGTTACGCGTTTGCATTGATCTTAAGGCGCTGAATGCTGCCCTGAAGAGGGAAAGATACCAGATTCCTGTTATTGATGAGTTGCTGCCTGATTTAGCAGAGGCTCTTGTGTTCACTAAGGTTGATCTCACATCTGCCTTTTGGCATTTGGTGCTGGATGATGAGTCTAGTCTGTCGACAGCTTTTGCCACTCCTCATGGGAGATACTGCTGGCTTCGTTTGTTTTTTGGTCTCTGAGTGTCAAGTGAATTATTCCAGAAGCATTTACACCAAGAATTGTTGGGCCTACCAAGTGTGAAGTGTGTAGGGGGATTCATGCTGATGTCATTATTTACATTTTTGCTCATTTCCATACAGCATTGCATACAGAAGGAAACATGTTAGATATGAATTGACTCCAGGAAGCTAAAGGGCTAGTGAAACTTAATACATGGCGAATTTTTAGCTCTTTGGGTGTAATATTCAAGGAGATATTGTCTTTCAAAAACTACAAAATTTCTGGGTGGCAAAAGTGCTAATGAGCTCATACATTTTTTGTAAAATTTTGCGTTTTTAAACCTGTGTTGCACAAAAAGTATTCAATTCATCAGGCTCATATTCATTGGCAGAGTTCATCGTACTATGATCTTTCAGTATTCAGAACTGATTTACTTGTAGCTCTACCAAAAACTGAATTACTTATGCTAATGAGGCAAATATTGTAAACAAGGATTCCCCAATTGCTGATGATGTGCTTATTCATGGATTAGAGATTTCACTGAGTAAATGTCTCTTAGTTTCGTCCTGGTCATCCTTCATTTTATTACAACAGTTAAGTTATCTCAAGTGTAAAACTACAGACTTCATGTAAATGTAGCACAACTAGCAGCTAATGAAGATTCTTTTTCAAGAGCAAATTTATTCCCTAGCTATACCGTTTGTCAAAAAATGCAAACCTTGTAGTTTCCTGCCATAAAGGAGAACTGCTTTTCAGACAGAAATGAAGTCTTCATGACATCCAAGCCATCTTCGCCATAATAAAACTGTACTACAGAGCTGTCACTGTCCCGCACAGTAAGATCATAATTGACCAGCAGACCTTCTAGGTGCTTAACAAGACAGCGCTGAAGGTAACCACTGCGGCTTGTTTTAACAGCTGTATCCACAAGACCCTTAAGAAAACAACAGACTACATTAACTAGCATTATTCAGCCTTTTAACAAATTTTGTTAAAAGGCTGAATAATGCTGTCCACCTGATAAACCAAAATCTAGTAGATAGTGTTTATATGGTAATGTTTTTTGTAGTGTGTTTTGTAAAATCCACCTGATAGTGACTTAACGACTTTGGTGTGCAAGATATTGTGTAAGCCTTATACATTTGTCAGTGGATTCACAAAAATGTTTACAGGAAGTTAAGGAAGGGTTGAAGGGGTAAAGGAGTGAACTCCCCCCCCCCCCCACCCCACCAATACCTACAACTTGAAAAATAGCTATTCTCCAAGATAAAAAGAATGGTCATATTGATCATCAAAGTAGAAGTGCTGAAAAAATCCTGTACACTGTTGTCAGCCACCTAAAATGACATTATCCAGGCATCATGGCAGTTCAGTGGTTATAATCCAACATACTGATAATCCTGGACTCTTTGTCTACAAGTCATGTACATTTGAAACACTTTTTCAGTACAGTTGTTAAAATTTGTATTTGCACTGGCCCAGTTTTTCATAGCTGTAATAACACTTACTGGTCAAAACAGGACATAAAAAAGTCTCTGAATGTTAGTATCACTTATCTTGTAATATTAAGCATTGTATTTTTGTAGTTGTACCTCTCTTCCAGCCATACAGTGAAAAAAATATTCCTGGGGCCTGATTCCAGTCAAGAACCGTCCATCCACAAACCCTCCAGCTCTGGGGCTAGTGTCATAAGGAAGGAATGATGGCAGAGATCTTCCACTAAGCATGAGGGGTGGACGACGTCCCTCCAGTTCAATCTGTCCTAGGAGACATGAAATCTGCATACAATTGACCGAAGATCCCTTGGCTCCAGACTGAACCATCAGCTGAAGATTGTTGTCAGGAAATCTCTTGAGAAGACCAAAGGGAATGCATGCCTTGTTGATAAGGTCTTGGTAGTGGTCTGTTTTCTTTTTCATGCTCAGGTCAAGTTGTTTCATATCACTTCCATCTTTATTATGGTGAGCCTCTTGCAGCTTTTGTTCTAGAGCTGACCTTTACGGAATAATACATATCTCATGTAGATAATGAGAGATTTTATGTGTCTTGTTAACTTTTCTCATAATGCTAGACATAGGATTATATCTTAAATGAATATTTTTAAACACCATGCTATGCCTCAGGTTTTCTGAAGTTGTGTCTACCATCCTGTCCTATATAATTATGTGATATACTTTATAGTTTCTTTAACACATTCATACTATATTTTGTCATTGGTAAGAGTGGTTTTTTCACTTGAGTGTCAAAAGTAATTTGCATTTGATTTGGTTTTGCATTATCAAGCCAAGTGATTATCTTCCGCCACTTTGTCGTCCAAACAGACATACCTTGTAAAACTAGACTGCTAGCAGTCTCTCTTGCTTGAAAATCCATGGGGAAGGATGCAAAACAAGTGAAGGTGCAACTGTGACCGCTAGCGTGACATACAAGTGGCAAGCGGCAAAGCCACAAACTGCAAGTAGCATGGGCATCGGAAGATGAGCGAAAAGAGACACTGCAATGAATTCATACAGCATTTCTGAAGCTACTTTGACAGCTCCTGTCAGTAATACCCCTGCCCATTTTTAAGCGATGATGTATTGTGTGATGTCATCGCTTTATGCTGGCATGCATGCATTCCTTTGGATAGTGATTTCGCATAGTTTGTCGCGCTTATGTCTGTGTGCTTATGTTGTGCACTTTTTATCCCCCTGTCGAAGCAAAATGCACTCTGGGAGTTCCTTTGCTGCTTTCCTTTGCTGTTTGTAGGTTCAGCAGAGTGCTTTTAATTGGAGCTTTTAAAAGCAGATTTAGGGGTGGATTTTGGTTTAAACAGTATCGGATAAATTTGCGTTCACAGGCAAACTCATAATAAGAACATATCCTCCATACATACAAGTTTAGATAGGTAAGTAAGTTGCACAGGCGATAGGTGAAGGCTTTGCGGCTTTCCTTTGCTGTTTGTAGGATCAGCAGACTGCTTTTAATCGATATGACAAGTATACAGTTGAAACAACAAATTAATTTCCGGTGAGGTAATTAGTGTTGCCAAATATTTTTCAAGATAATAAGGTGTCGATTTCAGAGAGAGTAACATTCCTTTGCAGGTTTCCTTTGCGGCTTTCCTTTGCTGTTTGTAGGATCAGTGGAGTGCTTTTAATTTCAGCTTTTAAACGAAGATTTGGGGATTGATTTTGGTTTATACAGTGTCGGATAAATTTGCGCTCACTGGCAAACTCGTAATAAGAACATATTGTCCATACATACAAATTTAGATAGACAAGCAAGTCGCACACGCGATAGCTGAAGGGTCTACATAAAATTTACGGATTGGTAGCGCAGTTGTACTTTTGCCAGTCTTGAAGTGAATTGAATGAGCATTGTATGAGCACTGAAATATACAGTCTACAGTAGTGATAATGAAGTCAGGGTACGATTCATTTGCAGTTTTCAGTTTTTTTATGAAGTTTTGGAAATGTGCTGTTTTATATTTTCTGTCAATGAAAGAGTCGTTGTGATCAAACAATCGATAATCATTTTGTCAGGGTAAAGACAATACGAATGTTCACTGATGACAAGTATATGGTTAACAACAAATTAATTTTCTGTGAGGTAATTAGCATTGCCAAATATCTTTAAAGATAATAAGGTGTCGATTTCAGAGAGAGAAACTTGTACTTTCCGGCTTTCCTTTGCTGTCCGTAGGATCAGCGGAGATTTGGGGGTGGATTTTGGTTTATACAGTGTTGGATAAATTTGCGCTCACAGGCAAACTCATAATAACATATCTTCGATACATACAATTTTAGATAGACAAGTGGGTCGCACACACGATATAACAAGTCAAGAGAAAATGATTTTCACTTGGACAAGTATATGGTTAAAACAACAATTAATTTCTGGTGAGGTAATTAGCTTTGCCAAATATCTTTAAAGATAATAAGGTGTTGATTTCAGAGAGAGGAACTTTTCAGCCGAGTGCTTTTTATTTGGGTTGGTACATTTCGCTGACCCCTAGCACATGGACTAACAAGATGGACCTGGTACATGAACTACTTGAATGAATCACCAATGGACTACCCTAAATGTAAACCCCTAAAATTTCTAACCCAAAAGTTTAAGAATCAGTTTGTCTGCTCATGTTCCAATCTTCTAGGAACAATTTTTAAATGTCATCGCTTCTGCATGCATTGTGTGCCATTTATTAAATATGACACTCCAGTGTCTAAGTTTTTCCATGAATCGATCGTAACTATATCTGGTAAGATGTGATGAATTATTGTTCAATGCCAAAAAAGCTTGTATTACTCAGGGTAAAGAAACTGAAATTCCAATCAGCCGTCAGTATCTGAGTTTTGTCGTTGTGCAAGTGTTCACATAAGATTTTCCATCAAAAAAGGGTCTCAGTGTGAGGGTAATTAAGCAGGACAAGAAAAACATGGTATCCCAGATAAGAAGCAACATCACTTGCCACAGTTTTCATCAGACCTGGCATTATCTGAATGCAAGCAAACAACTTGTTCACAGAATCTATCCTTCCAGGGCAAATGGAGAACTTAAAACATAGGTTGTAACAGAAATGAACTAAAGTAAACTAAACTTGAAGCACATGGTAAATTACAGAGGTTTCATACTCTACAAAGCCAACAGATTACAGCTCAAACCAGACCATGACCTCTAAAAAGATTTCATACTGCTCGGTCAAATGGCTCAACTCTACTTTAAAGTCCTCCTAATACCACAGTTCTTCAAAAACAAGTGTGAAGCCAAAAACAAAAAAACTAATAGAAAGGTCGAGAGATCAAAATTCAAAATAGAACAGCAAATGTACAAATGTCGCTAACCGCAGGAATCGAACAGTAGGGGAAAACTTTACAGCAGAGTTTGGTGTACGCTGCATGTCACTTATAAAGTAACGTTACTGACAGACATGCATCATGACTTTGTAGACAGACCAATAGAATTACTCCGTCACCAGAGTGGTGGGCTTCAGGAATGCTGTATGAAACCATTGCAGTCTCTGCTTTCGCTCATCTTTCGATGCCCGCGCTACTAAGCTACTTGCTTACATGGCTTCACATTTCAAGCTCCCACACTCATGACCACTCTCTTGTTTTACATTCTTCTCAGTGTTCTTCCCCACAGATTTTTGAGCAAAAGAGAGACTGCTTGCAGTCTATTGTAAAACCAAAACCAATCATACCTGCTTGCACACATTTTCTCATGCTTGGCATCAACTTAACGTATTTACTTTAAGATCTGATTGGTTCATTGGATTTTCTGTGTAATTTGTGATTGGTTAGAGTGATTACTTTGATTCTGGTTTTGTGACTTTTAATTGAAACTGCTCTGTCAAGATTCTCATTATATCACGATTATTTTAAACATTTGCAAGACCACAAAGCACCAGTACATTGTTTACCTGCACAGAGGTCTAATATGATTTACAAATCCAAAGAGCAATCACATTAGTTTTGCTGACTTAAGCAAGAATAACAACATGAGCTATGGTCACTTGAAAAGAACTCAAAAAATAGCTGCATAGGATTAGGATCATCTGAAAGACAACGATACACTGCCAGTAATTTCTGAGCCAAGTTATTATTTCAATCCTGGGATAAGAGAAATTCCAGTCATTTGCAAATTACATGTAGGGTACACTATGTTTATCTAAAGATTTTCAAAAATGTCTGAAGCTGTATGTAGAAGTGTACAGGACTTCTAAAATGACCTGACATTTCACCTTTTCTTCTGTAAATCTGTGTCTAATGTGTTTAGGTGTGATCTCCAATGATCAAAACATGACACAATAAAACTAATATACCTATCACAATCATCAGACAGACCAAGAGCCTCAATAGCAGCTTCTTCTCCAGACACTCTCCCTTTTTTCATAAATTTGCGCCTTTTCTTATCAGCCTTCTCTTTAACCAAGATGTCTTCAACACCAAGAGTGAAGCCTTGAAACTGGAGGAAAGTTGTAAAAACTCTGGCTAATGCAGTGAGCAGGTCACCAGCCATTGCTCCCCCATACAACTACAAGAGAAAAGTTATTCTGAATATAGAAAATTACTGTGTTCACAAAATCTCCAAACCTGTCATGTTTAAAGTAAACTTGTTTAAAAGAAAATACATTTTTCTCATAAACTTAATGCATTTCTTTATATCATTTTGCAACGTCCATATAAATTTATTCACAGTACTATAATAATGGCAAAATGCAGTATTTGATTTCCTCTCGATTCTATGGTCCATTTCCTGTTGCAAAAATTTAAATTTGTAGAGCTTATCAATTTTGTGATTCTCAATGTCTCATCTTTGACAGTCAAGAACATTCATAACTGTGACAGGACACTTTAATTTGGGAGTTTGTTCTGTTACATTGTAGCTTTGTCTGCCTGTATTGAGATATTTATTAGACTACACATGTTTAAACAATGTCCTCATTCTGACTATGCTCACATGAGACACTCAATGTCAAGAGTTTATTGAGGATGTGCCATTCAGACAGTATCCTAATGTATCACCACACATTACAACTATTGGTTCTAAGAATTCGAACCTGTACTATGACAGATACGATAAACTTCTAAAAAACCACCCTTTAGATGGCCAAAAATTTGGTTTTTGTGGAAATGTATTCCTCATCTAATGCAGCACCAGGATGCCTTGAGGAAAAGGTATTCTACAATAATTAAATAATTTAAGACTGACTGACCTAGAATGACCTAAACCCCCCGCCAAAACCTCAAATAGTCCCTAGGCATCGCATGGTGCCCCACCAGCCTCTCAGTCATGCTGTCAGAACATTGATTTTGAAACAAATTAATGCTATCAATCAAAAAAATTACATAATTTAGATTATCTCTTCATTCAGAAAGAGTATTTGAGTCAGAAATGGAACAAACAGGAAACATTGCCAATCACAACAACAAAAAAAACAATCTCTTAGTGAGGAAATCATTTCTGTTTGGTAAGATTTCAGTGCACAAGTGACTGTGAAAGCCTTATTCATTGGTCAGCTGATTCACGAAAAAATGTAATAGGAAGGAGCTAAAGAGGGAAGGAGGATAGCTCTTCTATTTTCCACGTTAAAAAAATGTTACTGTTACTGTTACATTTATTTTGTGATTTAATCTGACTAGACAAACCCTTCAGACACTTGCTTTTCCTCCATTGTTGGCCACAACATTTAGGTTAAGATGAGTTCTGCAGAACATTCGAGCAATAATGGCAAAAATTAAGTTACCAAACAAACCTCATGGCATGGTATTATTTTGAATACAGTCAAGAAGAACTTATCGAGACTTAAGCCCTCAAGCTGACCCCTTGAGAGAAAATTGAACTCAAAGTTATTCATATTTCACTTAAAACAGATGTGTCGCTTTAGTTAAAACACAACAACACACTTTAAGCATTCTTATGTTGGTTGACATTAAGTTTCATGAGAATGCTTTAGAATTCAATTGCGGGGTCACTTACAGAAATGAACTAAAGTGAGTTGTTTTTAGATAGTATTCCAAAAGTTACCATGCTATTAGTAGATTTTAGTAAATAATTTTTGCACTTATTGCTTGAGCAGAATCTGTCTTAATTATTTAGCTGTGTTACGCAGTGTTATTGTATTGTGTTTCATCCCTCTTGACCTTGTTCTAAGCCAATCTCACTGAAATAGCAGGGTGTCAGTGCAGTCTTTAAGTTTGTTTGAATTACACAAAGTTCTGCATAAATTCATAGCTGTTTGAAACCTACATAATACAGGCTTTACTCTTTATATTTAACATACCTCATGACAGCAGTGCACCAGACCAAATGGAGTGGGTCCATAATGAGCTTTGTCCAACACACCACACAACAGCTGTCCTTGCCGGATGACCACCTGCATGCACACAAGAACAATGTGCACAAGACAACTGGCAGTCAGAATAACAAGTGCCATCAGAAACCTGACTCATGGTATCAAGCCAAAATCCCATACCAGCACACATACAAACATTACTATCATTAATTCTTAATTTGGGTGCACATCTAAATTTCCTGAACACGAGTTATAACTAACAGGTTGTAACAAGTTCAATTTAAAAATGACTACATTCAAAAAGCTCCTCTGACTGCCAAATTACCTGCAGCCTTGTCCAATTTTAGCTATCATCTGATTTTTTTTGTGCTTTCAAAAATACAACACATCCTGGCAGTAACAAACTTTCAGTTGTTTCCTGTGGGATATGAAAGGTAACTGGTTTCAAAACTGTGTAGCCACCTCTAAAAATTACCTCAGCCTCAGACATGTCATCACCCTTCAGTAATGGTAATCCAAGGAACTGCTGTTTGGCTTTACCAGTGATCCAGTTCTTAAAAAGACACCAAACAGAGTGTCAATTTTGCCCTGCGAAACTGATAACAATCAACTATACAAACAAGGCAGTGAGAACTAGTAATAAATTATGAAGTCATCTTTGATATGAAAAGAGATTACCCAACCTTGTTGGCCTTATTTATAATTGTTTCAAACTTGACAATTTCTGCACTGAGTCTGACTTTTTAATTATATCATCATGCTTTTATTATGGAGTGCATAACAACAGGCATCTACAGACATCAGGACTTCTCTGCAGGACTTACTTTTCCAGCTATTTTGGCTTTTCCCTGCATACTCAGTAGCTTAGCTTTCTCTGGAAGGAGATTAAGCAAGACAGTGGAAACAACCTGTGAATCAAGAGATTTTCGTTTGACTCCAATATGTACAGCCAAAACCAGCCCAAAAAGCTGATGACATAATAAATTGGCTTTCACTTGTTACAATGTTCAAATGGGGGGACTCTACAAAACTCAAAACGTTCACTCAACAAAAGTCTCGCTAGAAAGGGTCATCCAGTCACGAGTCCCAAAATTTTCCAAGAATTTGCATCAAGTTAGGTTGCAAGTTTTATTATCAACAGTCAACTGTTACAAATGCCATTATTTTTCTCCTCACATCTCATACTACTTGGACCTACTTGCTTTTCTCAATAGTCTCAGAACACCAAAAGAAACAAAGTCAAGGATGTTGAAAATGAGAAAAACTTCAGTCATCTGGTTTCATTCAAAATAAATTATTATCAAAATGTATGCACGTGGGCCAGTTAGGGTCAAGCCAAATATCACTAGAGAGGGACTTCCTCATAACTGTCAATAAGGGCCATAACCTGAGTGTGCTTGACGGGCTCTTGATACAGCTGATAAAATTCAGCCATAAAGTAACAAGTTTAAGCATGTGTGAAATCAAGGCTACAGGTGAATCAAAACTTAATCACAGCCCTGCTACCTTACCTAACATTCTGTTATAATGCAACTTCAAAATTTCTTAAAAGTCATGCAGTGACACAAGTACTAACCTGCTTCCCTGACCAAAGCTCGCAAGGTTTCATAATGCATGGTTTCAACACCTTTATCTTACAGTTCTTGAAGCTAAGAGCACTGAACACAAGCTGCTGGTAGTCTGACCTACATGATTTAATGGTAGGAGCAGATTTCATCAGCTGATTCTTTTGTAGCGTACACAGCAAGGCTAAATAAGGTGCTCATGATAAGTTCTATGGGCATCCATGGGAAGAGCAAGCCTAATAACAAAACAGCCTGGAGCACCTGCCGGAAAATAAGCCACAGAAATGTTTTTCAGCACTCTAAGAGAACAATAAAATGCTGATCTCCACCTCTTAAACATGCATCCTCTGACAGTCATCCTCACTCCAGCAACCATGTGATCCTGAATCAATCCACTGAGTGGTGTCCCATCTTTAGGAACCAAGTACTGGAAATTTGTGCTGGCTGGTCAAATCAAATCACAGACAGGTCTACTCTTCAGGACTTAAAAAACAAGGTTACTATTTTGTTCTTACACAGCAAGCTAAAGGGTATGGGGGACACAACGTGAAGCAGAATTTTAGTTAATTTACATGTATGTGAAAGAAGGAACAAGATTCAGTGCAAATACTCTAGCCTGTGTATAGCCATCCACTCTCCACAAGAAAAATCAGAGGGAGGGTGTCTGCGGTTTACCATTAATAATCATGTTCAAGACCACATGACTTTTCCTAATTGCTCAACTGATCCTTCCCAGTTTAATCAGTTTTGTAAATTGCTGAACTGACAGATATCTCAAGAGTTGGCCATAGAAACCATAATGGAATTTTGCGAGTGACATTTAGATATCTGTAGCATTTTGAAGGTTAACAGAGGTAATCTGCATTCTGTAGCAACAAAACTACACTTCATTTGGTCTGTTTTGTTATCTGTAAACTTCCAAAAGTTCCATGTTCCAAAACTGTCTCATGCAAATATCACATACAAAGAGCATATTGTTGTTGTCTTCACCTATCACATCAGCTGTTGGTTGCAACACTGAAATGGTTATAATGCATGGATAATTTATGTAAGAAATGTGATTGTCAATGGCAACACACAGATTTCTTTCTTAGATTTTTGAGGGGAGAGGACTACTGTACACAGGCTACAAATACTCAAGTGTGCTCTTGTTTTTTTAACAACTATTGTTTTCACACTACAACTGAATAACTTGCCTAAGATAAATATGGGCACAACAACAATCTTTATTTGCACTCTTTCCTCAATCCCTTTAAAATATTACAATAATATTACAACCAAGATGAATTATCTCTTAAAGACCTCTAACTCGTCCTTTTTGGGAGAACTTAATAGTCAGGAACAATTTTAAACAGACAACTCATCTGAATTGCCTCAGACCCTATATAACTGTATGATTTCCCTTCCCTTTAGCTATAGACAGATAACAAGACTTAATGTACAAATGTTAAGTTTGATGAGTCTTTATCTCCTATTTGCACCATAGCTGAGTTGGTCATGTATGGCCCCAGGAAGGGGGAGGTACTTAAGGAATTTCTGGGTGAGGATGTGCCACTGGGACCCTGGAACCCTTAGCCTATGCTAGAGCTAGTTCAGCTGAATTTTGCTACCCTATACTAGAGTAACCGGTATTAAAACCACCAATTTCCGTCTGAATCCTGATTTTTGACAGTTAATAATATCCAGTAGTGTTTTATGATAGTCATCTAATGACGATGTTGAGGCTGAGTTACAAAAATTTAAACTTGCCGATTTCATTTTTTTATATTTTTGAGTGGCAATTCCTGGTTTCCTTAGTTTAGATAAAATCTTCAACCAACTGGTCAGTTTCGTGAAAAATGATACCCTATTTTAGACCCAAATGCTCTGATTTATATACCCTATGTTAGAGTAAACTGCTTGAAAACCATACCCTTCTACATAGCCCGTATATGGCAATACCACCCCCCTCCCGGTGTATGGCTACCTTGCCCGAGGTGGGTTTTTAGTAATAATGGTTTATTTTGACTGCCAAATTCATTGTTAATAATATTGCAGCCTATTCAGCATACAGACCACAATACAAGTGGCAGATGATCGTTAAGGTGCTCTTACTATAGCATAGCAATGTGGGCTCTGAGAAAACTGTCTCCTCACAAGCGATCCTGAGCCATGCATTCAATCATTACAATGTTCTGGGAAAGTTAAATGATTGATGCGACTATGATCTTGTGTTTATAGTAACGTTTGTTGTCGTTATCATCTGCAGAACATGTACAATTATACTCCATTTCCATATCATTTTACGGGAATTAGTTCTACCAGGTATCAAGTATCTTTTATGAGTTAAATATTACACTAATCCCTAAACCACCCATCAGCCACATAATCATATAATTATATACAATGTAGTCCTTATAACACTGATCACTAACCTAAATTGTATGCTTCAGCTCGTGCCAGTTCATTCTGAGGATAATGAGCATTCATTTCATCACCATCAAAGTCAGCATTGTATGACTTGCAATTGGCATAGTGAAGACGAATGGTCTTCTCCCCAGGCAGAACACGAGCCTTAAAGCAACCGCACAAAAGAAATGTCAAGTTAATCAGCATGCAGGAGACACAATTTGGAAGCAAAGCTCAATTCCTTTACTGTAATGGTAAGAGACAATTTCTCTGCACCAAAGAGAGAAGCACAAAAGCACAAGAATAAGCATATTAACCCACTAAGGACAGCAGTGAGATAAGCATAAGAAATCCAAACACACTTGTTGTTCCTACAGAGTGTATGTTGTCCTCACTAGCAATCACAGCGTGCAATGTAAGCATAAGTTAAGACCAAGAACAAACAGACTTTTTTTTTCCCGGGGAGGAGGGTAACCCCTACAATGGCTACAGGCTACAGGTATGTAAAAGGTAGGGATTTCACAAGTTTAGGTATATGAAAGAGTAGGGAAATCTCCCATTTAGGTTTTTAAAAGGGCCTTTCATTAAAATATTTCAACAGACACCTTATACTTCATGTAGCTGTATCTGGTGATGGTTAATGTTCATAAGTAGGTGTGTGAAAGGAGTACCCTTATCAATATAAGGTACATGAAAAGGGGACCTTTTCTGTCAAAATGGTATGGCCTCTGGGCAGAGCCACCCCGCCCCCATATAAAACTTTGTAGAGTGTCCCCCCCTGGGACTTTTATGCTTGTTCTGCAATGATCAGGAGGGCAAGATAGGAATGAGTGTGTTCAGTCAAGATATAATAATTATTACTGTCCTCATTCAGCTTTTCATTATGTTTACATTTGTACTTATATCGCTGGTAAAAACCAGCCTTAAGATGCCAAGTGGCAGCAAATACTCTATTAGATGATATACAGTTTGTAAAAATAACAGCTTTTAAGATCAGGGGATTTTATTGACTTCATACGCATGAAAGCAACTGGTCACTCTATTTGGTAATTACCTTATGGGCCATCATACTTGGTCTATGTAACGTTGGCTGTCTGTTAAGCAACAGTACATCACCATTCTTCAGGTGTCTATAGACCTGTTGGGAGATAAGAAACAAAATAATACATTAGTAACATACAGAAATAATACCTTCTCAATCTGTCTCTCTGTTTTCCTCCTCACAAGAATTACAGGGGATTTCTAGAGTTCAAAAAACATTGGGACCTACCTTTGTTCCTCTGTTACATTGTGAAGTAAAGGCTATTGGTCCATATTTTCATACCTTTTTGGTTAGAACCTCTGTTTTCAATGTATTGAGTGTTGATCATAATTCACATTTTACTTGGATTTCTATTATTAATACTTCACGACTAGTTGAAAAAAAAAGCTTGCGCCAACCTGTTAGATGTAAAACCAAAGGCAATAAATGCATCTTGCTTACACACATTTTTCTGCACTTCGCATTGGCTTTACACATTTGGTTTGAATTTTGATCTTTTAATAACTTGTCTGTGGCCTTTGTGATGGGCTAGAGTGACTACTTTGATTTTGGTTTCAGAACACTCAATTGAAAACCACTCTATTACAATTCAATTTTGACATGTGGGTTTAACCAACACATTTGCCATTACCTTTTTGCAAGGACTAACAGAGGCTCTTATTTCAGTTGATGGTGTCAACAGACGTTTAGCAATAGCTTCTCGTTGATTAGGATCAGTTTTACTCAGTAGGGTTCGTTTGCCATCTTCATGTTCCACCAGAGTAGCCCTGTTGAATGAAGAATCAAATGCTAGTTGAATTGATAACCTTGTAGATTACCTAACTTTACCTATGTATTCATAGAAAGATTATTTTTGACATAATCATCAACAAGCTTTCCCCCAACTCTCATGGTGAATGCAGTCCAGTAACTAAAGCAAAGAGAAGCCCTTTTCATGGCTAGCTTTCCTCATTTGTATTACAATAAATACAACAGCTTGGATGGAAAACATTTTCAGGCAGAACCTACAAATTGCCTGTCATTGTCTTGATGGAGAAACAGTACAACACCAGTAATAGTCCACCTGGATGCTGAAGCATAATTATTGTTGTGTAGGTTGTATTATGGGTGCTGCCCTCGGTTTAAATTGCCCATTATTGACTTTACACATTGATGGGTTTTATGTTGAGGTGGGGGCTTATCTTATTCCTATCTTATGATATCAGCAGCAGAGGTTAATAGGCAAAATAACAATAAGGGGACTGGTGGTCTATACATGTAAATTCCCGAGATAGCAAAAGCTGACATGTTTAGCTTTAGAAACATACATTTCTTTGAACCACCCTCCTCCATCTGCATGTCTCATCCTCTGCTCTTGCTATGCATTCTTTGGCTATTTTTTGCCCTAGCTCAATTCCCCAAGGATTAGTAAAGCTAGAGGGGCCTTGACAAAATTTTGACCTGTGTGGAGGAGCAGAAAGTACAGCAAAAGCAGGAAGATGAAGATCTAACAAGCTTGTGTACTGTCTGTACTATGCTATGGATTACAATGTTGGGGAATGACTGTGCATGATCTGAAGAACCTTTCACACTTCCTGTTTACGTAAAATCTTGTGTATCTTTTGGCCAAGAAAGATCTCCAACAATGAGTTCTTCAAACTGACAGAACATGAGGACATGGGAATTGTTTTTGTAAGGTGAAGATGGTGTTGTATTGATCACGTGCTCCACAGAGATATCACTAACATCTCAAAAGTTGCTCTCAGAATTGGGCACCAGAGGGTAAAAGGAAGAGAAGCCATCCTAAATCCACCTGGAGGAGGACTGCACAGCCAGAACTTCAGGCCCTAAACCTCAAGTGAGAGCATGCCGCATGGCTTGCCAAGGATCAACAAAGATGAAGGAGTCTTGATGATGCCCAGAAGGATAGATGATGATGATGATGATGATGATGATGAAAATATTGGCAGTCATGTTACAGGTCCCTGTAGGAGGTCTGTGAAGTGGGCAGAAGGACCTTTCATTAAAAATACTTACACCTTTATCAGCTTCCCACACTGCACGTCTCCCACATTTTTTCAAAAACCATTAATTACACTGGGTCCCAACTAACTGAATAGCTGGAAGAGGCTCATGTTTGTTGCAGAACATAGTATCCTTCTGTTCTTTGCAAGTTAATGAAAATAATTCCAATGTTGGCTAACTATAAATTTACCATCAGGTCTACAGTGCAAGAAACTTTCCTTTTAATTCATTTGTCCCTTCAGACAAGTGCAATGCACAAAATTATTTGTCCAAATAAACCAACAATAACGATTGGGCTGTTAAAGCTTCTCTTCTGAATCCTTGAACTCCATCTCCACACATAGGGCTGCTTTTGTCAGGTAATTCTGCATACTCATGACAAGTGGAGAAGTGTATTTTGTTTGTTTCTTCTTCATAAACAACTCAATTAAACTCTTTAAGTCAAGCTGGTTGAAACTTTCTGATGTGCTTCATTTTGCACATTTTCTCATTCTCTTCAGTCTTTTTCTTTTTGGAACAAACATCACTGTCAGTACCGTCAGGTGTTTCAGGTGCTGACCTCTTTTTACAATTAAAAAGTTAATACCTGTTGACTGAGACAAGGACATCATGGACACGCTTGAACAAAAAAAGCTCTGACAAGCGACTGACAAGCACCCTACTTTTTAGCGCACTTAAGTTATCAAATATGGAAAGAATGATTTACTGTATATCCAAAGAGAGCAGGATGTAATTTTTTTTAAGTCAGACTTTTACAGCTTGGTCGTCCATTCGAACAACTGGGATCATTTTTTTCCTTGTGAATCATGTGAACGGAAAAGTTACCTGTCCTGGATATCCGGATGGCCCAAGTTTCCTGCCCTGCTCTAGGTAATTTTTATGTGAACACTTTGGAAACTCAACCAGTTTGAGTTTCAGAAACTATCCCAAACTCATTCTTACTCATCAAATTTAAACAAAGGCAACCATATGTAACCATGATGGTGTTTGGATATGTGATCTTAATTAACACAGAGTTTTGATTCTCTGGTTGTGACCACCTCTCATAAGCAACCACCTCTCCACAGCGACCAGTTTTCCAAATTTATTAAAAGTCAAGTCACTACATGTATATCTTAAACCTCTTGTAAGCAACCACCTCTCTTAAGCGACTGTGACCACTTTTAGAACTAAAAGTTAGAAATGTTCTCTTGTTTTTAACCTCCTGTAAGCGACCACTTGACAGATAATAAAGCGTAAATTGAATAATAAGGTGTTACAACATTATCACATTCCTCGGTACTACAAGAGATGGCAATTTCTCAATGGGAAGTACCAGATTTTTTTTCAAAATTGACTTTTCACATGAATAAAACATAAAACATAGAGTAAGTCTCTGCAGTTACATGTACCATATGCTAATGAGGCAAAATTATGACCCAATATGCATGGTCTATGCTCTCGTAAGTGACCACCTCCCGTAAGCGACCACCCAGGCTTGACATTTTGGGCGGTCACCTTTGGAAGGGTCAACTATATTACATTTCTCCATTTTTGCAATAGGTTTAGTTTCAGCTGAGAAGATATATCAAACATTCAAAACAGTGTTTGAACACAATAATTACTCCACAAACCTTGAAGTTCATCCAAAATACTCTGTTGCATATTGTATTTTCAACTCTCTTCTAGGTGTATGGAAATGTGGTCATATACAGTTTTTTTGTGTTTAAAGTAATACTCCAAATTCTCCTCTGACCAGAATTGCACAATAAGTCAAGGTAACAGACCGTGGTATCTGATGCTGAATAATAACTACATGAAACACAGTTGTAATAAAAACATTTTATGGACATAAAATATTAAAGTAGGTATTGTTCTCACCCAGGATGTTGAAGAGGTCCATTGATCACAGCCTGTCTTAGTTCCTTGACATTCCAGTGAGTAACAGGTTGTGGGTAAGTCAACTTCAGTGCAAAAACCTACCACATACAAGAACACAAAGGGATACATTTGAAAAGGAATCAAATGTACTTTGTCGCACATGTACATGCAAGTACCATAGGTATGTATATGATTGAGGAAAAACTGCCATGTGTTCTGTGCCTTAAAAATGTGTTATCCATGATTTAAACTCATCGCAAATAGATGAGCTTGGGAACTGGTGCCTTAAAGGTTAGCGGGGTGCCAAAGCCATAAGCTGCTAGGAGGTATCCATGGCAACCCTGGAATGCAGGATCCACCCAATGAGTGTCCGCTAACCAGCACCGTCACACTGAAAGAAATTCAGTGGAAACTACTTGCCTGAAGAATACTTACTCTGACCAAGAACAAAATGGGAGGGAGGAGAGGGTGCAAGAATCTGCAATGATTCGTGAGCAAAGCAGTGCAACTGATCGGTAACAATCAGCAGAATACACTACAATTATGCAATGAACCATAAACCCCTGCAAAACCCCTGAAGGCCGCCCCACAGGTCACATACTCCCAAACGGGGAAACCGCTGGCTGCATAAGCTCATATTTAACTTGCCTAAATGATATTAGCTGGATGGGCACACTAGCTGGCTGCATGAGCTCGAGTTTAACCCTGCCTAAATGATATTTAGCCACATAACAATGCAAAATGCAAAATCACATTAAATTTATAGTTTGTTCCATTATGATAGAAGTAAATATTAGCACACCAAAATACCTCTGGGACTCCAATCTCATCTACACTCAGATATGGATCAGGTGAAATTACAGATCTGCAAGCATAGTCCACTCTTTTGCCCATCATGTGTTTTCTGAATAAGCCCTCTTTTTTCTCAAGTATCTAGAACAGAAGTTATTCAAATGCTAGTATTATAGTTCATAAATGGCATTCAGCTACTTGTAACACATGTTGGAAGGTAGGCAGAGGACTGTTTTGATCCTGCTTCAGGCACAAATTTGAAAATACACCCATCAGCTATACTATTAACTACATTGTACCATTAAGAATGTTTTTCTTTCTTAAATTTTTGCATCACATATGCCTTTTCACATGTCACATGCTAGTTTTTGCCCCCGCCCCACACCCCTTCATGTTGCTTTTGCATAATACAACAAATTTAGCATATCATACATAGTACGTACAGTACATGTATGCATTTATTTTTTTTTAACCACATGTACATGTATGTCCAATTTAAAATAGTGTGTCGATAGAATTCAGATTATTAGAATTCTTGTATTAGTTTTCTAAGGGTAGCAAATGCAAGAATATGTTACACGTAATTCTATATTAACATATGACTAGGTCACAATGTACAAATCACTGTTACACTAAAAATGCTAAAACTGCAGTCCAGGATGGACATCAGTAGTGTACCTTCAAAGTTTTGTTTAGCACTGACTCTTCTAAAACGTCAAAACAACGTCTACAGTAACTTAGTCAAAGATGTTTTTCGACCAAACAACTTCGATTCGGTCTTCATCCGTTGAAAAAGCCAGCTGAAATTACTGGCTATCTAATGGTTCACAGTTCTGCGCATGCCATGGCAACAAAATGTAATGAGTGAATGCTGTGCAACATAACAAATCATGCAAGTGACTTGTAAATATTTGGTATGTCAATATATTTGTTACCCCAATTTGGTCTCTCTGAGAATACCAGGCCTCAAGAAAAGGTCTCTTATGGTAATCACAAGCCTTGTCCACAACAGTCATGAGATTAAAGTTTATGTCATGGCCAAACTGATTGGCGTGTTGTGCACAGTTGGAGTTTCTGTCTCCAACTTGAACCACCCTCTTGTGTTCTTTCAATCTTGTTGACAAGACTCTATCTGTCTGTCCATAATAGAAGAAATCAAAGACACGGCAACCGATTTTGTAAACCACACCTCTTGACGTAGGGGGTTTGTCCTTGGGCCGTGGAAAGTGAGCATGTAAAACATTAAAGGTTCGAAACCTACTTTAACATTGTTGTTGTTATCTAATGTTAAAATTACTCTATTTAACTTATTCTCTTAAGGTGTCCTTTCCACCTCCTGACTAAAACATTTCCTGCCCTATTTTTCATTTATGTTAAATGTCTTGTCTGGCAAATTACTAAATGTAGCAATTTGGTCTTCCCTTCTTCAGTAAGGACACTGGAACCCTTGACACTTCTTTTTTGTACAGTTTTTGGGGGACAATGGAGTGAAGGCTCTTCACATGTGTAATGTAAAAAAGACTAGCATTTTTACTGTGTGAACACGCAAAATACTCATGATAATACCTAACAAAAATGAACTTAAAAAGTATCAAGACAAGCATTCACAGTTTGAGAGTCGTCACTGTAAGTTTGCCTTTTCTTGCATTTTCATACTGATGTTGGTATTCTTGACTGAAACTTCTTGTTTGTGATTTTTGAAGTTAGCAAGTACAGTCAAACTACTTCAATATGGATATCAAAGGGACATAGTACAGCGGGCAATTTCTGGTGGTGAGGTAAAGATTGCATGAATTCTAGGCTACCAAGTGGATTGTCTGTAATATAGATCCAACCATATTCTTGATTGTCCATTGGAGGAGGCTTGACTGTACTTATATGTATAAATTGGTGATTTTTCATGACATTTTAAAGTTTGTTAAATAATAAAGGTGGCAAGGGACTTATTCAAGGGACTGCATGCAGTCAATATTTATTTTATAATTTCATTAATAATATTTGTCCAAAGTCTATTGACTGTACTTCATTGAAACATAATCAATAACAGAATGCATGAGTACATTTGAGCTATATCATACAAGCTCTGTATGAGGTATAATCATGATAACACATGATATCATTAACCTCCTTTGTTCTACTCGCAGGGGTTTCATTAACGGCCAGGCACTGGGCAAATTGACCCGCTGTGAAGGGAGTTTTGTCCAGCTGCTTCATAGATAATTTAAATAGTATTGCTAGTACATGCTAGTCCCGGAGGCAAAGAAAACTTGATTTTGTCAGTTATAGTACATGTTATCTCCCTTGTATCTTCAAATTGCGAAGCAAATTCGCCTGTAAATTTGCTCAATGATGCATTGCAGAACATGTTACATGCATGAAAGCCCACTTGAAATGTGTCAAAATTACACGCCAAATAACTCAATATTTTTCTGCTCTGCTGGAGAAAAAGGTCCAGAGGTAGGTGGAGTTTCATGTGAAATAAACTTTAAGTCACAACATATTGAAACAGTTTAATATTTATTTTATGTGTAAAAAAAGCATTGTGAAGTGGGGAGTAAAAAGTTTTTTTGTGGATAATTTTGCTAAGGACAAGTGAATTACTCCCTTTTATATAAAGGAAACTTCAACAAAAGAGGCTATTTTGATTTGAATCTTCATGTTGATGTACTTAAATGTACTTCCACATTTCCCCACAAGGGGAACAGGTCTGAAATTGACCATGAAATTCAATTACCACCAGTTAAAAAACTAGACAGTTCACGGTTCAACGTTATAAATTTGTAACAAAACAGTTTTGAAAATACAATATACCTGGGAATGTTCTTTTCTTTTTTTCTGTTTCTGGCTCTTTGTATATAAAGTGTGAAGGAAGTACGTGTATACAATCATTTCTCAGCCTGGCCTGACTGGCCCCAGAAAGCAACAAAGTTATAGATATTCAACTCAATCAGTTTGCTGTTTTCACTGGTTGCCTAGCACATGACCAATTTCTTTCCCACTGGTTTGAGTTACATTATTCCACAAACAGCAGGCAAAAATATATAACCTGTCCATACTTAATTAAAAATAATAACATGCTCAGTTTCATCATTCTCCTGGACATTGAAAAGCCTTATTTTATGCTTTAAATTCACTTTTAAAACGATGAAAAGAAGCCATCCCACACCTCACGTAGAAAGTCTCTTTACGGTATAGATGCATGCAGAACTCTGCTTTCGTGGTTTGCTAATGGCCCATTTATTTTTTCATGGTTATTTAAAAAAAGCAGAGAATTAAAAACCTCTTGCAAATTTGTTTCTGCTAGAAACCTGTCAAAGCTGGTAATTAAGGAATACTGAATATAAATTCTTATGATACCAACTTTTTATGTAATCAGTAAAAGATTATGAAAACTGATTTCTCCATTTTTATGCTCCAAATTGCAGGAAAATGCTTCTCTGCAAGTTTTTGATTTCAAATTTTCTGGGGGGGCATACCCAGGACCCCCTAGCTTGGCAAGGACCTTCAGACCTTGTATTTGTTCTGCCTGGTTGTCACACCCTAATGCACACCTGCTGAAAAATGTACTGAAACCCCTGTACTTGTAGGGAATCAACGTCAACAAAATGAACTGCTTTATTCTCACTCTATATACAGCATTATTCAAATTGACTGTCATGAAAGTGTAAGGTGAAGTCTTTTAAGGTGGCCGAACAGAGTTTTCAAGAGCTTATGCCTAATTCACCATTACTTTTAAGCTATTTATGCTTTGGCGCTCGTTTTTTGCAAGAGTCAAGGTTAACCACAGAAAAGTTTATTCTCGCATTTTGGCTAAGGTGTGTGCTGTTGCCATGGCAATGGGGCTGGTTAAAAACAAGGTTTAAAAAATTGTTTTTGCTTATTTAAAAAAAATCAAGTCGTTAGATTTTTTTCATCTTTTGCCTACTTTTGCCTACATTAAATCCCTTCTGTCAACACTGTTCTAATAAAATTTTGACATAGGCGATTTTCGTAATTCGCCGTAAATTGTTTTCACCACGTTCTGTATTATTAAAAATTCCCTATGTCAAAATTCAGATTTTTTGCGATAGATCATTCACGTGGTTTCTGTACGATTTTTTTGCCAAATTTCTTGAAATTCTAACGACTGAATCGTCAGAAATCCGCAAGTTTCTGCAAAAGCAATCGGTCTCAATTTTTCGAGATGTGCTGCATGTGCTGCATTTAACTGGGTTCTTTCGGTAAAAAAGAGAAAGCTGAGAATTGCTGGTTTCTTTGCGTCGTTACCTTTTCTAACATATCTTTGTAATAAAAGACTAAAGCCATCAATACACTGCGTTCAATAATAGGGAAAAAAAATAGCACAGATAGTGCGGGTATTGAGTAAATAAAATGATCGCTCTTTGCAATCCTTGTGCGCGCGCTCAATTGCATCAGCAAAAGCGTGCATGAAAACTGTGTTCGGCCACCTTAAACCAATACATGGTGGTCAAGCTATGTAATCCCAATGTTGGTTTTGGCCAAGAAGATAAACATGAACATTTGGGGTCAACAGTGAAACAGCCTGCACAACTTTTTGAATCTTATGATCAAAAAACTCAAGCAGGCTCACTTGCACAGCGTGATTATTTTATGTCCTGGAAGTATAATGGGGCTAATGTTATATGTACATACAGTTGTAGTGTATTAGAAGCAAGCTTACTTGTCTGATTCCTGCAAACTTGGCAGTTGATATTTTATCCAAATCACTGTCAATATAGCAGTTGACATCTGTTTGTAATTTGAGCCATGCATTGTGAAGTCTTTCTTTAGCAGTCTTACCAGATACTGTGGCTGGAGCATTCTTACCCTTGAAGATAATGACACAAATATATAATATTAAATAAATGTAATAATGAACACAAAGTTTACAAACAAAGTTTGATTTCAAGAAGAGCTTAAGAGGCGCCCTCTGTAAATTTCAACTATGGTCATTTGGACCAGAAAAAATCAAATTCCTCAAACTTTCTCAGATGAATGGTCTAGATAAGTGATTCACAAAAATAGAACTTTCAGTTTGATTCGATTCATATTTTAGCGCTGGGGCCACCATCTTGGTTTTGCCCCTCTGAGAAGGCTTTCAGTGGCCATTTTAGGGCACATTTTTAACAATGTGCCATACAAAGAACACAATATAAATCCGGGTGAAAACCCTTTATTCGAGACAAGCAAATGTTTCTTGTTACGTTGAGAGGCTGTTTTGGCAATATGATCATCATCTGATTTTTTTACAGAATTTTAAATTTCTTCCCTTTCGGACTACTCATGAAGCGCCATAAAAAGGCGAAATTTAAAGGAAAATATCGCCAAAAGTACATCACTTGAGATCCCAAAACTGCCCTCCACTTAAAGAGCAATGTCTCACCTGTAAAAATATGCAATAAAATTTTGGGGCAGTTAAAACTGTAAAATGTTAGAAGAAGAAGTTTAAGCTGTGCTTTTGTCAACAAAGACCGCCGTCCTAATTAGCATAATAACGTGAAAATAACGATGCACAGAGAAAATAATGATATATTCCACTTACCTCGCGACATGTCGACAACTGGATGTTCCACAATACCTCATGTTATATTATCAGTAGGTTTCAGCCACATTTTCGGTGATTAGTGTACAAAATCACTCTGAGACATCACAACGGTTAAGCAGATTTCAACTCTCTGAAGCCCAGACTCTTCATAACATGTATCAATATTATTTGTCTTTCGCCTCATAAGCCACTGTTTACAAGAAGTTTAACAGTTTGCTGAGATCCTAACTGACCCAGACGTCTGTTAGCAGCCTTTAAAATCCTATTAATCAAGTATTCTGATCAAGAACTCGTTTAAGCTCAGTTCTGTTTTGATCTGTTGTGCACCCGCCATTATTCCACAGATTACATAACATTTGACAAGTGCACATTCCGACGGGCAGGGGTAGGGTGGGTAGGACGTGAAAATGTAACCGACCTTAAAGCCATTTTACACATTTCTTTGGCTAAACTAGTAACTGGCTTTCCCAGAATGATTTGAACATGAGCTTCTGCTTGGAAATTTGAGGAATTTTCTAAGTTATTTTTTGCAGGGTAGGTTGGGAGTGGGGGGGGGGGGGGGGAAGGGATGTGCATTGTATTAATAAAAAAGAAGAAGAAGTAAAGTAACCGATAGACAGTATCAGGTCAAAAGATTATCTGTATATAATCTCTTGATCAGCTTTATCAGTTCATCACTGAGGCCCTATTAGGGGTTTTCAGGATACTGGATATTTGGGTAAAAAATTAATAGCATACAAGAAATTTAGGGGGAAAATTAATGGGGTAGAGCATGTTTAGATCAGATAAAGCGGGACACTTGTGTCTTTCGCTGCTGGAAGTGCCATCAAATTTTGCGAAAGGTAACAGACTGATGAATAGTACGCAGGAAATAATGGTAAGCGGCGTTTTATTGAAACTCCTTACATTTTCTTAGCTGTTACACTTTTGCATCAGAAAAGGAAATGTTCAGAAAATTACTGAAGAGCAGTTAAGGACAGTGCCTTCTTTTTTGTGGGTACACGGTCTGTGCATCACGTAAGGCATGGTTTAAACGCCAGGTGCACGCTTGGGTTGGAATTGATTTAATTGACTACCCTACCAAGCGCGCGACTTAAAAAAGAATCCTATTGTGGCTGAAACAAATTTCGCACTAAAATTACGAGCCTTTACTAAAACCAGGATTACCAGAAAAGCAGCATATTGCTAAGCACTAACTGTGAACGGCTTTCCAGCTGAAAAACTAGCTTTTATTGTATCTGTAAAAAACAAATCAAACTGAAATCCAACTGTAGATGGCATAATGGGCGCGCAAAACAACTGCGAGAGACGTCAATGTTTAACTTACTTGGGAAGTAACAGAAAAAATGTAACAGACACCGACAAAGTTTTCGAAAGGATGAAAAAACTCATTTAACTTTTGAAAAAGGGGTGATTACAGCTAAATTTTGTGTTGTGAAATGGAAGTGGCAAGCCCATTCAACAAGTCATTAGTTTTTGGCTGTGAGGAAAAGCTATCGGTGTAGACTGTGTTTTGACAAAGGAGTGCCGTCCAGGGACGCTTAAAGCGCTGTGGCGACGATTTTGTTATTTAAACATATCAAAAGTGGTTTTTATGTCATGGTTTATGTTGTAATGCGAGAAATTCGTGTTAAACGGTATAGAATTCGGGACACATTTAATTCTCTGTTCATTTCTCTAGCCCCGTCTTTATCAATCTATTCAGGGTAACAAGTGTGGGCTTTGAAATTACTAACAAGGAGCTGCATTACCTAACCTCGAAACCACTAAAATCTGATACAAAACTTTCATATTCCACCGTGATATGAGTACTAAGAGTCCGGAATAAATGATTATAGCAGTTGGCATACTTTTATTTTATCCTAAATAGCAGACCACTGTTGCAGCCCCACAGTGAGAGGGGGGTGGGGGGGTGGAGAGTGTCGGTGTATCCTTTATCCTAACCTATTAGTTTTTGTCCTAAATATCTTGTATCCTGTTAAATCCAGCTTAACAATTTCCTACTCAAATAATGTCCTGTTTTATCTAATCTAAACATGATCTACCCCATTAATTTTCCCCTAAATTTCGTGTATCCTCTTAACTTTTTACCCAAATATCCAGTATCCTGAAAACCCCTAATAGGGCCTCAGTGATGAACTGATAAAGGTGATCAACATTATTAGATTATATACAGATCATAATCTTTTGACCTGATACTGTCTATCAGTTACTTTACTTCTTCTTCTTTTTTATTAATACAATGCACATCCCTTCCCCCCCCCCCCCCCCACCCCCAACCTACCCTGCAAAAAATAACTTAGAAAATTCCTCAAATTTCCAAGCAGAAGCTCATGTTCAAATCATTCTGGGAAAGCCAGTTACTAGTTTAGCCAAAGAAATGTGTAAAATGGCTTTAAGGTCGGTTACATTTTCACGTCCTACCCACCCTACCCCTGCCCGTTGGAATGTGCACTTGTCAAATGTAACGCAATCTGTGGAATAATGGCGGGTGCACAACAGATCAAAACAGAACTGAGCTTAAACGAGTTCTTGATCAGAATACTTGATTAATAGGAGAATTTTAAAGGCTGCTAACAGACGTCTGGGTCAGTTAGGATCTCAGCAAACTGTTAAACTTCTTGTAAACGGCGGCTTATGAGGCGAAAGACAAATAATATTGATACATGTTATGAAGAGGGCTTCGGAGAGTTGAAATCTGCTTAACCATTGTGATGTCTCAGAGTGATTTCGTACACTAATCACCGAAAATGTGGCTGAAACCTACTGATAATATAACATGAGGTATCATGGAACATCCAGTTGTCGACATGTCGCGAGGTAAGTGGAATATATCATTATTTTCTCTGTGCATCGTTATTTTCACGTTATTATGCTAATTAGGACGGCGGTCTTTGTTGACAAAAGCACAGCTTAAACTTCTTCTTCTAACATTTTACAGTTTTAACTGCCCCAAAATTTTATTGCATATTTTTACAGGTGAGACATTGCTCTTTAAGTGGAGGGCAGTTTTGGGATCTCAAGTGATGTACTTTTGGCGATATTTTCCTTTAAATTTCGCCTTTTTTATGGCACTTCATGAGTAGTCCGAAAGGGAAGAAATTTAAAATTCTGTAAAAAAGTCAGATGATGATCATATTGCCAAAACAGCCTCTCAACGTAACAAGAAACATTTGCTTGTCTCGAATAAAGGGTTTTCACCTGGATTTATATCGTTTTCTTTGTATGGCAAATTGTTAAAAATGTGCCCTAAAATGGCCACTGAAAGCCTTCTCAGAGGGGCAAAACCAAGATGGTGGCCCCAGCGCTAAAATATGAATCGAATCGAACTGAAAGTTCTATTTTTGTGAATCACTTATCTAGACCATTCATCTGAGAAAGTTTGAGGTATTTGATTTTTTCTGGTCCAAATGACCATAGTTGAAATTTACAGAGGGTGCCTCTTAAAACTGCCTTTCCTGAAAACAAAGTCATGACGCATGATGTACTTTGAACTGAATTTAAGGTCAAAGTGATTTCAAACTATTTTCAGTTTCATTTGTTCCGGATATATTACACTGTGATATGATGCTAAGATACAAAGCAAACTAATTTGAAATCAATTTGAATTAAAATCTGTTTTGAACCACATACAGCTACAAATAAACTGAATGTCATCCAACATTAAACTAAAACAATCATGCATGCTCATTTTAAAAGTAATAAGATCATGCTCATTTTTGCATCACTGACAGTGAAATGGCAATCCATTTTGGTATTTTCTAAAAACAAATTCAAGGATCTTTAGAAGACTTAAGGATCTTGCCCATCCTCAATCATCTCTAAAAAACACTCACTAAGGATAGCATCTCCAAGCAAATACTTATGCTACACAAAAATAAGTACTCAGCCCTCTCAAAATGTTTTGCAGCATTGGTAGCATAACTGGAATATAAGCCACAACTTTAGGAATCGAAATATTATCTTCTGCTGGTACATTTTGAGAGGTCTGATAGAAAAGAAGTAATTTAACATACAAATAATTTCTTCCTCTTTGCTGGCTGTGTGTCTTGGCCTTCAGCTGCAGGTTTGTTCAGATCCTGGAGACAGCTCCTAACAAGCACACAGTCTTTCATGATCTTGTTCAGGTTTCCTGTCTGTGGATTCTCAAACTGCCTATCCCCAAAACTTGACAGCTACATTTCAAAAATTTCTTAAATTAAAAGTTGATCAGGAATATGATAACAGTTAATCCATGGAAATGCACATAATAATAAATACCTGCTTATCCCTAAAGTTATTTTAGATCACTGCTGGCTTCAGAAATACCAGGTGGGTTGGGAAGTAGCCAATTCAGTGACACAAATTTTACTCACATGCACATCTCAAGCAGCTTTACGTGCATCTAAATGATCCTCCACAAAAACATCCAATCAATGCACGTGGTAACATTATCTGCAGAAGAACTGGATGCCACACCTTAAGGTGGCTCAAAACAGTTTCCAGCACTTAGATTTTGATCGGTCGTTATAACCACTCTTCATCACTTGATGCCACAATCATGGTATCAAAAAACTGCCCAATCATTAGTAAACACATTGTTATCATTTTTGTGACATAAAGTGTTGGAAACTGTTTTGAGCCACCTTAAAAAGCCTTAGAAGGATTCCCTTAGTTTGTAATAAGGCCTATATAGGGCATAAACTCTCTTAAGCGCCGGCTAAATGATCGCAACATTGTTAGCCTGGTATCTGCAAGCCCTGGGCAAACGATTGCAATATTTTGATGCAATATATCACAACATATCGCAACATTGTTGGGCGCAACATGTTGCGCACATTTGGCCATCCTGTTATGATGTGTTGTGACACGTTAGGTCTTGCAAATCAAACTAGTGCGCATGCCCTGGCACAACACTGTTGCACGAACCTGACCAAATGAGTACAGCATCATGCAAATCGTAATATCCATGAGTGTTGCATGAATAATTTGACTGTTTTCGAACTTGAGCCAACAACACCCAACAGGTTCTAATAGGTCACAACAGGGTGGCCAAACACACACAACATGTTGCGCCCAACAATGTTGCGATATGTTGCATTGAAATGTTTTGATCATTTGGTTAGGGCTTCTCTTGCCAAAAAAAAAACATTTCAATTTAACATGTCTTAATTGATTAAAAGTTGCAATTACAACAAGGACTTTATCTCTTATGCAATAAGAACATTACTGTAATTTGAATTCCCCAATTCACTTGCCCATTGGGTATAGAATACAGTTAGAATCCACAACCAAACTACAAAACAAGCCTCAGGCTATTAGACACAACTTTCTTTGCATGCTACGGTAAATGCCACTGTGCTGGTTATTTTAGCACTCAATTGTGTATCATTGTACAATTGTACCATATACACACTTACACAAGTCATTTTATTCATTTTCAGCTGTAGTACTGACAAATACTGAACTATTGATTAAATATCATTTTAACTAACTAAAAAGAAATTACTTACTGGTCTAAATTTTGAAGGAGGAACTGGAAAGATTTCTAAAAAGAACATGTCTGCTGAACAGCACCTCCTTTTTGCAGTTGGAGATGGATAAGCTCCGAAAAGAATGTTTAGAAAGTCACCATATCTTTCCCAGACTTTAAAAATATGCTTTTGGACTTCAATTGGAGTCAAAAACACTTGTACCATGAGTTTCTTCACTTCTTCATCACTTTGTGTTGCCAGAATGTCAGCAGTGTCTCTAGAGCTTGATGTTCCATTCTCTAAAAAATGTTATAAAGGATTAGTCTCTTGCAAACTACATGTAACCACTATTTTTCTTCACACACAAAATTTTGCTTGCTTTGACTACATGTAGAAACTTCACACAACACAAACACTTTAGAGCCTTCCACCAAATGCCCTAACAATAAGATCTGCCTGTAAACATGTTACAAGCACTGTAGAGGTTACCTCAAATCCACCTGAATGAAACAGTAACATGGGTAACTTACTGTCAAAACTACCAGGCTCAGACAGGTCTTGAAAAAAACTTGAATTCCAGCTTGCTCTTGGGACAAGTAGCTCTCAAATTTTGCGTGACCTGCACAAGTCTTAGTTTGCTCTTTTAATGATTTAGTAGGCCAATGACTTGCTTGATCTCTTGCCCATCGGGCAAGTGAGAATGAAAAGTTACTTGCCCAGAAGGAAAATCTACTTGTCCAGGACAATGGAATGGCACTTTTTTGAGCCTTGTCATAGTACCAAAAAACATGACAGTACTATTCCTGTACTGCAGATGTCTACATTTCGCAGATACATGTGTATACTAGTGAATGTTGCAGTTTAAAATAATTTGGTTTTACACTAAAAAAAGTTTCAATTAGAAAGATAACAAATATATGTCAGTAATAGTTAAAAAGGGCATTATAAAGAAACATCAAGAGAAGATAGGTACCCTTGACCTTCTACACAAACATCTCCTATAGCTGGTGATTTCCTTACATTTATTTAACATGCTAGACACTGGTTTATAATAATTCTCACCCTGACTCTGAAGTCTATCATCAGCACCAACACTATCCTCTGTGCCATTTGCTGCAGGAGCTGAATGTTTTTTTAAATGTTCATTGATTGCCTGTGTCTTCACCCATTTATTAGCCTCACGAGCTGACAATGCCTTCAAAAACACACGGCTGTTATATTCACTCCTAACATCTCGAGATGGTGCTTTGCAGCCAGGACAATACCGTCTCTTGTTAACCATGTGGCTCCGCATGAATTCTTTGATTATCCGGTGCCTACAGTTTGTGACATTTTTAGCCACTGATTTTTGCAATGCCTCTTTTTGGTCTATGCCATTTAAGACTTTTTTGACATGTTTGTCTAGAGTTGCAATGCATGTATCTTCAAGTTGAAGGGAATTACTATTAGACTCAGCACCATTCAAAGCAGTAAAGACAATCTGTTGAAGTTCCTCTGCAACAGCAATTAAACCATAGTCCAGCACCTTCATCTGGCTACAAGACAAAAGTTACCAGCTTCAGATTATACTGTTTTACATACTAGGCTTCTAACATCCTTTAATTGGATCGAGTGGAGCACAATTCAGGGATTAATTATGCAAGTAATTTTCCAAATCAGATACGTGTGAAGCACAAGGTCGATTTGAAATTACGAGCTCAATTACTCCCTACATTGTACAATATGAGGTCCAATTACTAATTAATCGCAACTATGACAAATTTCAGAATTAAAAATGTCTTTTGAGAGCTTCTTTTGAGTGAAAACATCAGTAGCGCTTTTCATAAGTTTTGAAAACTGTAGGAAACATTGCAAAGGAAGCCATTAAAGCGCACATAATTGATGTGTGAATCATGTGGACATCCAATCACAAAAAGTTCAAATTGGAGACCTGTAATTGGTCACCCATGTGATTGCACCTCAACTACATGACAAATAGGTGAGCAGAGAACCAATCACGATCAAGAATTTTGTTATAGATACGATTAGAAAGTTAAGGTGAGGTGGGGAAGAGAAATGAATTTGAATATTGAATTGAACTCCATTGTTTTGTTTAGGATAATTACAATTTCTAATCAGTAAGCAATCATCACAAATGAGTGCAATTTGAGACTAACACTGCCCTTTCAACTGAAACTAAGGGACAGACTGATTACTTTTTGATCTTCTCATCTCCTTGCCCTTTTTCTGTCACAAGAGTTACATACCAATGGCTAACTACCAGTATTCTTTAAGTTCATTTCTTTACATTTCTGCTAGACCATATGTTAGGTTATTTTCTACTTGTTCAGCAAACTTCACATCACGTTGACTTTAAAGGATTGTTTGCATCATTTGTTGGTCATCACCACACATTAGATCACAAAGTGGATGGGTGTATAGATCATGGCTTATTAGAGGCATATCATAGTACTTACAGATACCAGTATCCTACCCTAACAGAAGCAATAATGTATTGATAGAGATATGACACATTTTCAAGAAAAGTGCTCTGAAAAACAATACTATTCAACAACTGTTCAACTGCTGCTGCTATCATCCAAACTGATGTGAATCAATTACACCCAGCCCATTTCATGAAGTTTGATTAGGCGTAGAAATTTTCATAGAGCTCTTCAACTCTACAGTAGTATTTTGAATGTTTAAGCTCCATTTGTCTTGGATATGCGTGCACCGTAGAGGTGTAGTGGCGTATAGTTATTGTAGCAAATATTATATCACTTAGGGAATGTTGAGTGTTATTATGGATTGCAATGTTTTAATAATTGTTTTCAATTTACAATTCTGTATTGAGTTTACCCTGACTACGCTCTACGCTATATGCTCTTCCATCTACGGTCAACGCACCATGCTCTTAAAGCTCTTACACTCCATGTTCCACAATCTATGCTCTACGTATTTACGAGTTTATCAGTTCAAGAATTTTTTACTACTCTCTACACTAGCCTAGAGGCTTAAACAACCAGTAGAGTGATATTATTGGGTTGCGAGTGCGAGTTTCTCGATCATCTGCGATGCTGTAATTTTTGTAATTGTAATTTATTCAGTGGCTTTCTTTATTATCTCATAATTATACAATGTATATTAGAGTGTTATTAAAGTGTTATTACGGTTTACAGTATTTTAATAGTCTTTTTAATGTACAATTCTGTATTGAGTTTTCCCTCTACGCTCTATGCTTTATGCTGTATGTTCTACCATCTACATTCCCCTCTCTACATTCTACCAGCTACTCTCTTCAATCTACGCTCTACGCTCTATGCTCTACCATCTACCCTCTAAGTCCATCTACGCACTACGTTCTACCAGCTACTCTCTTCGATCTACACTCTATGCTCTACCATCTACCATCTACCATCTACCCTCTAAGCCCATCAATGCTCTACTCTCTACATCCTACCAGCTACTCTCTTCGATCTACGCTCTACGTTCTACAATCTACCCTCTAAGCCCATCTGCTTGGAAGGTTATTGGAATATTTTAATTTTTTTTAATTTTTTAATTTTTTAACGAAGACTAGTGAGCAGCAGAAAGGAAGACTTCTTGTAGTTGTAAGCTTTTTCGTTCATTTCCGACGCGTTTCATCTCTGTCTGAGACTTCTTCAGGGAATGATTACAACTAACATTGAACAGCATATATAGCACATAAGCGTACCTAAGTTTACTTCCCATGGAAGTGAATAACTGCTGAAACATGCTGTAAATGGACGTTACAAGAAATGCCTATGTTATTGCATGTTGTCCTATTTTGGGGGCCTACGATTAGCGCTAATTGTATGGCCCCCCAAAAACATACTATTTACACAGATGTGCTAAAGTAGTAGTAGATTTATAACTGACAATACAATCTAAATCTGGTTAAAGTCTGTGGATAACCAGCTTGATGTTAGTGGTTCTCAGTTAAACCATTAATTCAAACTTGAAATGAACAGCAATCTCTATGACGAATTACGACCCTAAAAACTAGTAAACAACATCTCCCCTTGGTTGCAAAACATCCACTAGGCGTTCAAAGTCACATGACCTAAGTTTTCACACTTCAAGTACACTGTAACAAAATGTCCTTAACATCAGTTAGCATGACTACAGTGAAATGTAGACTTAAAGACTACCTACCATTCTACCACTGCACAATTTACATTTCAGCGAAAGCCATTTAGTTACTGTATTTAACCTCCCCGAATAAAGGAAGTAAAAACCCAACTGGGTAGCCGTGAAGCCCAAGGTGCTTCCAGAATTTCTCACGTTTCACTAAAGGCTTTAAATGTGGAGCTATTTCTGGTATGGCACATAAGCTTGCCTCTAATAAAGGCCTTCTTGTTGCTCACGGGATAAAACGACTCAAAGGGAATGTACAGATACTTATTTTAGTGGCTTTTGATAAATAGAAAACTGCAGAGAGCTAAAATTAGCATCATTGTAAAGAAATAAATCTAGAAATGAAATACTACTTTTGTCAATAACATAGTACATAAGTTTGACACGATCATTCTTGCTATAGAGACAACTAAGAAACTCTAACAGGATTTCTTTGGGACCATTCCAAACAAAAAATATGTCTTTTTTTAATGTTTTATTATTTTTTTTTTTAATCTTTTTTATATATATTGGGGGCCATACGATTAGCACTAATCGTATGGCTCCCAAAATAGAACAACATGCAATAACATGTGCATTAAGGAGTCTTTTTGCAACATCCATTTACAGCATGTTTCAGCAGTTATTCACTTCCATGGGAAGTTAAACTTAGGTACGCTTAAACCATTCCATCAAGAAGTCTCAGTTAGAGACTAAGCGCATTGGAAATAAACGAAAAAAGCTTACAACTACAAGAAGTCTTCGTTTCTGCTGCTCACTAGTCTTTGTTAAAAAATTAAAAAATTAAAAAATAATTAAAATATTCCAATAACCTTCCAAGCAGATGGGCTTAGAGGGTAGATCGTAGAGAGTAGAGCGTAGATTGAAGAGAGTAGCTGGTAGGACGTAGAGAGTAGAGCGTAGATGGGCTTAGAGGGTAGATCGTAGATCGTAGAGCGTAGAGCGTAGATCGAAGAGGGTACAGCTGGTAGGATGTAGAGAGTAGAGCATAGATGGGCTTAGAGGGTAGATGGTAGATCGCAGAGCGTAGATCAAAGAGAGTAGCTGGTAGAATGTAGTGCGTAGATGGACTTAGAGGGTAGAGGGTAGAGTGTAGAGCGTAGATTGAAGAGAGTAGCCAGTAGAACGTAGAGAGTGGAATGTAGATGGTAGAACATATACATGTAGCGTAGAGCATAGAGGGTAAACTAATACAGAATTGTACATTAAAAAGATTATTAAAATACTGTAAACTGTAATAACACTAAACATTTCCCATGCGCTTTAATATTTGCTACAATAATTGTAAGCCTCTACGCCCGTACATAGAGCCGTAGAGTGTAGAGCATAGATGGTAGAGGGTAAACTCAATACAGAATTTTAAATTGAAAACAATTAAAACACTGTAAACCAAATTAACACTTTCAATAACACTTTAATATATATGCGATATATGCGAGGAATATGCTACAAATTGAAATCAAATGTTACAAAATAGGCAGGTAACCATAGTAACAATACACAAGTTTGGCAAAAGTTCTGAAGTAGGAGGTAACGTGTCTTTCCAACACATAGGAGGAGACTGGTGACAAAAGCGTAGAGTTGTAGAACTCTACGAAAATTTCTACACCAAATTGAGCTGCATAAAACGAGCGGCAGAAAAACATTTAATTTCTGCTACAATGTCTTGTTTTTTTGTTTGATTCAGGACTTCATTCAGTGGCAGTTTTTGACCAGTAAATGTATAAAACTTAATCCAGGTCATTTACTTTCATCTAAATCCTTTTGTTTCAAAGTATAAGTGTAGATCACTGGCTACCCAAAAAAACTTAATTAATAATAACTTCATGCTGCACTACAATGATTGTCTGAATAATTTCTGACAAATGAAACAAAGATATATACATGATTGTAAGTAAGTATAATACTAACTTGAACATAAAAATTGCTAATAAAAGTAACACATTTGGTAATAAATATATTCACACTTTCATTCAAATTTCTCATGCTTGCACAAAAATGCTCCTCTGAGGCTTACTTTTGAAGAGAGAAACAAAATAGCAATTGAAAGCTTGGCTGCAAAAGTTGTCAAAATGCCTGACAAAGGCCCACAAGGGGATGAGCAGGCTTGGAATGAGAACTATAAGAAGCTGTGATCATCTCCAGTCAAAATTCTTGTCCATACACACAATGTTGTAAATTATCAATCAGATTGAAGAACCCTATTGATTATGTCGATGTTGCATCTTAACCTTCCTACTTTTAAATACTGGACATGTGTGCACACATGTAGCCACTATTGATCAGTACAAAATGTAGACTGCAGACTGAGAATAAAATTGTTCATATTGTAGACAAAAATTAATGTATACTGAGGTCAAAACCAAAGGAGGGCACATACTGATTTTTACATACTGGTACAAATAATTAAGAAATTGCTAACAAGATAAAAGATAAAACAACAACAAAAAGTAAAGAAATAGCCAGTCATAAAAACAATGCTTTGCTTTTCCCTGTAAAGATATGCTGTATATTCTTCACTCATATCAACATAACTTTATTTCTTTAATTTTTACCGATACTCTTATCCAAAATTATTTCTCACTTACCAAACATGTCATTATATCAATGTATAATACTGCTCTTTATGTGGACATTTACTCATACCATACGTTATTTATGTCTGGTTTACCCTGACATGTTTTGATAACTGTAGAGCATGTTGTTATTCAAAACTGACATCTCACGTGCTGAGTGGGAGGACTATGGAGGATTGAAATTCTATTTAAGAACCAGTATGAGATTGTTGATGGGAGGGACAGTGGCCTCAAGGTTAGTGCATTCAATTCTGGATCAAGAAGTCCTGGCCGGGGTCATTGTGTTGTGTTCTTGGGCATGACCCTTTACTCTCACAGTGTCTCTCTCCACCCAGGTGTATAAATGGGAACTGGCAAATTTAATGCTGGGGGTAACTCTGCAATGGACTAGCATCCCATCCAGGGGGGAGTAGATATACTCCTAGTTGCTTCATGCTACAGAAACCGGGATAAGCTTTGGTCTGATGGGCCACTCGGCTCGTATACAGACTTTACTATGACCATGAGATGCTTGAATATGATGACTATGACCTTGGTGTATTATTTAAAAACAAAATATATGAAGAAGCAGGCAAAGGATAATCCCCAATAATGCAATTAATTTTCCGTTGGAAGATGACCGTGGAAATGCAATTGTGTGACACTAGGTATGTTAGAAGATGACATGTTATGTCATGTTAGACAAAGAAACAATTTTTATGTCTTTTATTCTCAGTCTGAAATTTGTGCCCAGTCTGCATTTTGTACCTAGGTCTGCATCTTGGTTGTGTCCTAGTGTACCGGTACACAGAGGGAATAAGTATCGTACTCCTTTCTTTACAAACCTTTGTTTAGCTGTTGAACATTGCTGGATCTTTTGTATCGGTTCTTGTGAACCGGTACACGAAGAAGGAACCTGCATCTTGCACAGGTGTAGCTGGTCTGGAGTCTGTAGTCTGCATTCAGCAGTCTGCATTTTGTACTGACTGAAGTCACTATTGTAGTCACTATTGTGTGGCCCAGTACGTTTCTCGCTACATCCCAGAGTATGCCACAATCACGATACCGTTACGGGCTCTCACCAAAAAGGAGACACCTTGGCAGTGGTCAGACGAACAGCAACATGCGTTTGACAAACTCAAGGACAGTCTGACTAAGAGTCATGTCATGGCATACTTCAATCCTGCTCAAGAGACCGAAGTGATAGTCGACGCAAGCCCTGTCAGTCTTGGAGGGTTACTAGCACAGAACGGCAAGGTTATCAGCTACGCGAGTCGAGCACTCAGCGATCGTGTGGGCTCTGGAATATTTTCATCTTTACCTTTACGGATCTGAGGTTACACTCGTGACGGATCACAAGCCTCTCCTAGGCGTCTCACAAGCCCACTTCAGCTCGCATGGACCAATGGAAGCTAAGGCTGATGCTGTACAGCTGTCATCTTGTGTATTGGCCTGGAAAGGATGCTGAGAACCCCGCTAACTTCATGAGCAGACACCCAAACCTCCAAGCAACCGCAGAGAGAAATGTTGCCGATGAATATGTGAACTATGTTTGTACCAACGTCATACCAAAGGCTATGACACTTCAAGAGATTCAGGTTGAAACAGAGAAAGATTCCACACTCCAGTCACTGATCAAGGTGATCGAGACAGACTGCTGGACTGATTCTGAGATACTAGACTACAAAAGACTCAAGGACGAGCTACTGGTCTACAGTGGAGTGGTACTGAGAGGTAACAGAATCGTAGTCCCAAACAAGCTGAGAGAAAGAGCCGTAGAGCTGGCACATGTGGGACATCAAGGCATCGTAAAGACGAAGCGTTTAATTCGTGAGAAAGTTTGGTTCCCTGGAATAGACAAGATGGTCTAAGATAAAGTCGATAACTGCCTAGCATGCCAAGCAGTAACTCCAAGCAAGGCATCGTGAATTGAACCTCTGCAGATGACGCCGTTACCTAGTGGACCATGCAAAATGCTGGCAATGGATTTCCTTGGACCATTCCCTTCAGGTGACTATCTCCTAGTTGTCATTGACGAATACAGCTGCTTCCCAGAAGTTGAGATCGTCAAGTCCACATCAGCCAAATCTGTTATCCCGAGGCTCGACACCATATTTGCAAGGCAGGGAATCCCAGACGAGCTGAAGACCGACAATGGCCCCCCTTTGAACGGAGTCGAGTTCAGCAACTTTGCGAAGCATTTAGGATTCCATCACAGGAAAGTTCAACCTCTTTGGCCGAGAGCCAATGGCAAAGCAGAACGTTTTATGCCAAACCTTGAGAAGCGCGTGCAAACTGCTGTCGTTGAGGGCAAAAATTGGAAACAGGAACTGTACAAATTTCTCAGACAGTATCGTGCAACACCGCACACGACCACGAATGTATCCCCAAGTGAAGCACTCAATGGAAGAAAACTCAAGATCACCCTGCCAGAAGTATCACCAACACCAGCTAGAAAGCATACCCTGTAGGAGACTCAGAAGACCATGGCAGAGAGAGAGGCAGAACAGAAGTCAAAGATCAAGGCGTATGCAGACTCGAAACTGAACACAAAACCAAGCAATATCAAACCAGGAGATATAGTGCTTGTGAGACAAACAAAGAAAAACAAATTAAGCACACCTTTTAATCCAGAACCCCTTGTTGTACAGGAAAAGAAAGGATCTATGGTTACGGCTAGCGACGGTTTCAAGTCCATAACGCGAAACTCATCCATGTTTAAAATCATCCCGAAAGATCTGAAAGCTGAAGGAGATCGCAGAGAACAGGAAGAACCAGAGGACTTCCCTGCTGAACAAGCCGAAGTTTCGACACGAGATGAAGATCCAACCCCCTCAAGCGCAAATGACGGAGGCCTGCGGAGGTCACAGAGACAGAGGAGACCCCCAGTAAGGCTCACAGATTATGTCCAAATAATCTACTAGCATAAACACTGAACACTTTAAGAGACCCGTTACTAGAAGGCATGCTTATCGTTTGTTGATGTTATTGTAAAGTTGTTTGATCTAGTTAGTCGACATATATGATTGTAAGTTTATCATCAAGGAGGGGAGAGATGTAGTGTTGTGACATCTGTCAATCATACGAGTACGCGGTCAGAAAGGAGTTCGTACTCCCCTTGTAGTCGGTGCGAGCATGTAGTCAATAAATCAGAGTTGAGTTTAACTTGCGGTGGTTTCACTTAAACGGTACAACACCACAACTATGTCTATAGCATCTTTACCTGTTTAGCTGTAGGGTTTATATTCAATACATAGAATTGACAAATACATCACTTACCATAGAAACACATGCTTTACAGTGTTTGAAAACAAGAGGTCACCGCACTTGAAACATGAGGACCTTAAAATTTGCAGCAATTCCTTGAAAAATAATGGATGATACACAGGCAAGGGAAGTTCCAAATGACCAAAGTGTCCAGGGCAGTAAATATAGTTCTGAGCACAGGTTCCACATAAATCATCTTTGTCTGTTGGCCCAAGTGCTGGATCATAAAGACCTCCAAAGTTTGGGTGCAACAATGAGTCAAATGTTTCTGGATTTGTTAACTTTATGACGCTAAGTTTTTTCGTCTCTTCAGGTGTGTACAAAGCAAGTCTTAATCCTTCTAAATGATGAAAAGGCACGGCAGTTGAGCCAAACATATTTACTTCGATACTGCCTAAAACCTCATGGTTTACAAAGCATCGCCATCTTCGCTCGGTTTTATTCCCACGTGTCTCTTGTTTAAAGTTACGTGACGTACTTTGTGAAGCCCTGAAGATCCGCTGTGTTTTGGACTGTTGTCGCATAAACAAAATAAATGAAAATGGCGGGAGCGACTAGAGCGGTGAGAGTATTTGGCAGCGTAGCTCTGGAACTTGTGGGCTTCAGGTATGAAATTAAAGCACCTCTTTTTTTAATTTTACCTGTTATTACGGCTAATGAACGTGCATAATTTTGCTGAGTTATTCTTCTAGAACCAAGGCTCTATGCGTGGGGTGTAGGGGGAGAGCGGATACTCTGTAAATCTCTGGGCTATGATCAGCTTGATTTTGCAACTCTATTCTAGACTAGGCACCAAAAACCCCTGCCTTATCCCAGACTGGCTATTTTCCATGCAGAATCTTTAACACTATCATAGTCCAACATACGCTATTAACTAAGCCAATGACTAGTAAACTCTAAGCAAACCAGTAACCCAGGCCCGGGGAGGAGGTGGGGACTCCAATAAATTTCGGATAGGTGTGTACCGCGAAGGGACTTAAACCCAGACCCTATTTAAGGATAAATCAAACGAAAATTGATACCCTATTTAAAGCCCAAACCCGAAAAATGACACCCTATGCGAGAGAAAAACAAAAACTCAAAATAACTTGAATGGGTCAACTTTATTTCGTTTCTGTAAGATAACTGGAAGTTACCATCGAGCATATTATAGTAGACTAAGCGTACTTTAATAATATGCCATCATAAACATGCTAAATCTTTTCAGAGTTGTTTTTTTTCCCTGCTGCTACTTTATATGGAACTGAAACAAATAAAATAATCATGTCATCTTTGTACACGTGCAACCACAATCATCAACAACATTTGGTTGTATCAAATAGCTAAAAACTATGGTTGGCCATTCGTTTCAAAATTATGACAGGGTATACGCGGGTTTTTCTGCCACATATACATGTTTACATACGTTACGTATGGGCTTTAAGCTCATATATACGACCATTTAGATCGTGTATATACGCATTTTTAAGGTAAAGTCTGCATGCGAGCCAAGTGGCCCATCAGGCCGGAGCTTATCCCGGTTTCCGTAGCATGAAGCAACTAGGAGTATTTCTACTCCCCCCTGGATAGGATGCTAGTCCATCGCAGGGTTACCCCCAGCATTAAGTTCGCCGGTACCCATTTATACACCTGGGTGGAGAGAGGCACCTTGAGAGTAAAGTGTCTTGCCCAGGAACACAACACAATGACCCCGGCCAGGGCTCGAACCCGGACCGCTCGATCCGGAGACGAGCGCACTAACCATGAGGCCACCGCGCCTCCCACGCATTTTTAAAGGGTCACATAATTGCGTAAATTCAAGCGTGGGGATATGCGAAACAAATGCCCAAATATACGCGTCCTACAAGGACGCATATATATGCGTGCTAAAATGCGTGTATGTGCGGGTCTCGTAAATTGCGTTGTATATGCCAGTACGAAATTTGCCTTTTAAGAGGATGGCTGTTCGTGTATGATAGCAATGAAAATTACTTTAACTAGAGATCGTAAATATGGCGGCAGTGGTGAAATGGCTTGTCTTGGTCTAACTGCTATTTAATGTTTGTAACTGCAGCTCCCCCAGTGACTGAACTTCTAGAAACAGTTGTGCGTCTTTTGAATGACTGTTCAAGATTTTATACTAACACTAAGAAAGTGACGAAGCCGCAATAACGAGCACCAAATGCGGCGTAGCCACGAGGAGCCTGGGAGGTTCCTGCTCGTTTTCGCAGCTTTGTCGTTTTGTGCGCTCGTGCTCAAATTGCTTTAAAAATTGCTAAACTGCCAAGCTACGCAGGCTAATCCTTTAGTTGACTCATTAGACAGAGGTACCAAGGCGAATGCTGGGAGGATACGGCCTCTAGAATCGCTGGTGAGACAAATGCAATATTTACTACTAGATGGGAAATGTTTGCATTAAGGGCAGTTTCATGCACCTCAGTGTATTCCCATTAGGGCTTTGCCAACTGTATCAGCTTGTAATGGAAGAGTGGGTTGTCCAGCCTATGATATATCAATACCTCAAGGGGAGTTTTAGGAAACAGAATGTGATTTTAGTGTAAGTCCTATTGGGTCTTCACAAGATAATTCATCTGGTTGCGTGTTATCATCAAATGTGTCCTTGACAGCTAGTATTTCCAGTATTACATATATCTTGTAAAATCACCGCGTTCACCCATATTGGTTGTGCATACAGCAGGGTTATTCCATGCCTCAACTAGGAGGTTTAAGTGGTTGTTAATTCTGGAAAGAAATGTGTAATACAAACAGAACAGATCGATTATGCTGGTCGATTCTAGGATGTCATTTTCTTCCATCTGGTAGAACAGAGTGTAGTAGAACTGACTGACTTAAATAGAGACTTCTCTCTAGAGACGCTCAATTCACTGGTTGTGTACAGACAACCCAGCAATGTTGCTTCCCCTATTAAATCCCCTGTGTCATAGCATAGCTCTTCCTGCCTCTAAATTTTCATCCCCTTCGTCTGAACACACTCTAGAGGGCAATCCATAACTTTGCACAGCAGCTAAGAAGAGAGCGAGCCCAGTCGCAGCAGAATTGTTTGCTGCACAACTTAAAGTCTAAAAACCCTGTCAAAGCCACCATGTATTACAAACCTCCAACTGACAAGGCAGTGTAGTCCATCAATGTGCCAGAGAGAATTAGGTCCTCTGACGCTGTCAACACGCCTTGTGATGGTATTGAACCACCTCAAATCAGACCCTGCTGGGTCAGTTCGAAAAAAAACTTTCCCTTTATGCACTCTGACCATACATATTTCTACTTCACAAATGACCCAGCAAAAAACTGATACCAGAATTGGAAAACCCACTTTAGTCTTATGTCTCGAATCATCAGGGCTGGGTTGTTCGAAAGCCAGTTAACGCTAACCCAGGATTAAAAGTTAACCCAAATATAAATTTTTCTCTATAAGAATGTCTTCCACTGCTTATACTTTGTGTAGTTTGAGATTACTCAAGTTCAAAACTGAACTGCAAACATTTCCCATCTATGTAGTAAGTATTGAATTTGTCTCACCAGCAATTCAAGAGGCAGAATTCTCTTAGCATTCGCTTGCGCACTTCTGTCCAATGAATAACTAAACGGTGAACAGAATCCACAGCAACTTCATGACGAACGATCAAGTTCTCTGCCATGTTACGATCAGCGTGAGGATAAAATCTTGAACAGTCATTTAAAAGACGCATAACTGTTTCTAGAAGTTCAGTCATTGGGGGAGCTGCAGTAACAAACATTAAATAACAGATAGACCAAGACAAGCCATTTCACCACTGCCACCTTATTTACGATTTCTAGTTAAAGTAATTTTCATTGCTATCATACACGAACAGCCATTCTCTTAAAAGGCACATTTCGTGCTGGCATACACAACGTAATTTACAAGACCTGCATATGTGCGTATATTTGGGCATTTATTTCGCATATCCCCGCGCTTGAATTTACGCAAATATATGGCCCTTTAAAAATGGCTATATACACGATCTAAATGGTCGTATACATGAGCTTAAAGCCCATACGTAATGTATGTAAACAAGTATATGCGACAGAAAAACCCGCATATATCCTGTTGTAATTTTGAAACGAATGGGCAACCATAAAAAACAACTTGAAAGGAGGCAACAGCGCTAATTGAACTGGATATCTAATTCTAAGTTTAGATTAATAGCATTTTGTCTTATATGCCGTGTTATGTTTTATGACAGAAACATGTAAGCTTAATATGCACTGCTATAGGCTTAATGTGCACTTAATACGGACTGCTATTTCAGCTGATACAATTTAGGCACCCTATCTAAGGTTCACACCGGGGACACTATGCCAACGTAAGCGAAAATAATACCGTATTTAAGGATCGAGAACCTCAAAAACCATACCCTATCCCATGGCACATACCTATATAACCCATATATGGGAGTAGCCCCACCCCTGGGAACCCAGGGTAAAGAATTATTTATACACCGTCGACTTTCCCGGTTCCCTATTCTAGACCAAAACTACATCTGATTTCTATACCCCTTCCTAGACTAAACTTCCTGAAAACCGATACCCTTCGCAGCCACACTTCCATATAGATCGTTTTCACTGTCACGCAATAAAAAAATAAATCGAAAACCATGCAGTGGAAAAAGCTATGAACTTACAATGGTATAGAAGATAACTAAATAAGACACTTCTCCAAGTTTTAGGCCTGTGCATTTCCCCAAACTTCAGATATTCATTGAAATGTTTCGCAGACATTTGCAGAACCCAGTATGAAAACGCTATGTTGGTGTACCTCCATGGTACACCATTGTGGCGGCCAGAAAATAGTGTAAACATCTGGAACTTACTTTGGCTATCTAGGCGACTGATTATCAGTACTGATCAAACAAGCATTTACATAAGCACTTTTCATAATGCTCTCACTTCTAAAAAGGCTCAAAATCATGAGATAAGTATATATTTTTCGACAAACTCGATCGTAGCCTTGTGTCACGCACCTCCATAACCCTGAAATTCAAAATGCTCTGGATTCCAAATGAAGCACGCTATTGAGCTGTAAAATTGTAAACAGATATAAATATACCGTCTCTTATGCCTGATGAGGATAAAAAACTTTAGTGGCTCTCTAGTTTTAAATTTTCGAAAGTGATGATGTCACGTGAAAACAATCTATAGCTTATATATGGGAGTATAGGAGTACCCCCCCCCCAGGGGCTCTATATAAACAATAGCCTCTATTTGGTGGGAAAATATGTTCAGATATTTGTCTGCAGACATTATCTGTTCCAAGAACAGTTTTCAAACAGTTTTCCAAGAGCACAGCTTAAGGAAAACTGTGAGCTTCCAGGAACAGATAATGTCCAAGGACAAGCATATTTTCGAAGTCAAATGGAAGCTTTTGTGTTTATTATCCTTCATATAATTTTCGCAACACACACAGTTTCGAAAATTGGGGAATATTCTTGGATATTCTCAAGTTTTAGCTGCGGAATATTCGGTCATATGACGCGTTTAGACCAATCATACGTGAGCGAAAATATTTGATTGATTGTAACGGGGTATATTTCCAAGTTTGTTACTCACTATATCTAACATAATTTATACAACCAAGTTTGTTGTCCTTTTAGGCATTTTTTTTCTATCTGTATTAAAGTGCCAATGAAGTAAAAAAATAATTGCTGCTCATTTGCTTTTCAAAGTAAAGAAGAATGGCATTTTCCTTTTTGGAATATCTTTTTTCGTTTTGGAGATATTTACGTTTCTGTATTATGCAAATGAGAAAAGTGATGATTTCACAGGTAGTTCAACTAAAACAGTACAACAGTCAATCAAGAATATTTCTAGAAATATTAAAGCTGCAGTGTTCTTTAGACATGGCACCAGAAATGTACATCACAAAAGAAACAAAATGACACCAGTCATGCCGTTGCCATGACAACAGTCATACCACTGGTCCTGTTTTAATTAAGACTAAAATTCCCAGATTTTGTACTAAAAAGGATCATCCACTCCCAACGATCTAATGGAGAGAGTTAAGACAAAATGGGAACTCTGTGTGTTCAGAGCAAAACCTTCTGTCCCACTTTAAAAGGTTGCAAATGGGGATATTTGGTTTTTCACAAAAAGAGACTGGAGCCAAGAGTGTTGCCATGGCAATAACATAGTAGGTATCATTCTGCTTCTTTTGTGATGCACATTTCTGGTGCCAAGTTTGAAGAACACTGCTCCAATATTTATGGAGATATTCTTGATTCAGTATTTTATTGTTTAAGTGGAACTGTTTATGACGTCATCGCTTTCCTCATTTGCACAATACAAAAACGTGAATATCTCTAAAATGAAAAAAGATATTCCAAAAAGAAAATGCTATTCATTTTACTTTGAAAGCCTTTCAAATAAGCAGCAATTATTTTTTACCTCCTAGGCACTTTAAATTTGTGGACAATCTTTGGTTTGTGTCCCAAGCAATGTGCCATGTTATAGGTAGGGGGTGGGGGTTTTGGGTGTCTTTGGGGGAGCAAAGGTATTACTGCCTGTCAAACATGTCAAATCCTGAAAGCCTAAAATCTGTCTGGAATGTTTATTGTGTTATAACCAATTACAAGCAAGATCATCAGACCACAGGAACCAAAGAAAATGGTCTGATTTTTTTCCATAAAATTAATATTTGGTCATAGAACTAATTTGGTTTCTGGTTTTCACTTCATCCCAAGATACACCCTCAGTCTTAATATAATACTGAAAGTCTAAATGATTGCCTTTTTTGTGATTGCATGTCAGTAATAATTAAAATAGTCACAACCCATGACACCATGGGAGCATTTTGAATTGATGGATGAACAAGAGTCCTCAAGGAATAGAAAGGATGACTTTTACAGATACAGTGAAACCTCTATTAAATGGACACCTTCGGGACCTTCCCAAGTGTCCGCTCAATAGAGGGTGTCCGCTTAATAAAGGTTTATGACAATTGCACAATGTTGGTTAAAAATTAACATTCAACAGGTCCTCTGTACTGTAATAAAGTTCCAGGTTGTTAACGAAGCTATCCAGAGTTGAAGTTCATCAGCTTTCATTACCAACTTTAATTTGTTTGTACTAATGCCCTTTCCATAGAGCAACGATAATACAGGTACATTTAATTGACTATTTCAAGGACGTAATCCAATGCCACATTGTCAATTCAGTCCGGTGTCCGCTTAATAGAGGTTTTTAACAATAGAAATTAGCCAAATACAATTTATTTTAGTGTCCGCGTTCGCTTAATAGAGGTGTCCACTGAATAGGGGTTCATTATAAAGGGAAATATAACATGTTAATTTCAGGACCAGGCTAAGTGTCCGGTTAATAGAGGGTGTCCGCTTAATTGGGGGTCAGCTTAATAGAGGTTTCACTGTATAAAACCCCAAGCAAAAAGAGCAAGAAAATATAATGAAGATATGAATTTTCTTCGAATATAATGAAGATGTTACTATTCTTTGAATAGAGTAAAATAGAGTAAATAGGTTGCTGTTATTTGGAAAGATAAAGATTTACAAAACAAGAGTTTCCTAACAGTAAGTTACTACATGACAGAGAATTGTGCACACCTCCCCAATGCATCGATAACTTGATGTTTGCATGCCACACATGTAACATTTTTTTTACAAAATAAAAGAATTGTAATAGCGATCCTCGGAGAGAAGTTTTTATTGAATCTCATCCTGTTTAAATGAAGTGAAAAAGACCGATAAAGCAAGTGAATGTATTCATTTCTAAATATGGAGCTGACAACAAAGGAAAATCACTGTCAGTAAAAACCTTTCTAAAAACGTTTTTCGGAAAAAAAATCCAAAAAGCTTTTCTGAGGAAATGAACACAAACTGCACAGTTTAAACTGTGTATGGTTAGGGGTAGTGGAGTCCCTGATGGCCTTGAGCTCTTTGGCAAAAGGAAAGAACAACACCGAACCAGTCATTTCTGAAAAAGCGTGGGGAAGAAAGGGAACAAAGAACCCTGGCTTTGAGCTATTCTAAATGTTCCTCTGCAACTTATACTGGGTTAGTATTTTCCTTTCCATTTCGTTTTGATTTGACAAGTTGCAAGTCCAAGGCTGAAATTCGGTGCGTTAATGGCTTTAAAACCAATCTATAAAACTTGAGTTGTTTGTTAAAAAAAGCTTAAAAGACCAGAAAACTGAGGCTTAAAGGAAAATGTAAGAAATGTACGCTTTATATTTGTGCAACATGCAGTATTCCTTCAAACCACTGTTCCTTCGAGAGTTCAATTCACGATCAAGCTAGACTGAAACTAGGAAATGGAAGCAAAAGTAACATTAACATGACTTATTAATGAGAGGCAAACAACATTAATTTTTTGAATAAACTACCTTTATTGTTAGGTAACACTCAGTATACCTATTAAGTTTAAACTTTTTAACACAGGTGGATTTGGAATGTAGCAAAAATTAATTAAAACAGACCTTTCTTCAAGATAATTCAGGTATATATTTGCCAGCTAAAAGAATTAAGCAATGAATATAGAACGGAGAAAAGTTTTACAATGAAAGCTTGTGCTAAATTGAACAGAAGACAAATAACAGAGAAAATATCTCTAAAATTGATGGTATGCATTACTACACTCAAAAGGTTGATACAGACCAGTTTTTTTTTTTTTATTTGGTACCTCACTTATTGGCTATGTAGAACCATATGCTTGAGCTCCGGCTCGCTAAAAGTTGGAAAACTTAAGGCAGTTGAGGCACTGCAAAAAAACTTGAGCTCGAAATGTGAATCCTGACAGGAATTATCTTCTTCCTCTGCAAAAGCAGTAAAAGGTGTTTCCATATGTTAGGAGACAAACTAAAAGGAAATATCTATATGGAGAAAAATCCAGAGCAAAAATACAAATAAGCAAACCGAGAAAATAGTGCAATACAAGGAAAAATGTATAAAGTGTATTAGCCAATTGGAAGGTGCGCTACTCTAAGACTAATAATAAAGTACTTTTAGCCCTAACCCCCATTGGGACCCTGTCAGATGCTGATAAACTATGTCCTGTTTCTTCCAATTACTAAATTTTATGTTCTCAGCACACAATGTTCAAAAAAGACAAAATTCTACAAGGTACTGAATTTCTATAACTTCTATGGTGGCATTAAATAGCTTGACATGTTGTTCCTTATTATTAATAACAATTATTAGCAGACACAAATGTCCCAAAAATTGTGGTTATTATCAGCAGCGTTTTCCATGACTGTAAGGCCTCTATCTAGTGTCCACTATAGTGCTGAAAGGTAACTTAAACGAGACCAGGAGGATGTGTTTCTCCTGGACTAGCCTTCTACACTAACAGACTGCTGTAATAGGAAATGAAAGGTTTTCTTTCAGTTAAGCTGGATTTATTAAGTTCATGGGTTATTATCTCTATTGTGTCTATGAAGTCTCTCATCATGACGATGAGTAGAGCAGAGCAGAGTAGTGTAGTATGAAGTAGAGTAGAGTAGAGTAGCGTAGCGTAGAGTAGCGTAGGGTAGAGTAGAGTAGACTAGAGTAGAGAAGTGTAGAGTAAAGTAGAGTTGAGTACAGTACAGTACAGTACAGTACAGTACAGTACAGTACAGTAGTGTAGAGTACAGTAGAGTAGAGTTAAGCATAGAGTAGAGTTAAGTATAGAGTAGAGTTAAGTATAGAGTAGAGTAGAGAAGTGTAGAGTAAAGTAGAGTAGAGTACAGTAGAGTACAGTACAGTAGTGTAGAGTACAGTAGAGTAGAGTTAAGCATAGAGTAGAGTTAAGTATAGAGTAGAGTAGCGTAGCGTAGAGTAGAGTAGAGAAGAGTAGAGAAGTGTAGAGTAAAGTAGAGTTGAGTACAGTAGAGTACAGTACAGTACAGTAGTGTAGAGTACAGTAGAGTAGAGTTAAGCATAGAGTAGAGTTAAGTATAGAGCAGAATAGCGTAGCATAGAGTAGAGTAGAGTAGAGTAGAGAAGTGTAGAGTAAAGTAGAGTTGAGTACAGTACAGTACAGTAGTGTAGAGTACAGTAGAGTAGAGTTAAACACAGAGTAGAGTTAAGTATAGAGTAGAGTAGCGTAGAGTAGAGTAGAGTAGAGTAGAGTAGAGTAGAGTAGAGTAGAGTAGAGTAGAGTAGAGTAGAGTAGAGTAGAGAAGAAGAGAAGAGTAGAGTAGAGCAGAGAGTAGAGTAGAATAGAGTAGAGTAAAGTAGAGTAGAGTAGAGTAGAGTAGAGAGCAGATAGAGTAGAAAAGAGTAGAGTAGAACAGAGTAGAGTAGAGTAGAGAAGAGAAGAGTAGAGTAGAGAAGAGAAGAGTAGCATAGAGTAGAGTATGAGTAGTGCAGCATAGAGAAGAGTAGAGCAGAGCAGAGTAGAGTAGAATAGAGTAGAGTAGAGAAGAGTAGTGTAAAGTAGAGTGGAATAGAGTAGAGTAGAGAAGAGTAGTGTAAAGTAGAGTAGAGTATCGTAGTGTGGAGTAGAGTAGAGTAGACTAGACTAGACTAGAGTGGAGTGGAGTGGAGTAGAGTAGAGAAGAGTATAGTAGATTAGAGTAGAGTAGAGCAGAGTAGAATAGCGTAGCATAGAGTAGAGTAGAGTAGAGAAGTGTAGAGTAAAGTAGAGTTGAGTACAGTACAGTACAGTACAGTAGTGTAGAGTACAGTAGAGTAGAGTTAAGCACAGAGTAGAGTTAAGTATAGAGTAGAGTAGCATAGAGTAGAGTAGAGTAGAGAAGAAGAGAAGAGTAGAGTAGAGCAGAGAGTAGAGTAGAGAGCAGATAGAGTAGAAAAGAGTAGAGTAGAGTAGAGAAGAGAAGAGGAGGATAGAGTAGAGTATGAGTAGTGCAGCTTAGAGAAAAGTAGAGTAGAGCAGAGTAGAGTAGAGTAGAGTAGAGTAGAGTAGAGTTAAGCATAGAGTAGAGTTAAGTATAGAGCAGAATAGCGTAGCATAGAGTAGAGTAGAGTAGAGTAGAGTAGAGAAGTGTAGAGTAAAGTAGAGTTGAGTACAGTACAGTACAGTAGTGTAGAGTACAGTAGAGTAGAGTTAAGCACAGAGTAGAGTTAAGTATAGAGTAGAGTAGAGTAGAGTAGCGTAGAGTAGAGTAGAGTAGAGAAGAAGAGAAGAGTAGAGTAGAGCAGAGAGTAGAGTAGAATAGAGTAGAGTAAAGTAGAGTAGAGTAGAGAGCAGATAGAGTAGAAAAGAGTAGAGTAGAACAGAGTAGAGTAGAGAAGAGAAGAGTAGCATAGAGTAGAGTATGAGTAGTGCAGCGTAGAGAAAAGTAGAGTAGAGCAGAGTAGAGTAGAATAGAATAGAGTAGAGTAGAGAAGAGTAGTGTAAAGTAGAGTGGAATAGAGTAGAGTAGAGAAGAGTAGTGTAAAGTAGAGTAGAGTATCGTAGTGTGGAGTAGAGTAGAGTAGAGTAGACTAGAGTGGAGTGGAGTGGAGTGGAGTAGAGTAGAGAAGTGTATAGTAGATTAGAGTAGAGTAGAGCAGAGTAGAATAGCGTAGCATAGAGTAGAGTAGAGTAGAGAAGTGTAGAGTAAAGTAGAGTTGAGTACAGTACAGTACAGTACAGTAGTGTAGAGTACAGTAGAGTAGAGTTAAGCACAGAGTAGAGTTAAGTATAGAGTAGAGTAGCGTAGAGTAGAGTAGAGTAGAGTAGAGTAGAGTAGAGAAGAAGAGAAGAGTAGAGTAGAATAGAGTAGAGTAAAGTAGAGTAGAGTAGAGAGCAGATAGAGTAGAAAAGAGTAGAGTAGAGTAGAACAGAGTAGAGTAGAGAAGAGAAGAGGAGGATAGAGTAGAGTATGAGTAGTGCAGCGTAGAGAAAAGTAGAGTAGAGCAGAGTAGAGTAGAGTAGAGTAGAATAGAGTAGAGTAGAGAAGAGTAGTGTAAAGTAGAGTGGAATAGAGTAGAGTAGAGAAGAGTAGTGTAAAGTAGAGTAGAGTATCGTAGTGTGGAGTAGAGTAGACTAGACTAGACTAGACTAGACTAGACTAGAGTAGAGTGGAGTGGAGTGGAGTGGAGTAGAGTAGAGAAGTGTATAGTAGATTAGAGTAGAGTAGAGCAGAGTAGATTAGGGTAGGGTAGAGTAGAGTAGCAAGGTGTAGGGAAGAGTAGAGTGGAGTAGAGAAGAGTAGAGTAGGGTATAGCGTAGCGTAGTGTAGAGTGTTTCAGCTCATTAGAACTCTGAGACATGTATAGCTGAGAATAGAAGAGTACAGTACAGTACAGCACAGTACAGTAGAAGTATAATAGAGAGCAGTAGAGAAGAGTACAGTGTTTGAAAATTGGGGATAAGATAACTAACGATGAAGGAGTAATACCACATAGTAGAGTAACAGTAAGATTCTTTTGCTCTACACCTCTACGGCTCTGGGGCTCTACTGCTGTACGAGTTCTAAGGCTCCAAGACTCTGGGGCTGTACAAGATTTAAGGCTCTACTACTTCTATGGCTGTACAGTCCTACAGCTCTATGGCTTTTTTGGTTACAGAGTAGAGAATGCAGTGCTACGTGGAGGCTGTAGAGACTCACAAACTCTACGCTAAAATTTGATCATTTTTTGGGACACATTTGAGATAAACTAGCTGAAGATTTTTGGAAGGCTTGACTGAGGTTTAGTGTATGTGTGAAATATCAGGCACCATCCACAAATGTTAATTACAGTTAAACCACTCATAGGGGACCACCCAAAATGTCAATCTTAGGTGGTCACTCATGGGAGACGGTCTCTTATGGGAACTTAGACTATATTGGATCAATGTTTTGCCTCATTAGCTCATGTTAACTGCAAAGACTTACCCATATTTTAAATGGTTTTTCATATGAGAAGTCAATTTCAAGAAAAAAAAAAGTACTTCCCATTGAGAAATTTCCGTCTTTTGTGCTATCCAGGAATACAATAATGTTACAACACCTTATAATCCGATTTCCACTCTATTATCTGTCAAGTGGTTGCTTACAGGAGGTTAAAAACAAAAGAAAATTTCAAACTTTTTGCTCTAATAGTGGTTGCGGTTGCTTACAAGAGGTGGCTGCTTACAAGGGGTCAGAAAATTTTGGTATTTTGGAAAACTTGTCACTGAGGAGAGGTTGTCGCTTATTGGGGGTGGTCGCAACTGGATGTTCGACTGTAGGTCCAATAATCAACAGGTCTCAAAACATAATCCTTCTTTGTTTCTTTCAACTGTGTTCATCCATGTGAAAATGCCAAAAGCACTAAAATCTCAGAAGATACATAACTGTACACAGTACATACTTAATTTTTCTCAATTTTTCAATCAGTCTTAAACATGCTAGCCAGATAGACAAAGTTATGGGGACAAGTTAAAAAAATTTAAACTCATCAACAATAGATAAGCTTGGGGAACAGTACCTAGTAGGTGGGGCCAAGAGCAATCCAAACCGAGCACATAGGGTCTCCATGACAACCCTGTGAGCGGCCACCACCCAGGCACCATCACACTGATAAGCAGTGGAACTCACCATGAGAAGAAACAAAAAGGAGGGAGGTAGGGTTTGGCTGGGAAAAACTCAACCTGTACAAGGCCAATGTTATGAAAACACACGTACTGAATTTGACACCCAAAGCCAAACCATAAAATACCGGCAGCCCTGCATAAATATATCTGAGACCTCCCCCACACAATCCTCCTACAAGAAGCTGCTGGCCAGCAACATTGTTTTGAATTTAACTTTGCTAAAATTACATTTAGCCTCATTAAAAGGAAATATTATGTATACGAAAAATAATATTTAATTAAAAGTTGGGTTCTTTTCTTATTGCCAGAACAAAACTTTTTCAACACATCAGTAAATTTATGGCAACAAGCTCTAGTGCCTTACCAGAGAAAAATCTGAAAATGCCAGGTCTGTCACAACAGTACCTGTTAATCAAGAACAAATATCCAGACTTCATTGTGCTCTTCCAAGTCGGTGACTTTTATGAAATCTACAGTGGCGATGCTGTGAAAGTTGCTGAGAAAACATCTCTACGAATCTCAAGGAATCCCAATGTGAACAAATTGATGGCTGGGTTTCCTGTGAGGTCTTTGGACAGCTGGCTGACAACCCTCGTTCAACAAGGATTTCAACTAGCAATTTGTCCACAGCTTCCCAACAAGTGAGTAGCTATTAGTACATAATAAGATGATGATTAGTCATGATATTGTGCAGACCAGTTGACTGTATCTTTTAGACCAAGAATGTTAATTTGCTGTTGCAAAATTAATGGAACATTGTTGATTTCAATTACTCCAGAAAAATTACTGCCTCGCGTAATTTATTTGTTTTTACTGCTTTCAAAATATAAAGTTCTGAGTGTGTTAATTTCTTTTTGTTACAGGACACCTGCCAAATCCAAATTACTCCATCGTGAAGTAGTACGGCTTGTTACACCAGGTACACTCCTTGAACCCTTGAACTCTGATGCAAATTACCTCATGAGCATTGCTCAAGGACCAGACTCCTCTGTTGGACTTGCCTGGCTTGACCTGTCAACTGGTGAATTCTATCTTGGAGTGTCTTCCATTGAGAACTTGGAGGAAGACTTATCACGAGTCAGCCCTGCAGAGGTGGGTGGGATTATTTTGCTTACAACTGTCCAAAAAGACTCATAACTGTGTGGCCTATATACTATGGGGCGCCGTTTGTAAATTTATTATTTAGACCGAATTTATGCCATTTTCCCCTTATTTATAAATAATTGGAAATGCCACAAAATTTGTTTATAAATAAGACACAAGAACTTGTTCGTTGATATGTATATAATTATTTTAGGTACGTCCTGATTTATAAATAATCTTTTACCATAGATTTATTATATATAAATAATAAATTAAACAACTTCAATTATTTATATATCAGGTCATCTCTAAAATAGTTATTTACATATCATAAAGTTTGTTAATCCCATTATTTATAAATAAATTACTTCGCCGGGAGTGTAAATTCATTATTTAGAAATAATAAATTTCACCTCGCCGAGTGTAAATTTATTATTTAGAAATAATGAACTTCACTGAGTGTGTAAATCCATTATTTAGAAATAATGAATTTCTCCTCGCCAAGTGTTAATTTATTATTTATAAATAACGAACTTCATTGAGTGTGTAAATTCATTGTTTAGAAATAATGAAGTTTCATTTCGCCGGCTGTAAATTTATTATTTAGAAATAATGAATTTAACCGTGTGTGTAAATTCATTATTTAGAAATTGATTATTTAGAAATAATGAACTTCACTGAGTTTGTAAATTCATTATTTAGAAATAATGAAAGTATGAATGGCAGACCCAGCGTCTCTTGCCCGATCGATTTCGGAGGCTGTTTCTCGCGCTATAAGTGAGACAGTCAATGCTACCCTTGCTCAAGTAGGTAACGGCGGCGGTATGTAGCCTGAAATTCAGCACTGGCGGATCTGGGGGAGGGGCTCGGGGAGCCCGTTCTCCCCCCCCCCCCCAATTCCCCGCCTCAGCTATCTATTATGGAGTTCTTATTCACTCAGCAATTCGGCAGCTCACACTGCAACAGGAACAACTAACAACCTCAAAGGCCGAGGCAACAGGTAAATTTTAAGAAAAGAAACTGCTGCATGAAGAAAATAAAAATCGCTTGGCGTGTTAAGTGAAAGGTCTGATTTCTATTGAAATTCAATAATGGTTTAAACGTAAATGAATTTAGCTTTCCATGTGTACGATCTTTGGACTTGCCTGGAATAGACATGCCCAGCCGTGACTTGATCAAGCCAAACAAAGTGTGTCACACAGCTATCCGTCCAAAGGTCACAAAGGTCACAAAGAATTTAACCTGCGAGCAAACTCACGTTTGAATCAAACGCGCGAGTGACGAAGAGGAATAGCGATCGGCGGGAAAGAGGCGCCAAGAAGTGACTTTCAGTGATCCGCCACTGCTGAATTTCAGGCTACATAGCTACCTGAATAACTGTCTTATAACGCGAGAAACAGCCTCTGAAATCGATCGGGCAAGAGACGCTGGGTCAGCCATTCATACTTTCATTCTTTCTAAATAACGAATTCACATACTCAGTGAAGTTCATTATTTCTAAGTAATAAATTTACACTCAGTGAGATGAAACTTCATTATTTCTAAATAATGAGTTTCTAAATAACGAGTTTACACACACGTTTAATTCATTATTTCTAAATAATAAATTTACAGTCGGCGAGATGAAACTTCATTATTTCTAAATAATGAATTTACACACTCAATGAAGTTCATATTTATAAATAATAAATTTACACTCGGCGAGGTGAAATTCATTATTTCTAAATAATGAATTTACGCACTCAGTGAAGTTCAGTATTTCTAAATAATGAATTTACACTGGGCGAGGAGAAATTCATTATTTCTAAATAATGGATTTACACACTCAGTGAAGTTCATTATTTCTAAATAATAAATTTACACTCGGTGAGGTGAAATTTATTATTTCTAAATAATGAATTTACACTCCCGGCGAAGTAATTTATTTATAAATAATGGGATTTACAAACTTTATGATATGTAAAAAGCTATTTAGAGATGACCTGATTTATAAATAATTGAAGTTGTTTAGTTTATTATTTATATATAATAACTCTATGGTAAAAGATTATTTATAAATCAGAAGGTACCTAAAATAATTATTTACATATCAACGGACAAGTTCTTGAGTCTTATTTATAAACAAATTTTGTAGCATTTCCAATTATTTGTAAATAAGGGGAAAATGGCATAAATTCGGTCTAAATAATAAATTTACAAACGGCGCCCCATAATATACATGCCAGCAAGGACCTCAATCACAGTTCATTGCAAGACTATGTGTTAATTTCATGCTTGTGTTATTATTTAGTAAATAAACCCCTTCTGGGACCTGGTATGTTGGCTGATAATGTCCATGGCTGAGATATTGTCTGAAAAATGAATATTTGGCCAAGAAGCAAAGCTTTGAGGGCAAATGTGAAATTTTGAGGACAATCTCTCAGCCAAGGACATTCACTCACTCACTCACTCACTCACTCATCCTCATCGGGCCCATGAGGACTCTTGAGGCTGGAGCCAAGGACATTAACCGTGGGTTATAAGAATAAATAATCTTCAAAAAAAGTAGCGTGACATCACTCTCCAACACCTCATTTCAGAAAACAGACCCTAATAACCCCACATGCTGGAATCAGCTTCAGTGCCACCAACTCAGGGGCAGAGGCACATGGAAGCAAAGATTTACTATATGAAAATACCTCCCAATTTGCAATACAATAAATTGGTTTGAATTCATTGTTTTTTTTAAGGCAAGTACTGACCTAGGCTGCTGCAAATTAATAGCTGACAACTATACCTATTTCAGGAACATACCCATAATCCCCTCAATGCAGACCCATTCCTCTGATCTGTGTCCTGCAAAATAATTATTTATGCCTGTTCTGCAATTACACATTGAGAAAATACCATGATTATTTAGCAGTTATTATAGATGTTACTGGTACAGTGGTAAGTGCTGTGAAAGCCCGAGGTACCTATTTTATCAGTGAATGCAAATCGAACCATTCTGTGTTAGGTAGGATTCAGGTGAAACACACACATAAAAAATGCATGAATTCCCAGAAATTCTAAACCCACCCCCCTCCCCTGGATGTGGACCAGCTGACTCAGATCTCCAACTCTTCAAAAAACTGACTATGCTTGTTTCGACGATACGAACTTCTACAACTATTACAAAACTCGAAACGAAAATGCAGCGACTAAACGTACTGTTTTTAGTCCGAACTCTGCGACAGCTGAAAGGCAACTAACTTACTAACACGACCGATTTGAATATTAATTAGTTAAGACTTACATTCAAGCAAGCAGTGTTTTGTTCGCCTGTCCCAACGGACAGGGTTAATGTTAATGAACAAGCGTTTGCCAGAACATCCTCCCCCTTGAACAGGACTGTGTTCTCTTTCTTCCGTCCTCTTACATCTCTAACAGACACCACTTTGTGATAGGTCGCACATAATCTTTGCCTCCTGTTCTAACCTGTACAACTCTGACCTTCCCGTCAGGGCCAGGAAAAACCTCTTGAATTCGACCCAAAGGCCAATTCCCTCACGGGTTATGGGGATCCCCCATCAGGACCACATCACCAGGAGCAATGTCGTGTTTCTCCTCAACCCATTTGTTTCGAGTGTTCAGGATCGACAGGTATTCCTTCATCAATCTTTTCCAGCACTTGGTGATGAGATCTTGTGTAAACAGCCATTGATTTCTGGGGTTGAACGCAATGTCATCAATGACCCTGGGTGCAAGTTGTCCACCCATTTGGCTGTAAAGGAAATGGTTTGGTGTTAAAACATGCTCATTGTTGGGATCGTTGCTACAATAACTGAGCGGACAGGAATTCAAAATTCCTTCTACTTCAACCACTGCAGTCAGTAGCTCTTCATCCGTAGTTCTGGACTCTCCAAGGATTGCACATAGAGCTTTTTTAGCAGACTTGATGAAGGCTTCGAAAATTCCTCCATGATGCAATCCACCAGGGGGATTAAATTGCCACTGGATTCCGTCATGAGCTACCTGTTCTTTGATCCAAGTTTGATCCAAAGTCAAGACAAGGTCACACAATTCTCTTTCAGCTGACATGAAGTTCATTCCATTGTCACTAATCATCAGCTCTGGTTTTCCACGTCTGGTGACCATTCTGGAAAATGCATTAAGAAAGCTGGCTGTATCCAGTGAGTAAGCAATTTCTAGATGAACTGCTCGTGTGCTCGCACAGGTAAACAGGCACAGATAATGCTTTGCAGTCACCTTTCTCGTCAGCTTAATGACAAAGTGGCTAGCAAAATCGACTCCACAATGAGCGAAACATCGCAATGATGTGCCAACTCTGCCTTCAGGTAGGGGTGCCATGATTTGTTCACCTCTGCGTTTTCTTCCAAGTTTGTAGTCTCCTACCAACATTTGTAGTCTCCCACCGACATGTAAGATTCCATCACTGTCCAAAAATGGTGACAATCTCCACAGCAGACTGCTTCTCAAGACACTTCCTCCTCCTCTCAAGGTTGTTAATTCCTCAGAAAAGCGTTCTCTTTGAGTTTCTCAAACCCAGTACCTCTCTGCCTTACTGATTTCCACCTGATCTAGGACTTTTTCCAGTAAGTCGTTTTGCGTGTTTCTGGTCTCCTTGCTTTTCTGAAGTCTTGCTCTTTTACTTTTGGACATGAATCTCAAGATCCAAGCTGTAACTCCTAACAATCGGCACCGGGAAGAAAACCTCTCGATGTCAAACAAGGGCAGGGACTGCTTGCAATGAAACGTGAGGTTGATTTTAGCCAGCTCTTGTCTACCTTCCTCACTGCAATCGCTCATAAAGAGGCGACTTTCTAAAGGCCAGGATGTCTCTCCCTCATGTAGAAAGGCAGGTCCCTGGAACCAGCGACTTTCAGTGGATAAATTCTCCAGGTCCAGACCTCTTGTTGCGTCGTCAGTGGGGTTTTGTTCTCCTGGTACATGTTGCCACTGAGCTGGGTCCGATTTAAGTTGAATTTCAGCTACTCAATTAGAAACAAGCGGTTTCAGTCGTCTTGAGTGACCCTGGATCCAGTAGATTACGTCCATACTGTCCGTCCACAGGGTGTGTTGACTTAATGGAATTTCTAGCTAACCACACTCCGCACTCCGAGTACTGCTGCCATTAACTCAAGGTGCGGGATGCTGATGGATTTAATCGGAGTTACTCTTGCTTTGGCTGTTACCAGGGCAACTGAGATCTGTCCACTCACGTGTCCATATCTTACGTAGCTTACTGCGGCATAGGCTAGTCGGGACGCGTCAATGAATGTATGAAGTGAGATGTCTTCCACTGCTTCCTTGTGGTGTCGATAGCAACGTGGGATTTTAACCTGTGGAGCTTTGGGCAACTGTTTGGTCCACTGAAGAGTGGTCGACTTTAAATCGTCAGGAAACTCTTCATCCCAATCAAGACCTCGTAACCAGGCTTCTTGTAGTGCCATTTTTGCTCTGATGAAGAAGAAGTGAAATGGATCAAACAGTGTAGCAATATGACTTAACAGGCCTCACTTCGTGTAAAAGGTCAGGTTGATTTCTTTGACGATAAACATGAAAACATCTTCACTCGCATTCAAATGGACTGCTAATGTCTTGACACTCAGAAGTTCTGATCCGTCAAGCTCTACTCCAGTTGCTTGATCCTCTTGTGGGATTTCTTCTAGCACCTCTGTTCGATTACTACACCACTTTTGGGCCACTGTTGCCACCACTGTTGCTGGGTAATTCTCTTTAAAGTCTAAGGCGTGACTGTGAAGTACGAACTGGGTGAGATAAGGGGATGCTCTGTCTCCAAAGGTTAAAAGGACCGCTTCGTAGACATCCACAGGCTTTGTGGGATCAAGATCTCTCCATAACAGTCTGTGATACTTGCAGTCTTTCTCAGTGAGGACAACCTGAGAAAACATTTCCTTGATGTCCGCTAGTAGGACAACAGGTCTCTGTCTAAATTGGAGAAGTATCTCCAGGACATCTTGTTGAAGTTTAGGCCCGGTAAGCATCGCATCGTTGAAGGAATGCCCTTGTAACGTGCAGCTGAGTCGAACACTATGCGTACTTTGGTGGTCTCTCTATCTTCCCTAATGACTGGAAAGAGTGGGAGGTACCAGCTTGGACCATCTTATCCCTCGTTAGTTTCTAACTTCCGAACATAGCCCTTCTCGAAATTCGCATTCATCGCTTCTTTGTAACGTCTCGCAACTTCTGGCTTCTTGAGGAGGTTTTTCTCTAAAGAGGACAAACATTTCTCTGCTTCTTCTCTATTATCAGTACTGTTTTTAGTCTGCTGCTGAACAACAACTAACTTACTAACAGGACCGATTCGAATATAAATTAGTTAAGACTTAAATTCAAGCATGCAGTGTTTTGTTCACCCATCCCAACGGACGGCATTAATGTTAATGAACAAACGTTCGCCGGAAGAATGCTCCTCACATACATGCTGTTTGTTCCAGAGGATTTTGTGATTCATATATTAATGTGCTTATATTAGCCTTTAAGTGATTAATAGTAGTGTTCAATTCCTCAATCAAAGTTCTCATTACCAAAGACTACACTTTATATTCCACGATCCAGGTGTGCAATGTAACGGACTCCTTCTCCAAAGTCCTGAAAAATTTTAATTACTGATTCAGAATTAATTAATTTTAATTAATAATGTTAATTCACAGTTGGTATGCAAAGCACATTCCTTGGAATGAATAAATTGTCGACTTAAACATGCACACTGAGTGATTATTTTGGTTGAGACACTGAAATGCATAATTCTTTTAAGAAGTGTACCAGTCTGAATTGTGCTTTTACTTTGCACATAGATAATATATTTGCAATTTACTGTTAATATTTTTTATTTTTTAACTTTCTGTATGCCTCTTTTTTCTCCTCTTCCATTCTCACCTTCCCAAATTAAAATCAAATAGGGTTTATTTTGTTACTGTTCTTTCTTAAACAGATATTGATAGCTGAGGAACACTTGGAAGATGCTCAGGTACAACACAATCATAAAACAGGAGGGAACTTAAAAAGCTCTCCATTGGAACGTGTGAAAGATTATCACCTCACCCTTGTTCCTTCTGATTGGTTCAATATGGATCCATCATGTGAACAACGCACTGTTTCAGAACTGTCAAAGTATCTCCAGGTCTCATCACAGTTTTCATCCTTAGAAATGGCAGCAGGAGCAGCTCTCCTTAAGTTTGTATCATACACGCAAAGAGATGTTGCTCCCCTTGTAAGTCAGCCTTCAAAGTTCTCACATCAAACTCATATGGCAATAGATTCTAATACAAGAAGAGCTCTGGAGCTGACAAAACCGTTAATGGGTACAGACAAGAAAGCTACGCTTTTTGGAGTCATGAATAACACTTCCACTGCATCAGGACAAAGATTGCTCCATTCACGTCTGTGTGCACCATCAACTGAGGTTAATGTTATTCAAAAGAGGTTAGATGCTGTTGAATTTTTTTGTATGAACAGGCACCTTGCTGAGGAACTGCAGAAGGCCTTGAGGGGCTGCCCAGATATAGAACGTAAAATGCAAAGGGTAAGAAAATTGAAGTAGTTTCATTAAGATGGAAAATGGTGGGGGCAAAATGTTACATGCAGTCACTACATGTGATATCTGAACTTGCTATAATGTGCTATATAAGTATCTTACAGGTGTAATTTTCCAGTGCAATAAAAAAATGGAATTTGTTTGCCAACACACCACTTGAGCCTGAGTGTAGAGAAGAGGGATAAAGGTTGTGTTTGTTATCATAAGGTAACCTTCCCTTCTCCCATCCTCCCTATGATTTCTGTTTTTGAGCATGTATGTAGAGTCATGGTGTTGGCCTCAATCATCATGTTTAAAAAAATTTTCAATTTTATAAACTGAGTGAGGTTTTTGGTAATTTTCATCATGGTAATCCTAGCATAGCATGTTTGTACTGAGGGAAGTAGTGATAATAAAGTCAACCGTGGTAAGAAAAATGATCTTGCACAATCTTGAAGGATCTTTTAAGGTTTTCAAAGAACTGCCAAAGATCTTTACGGATAAGGATCTTTCAAAGTCACTTAAATAATGATTTTAGAAAAATCTTATTATAATAAGATTCTTAATATTATGAGGATCTCATAAGTTCTGAGCAAGGATCTCTCTTGATTCACACATATTTCATGGCAATTTTACCAGTATCTAAAAGTAAATTATTTGCATGATTCTTGATTGAAGTTCTTTGCAGTATCATCGGAAGATCTTTTACCTTCTGTCCTCACAAATTTCTCAAAAAGATCATTGAGGATCTTTGAAATATTTTTACCAGGGAAGGTCAGTTGGTCACATGTTAGCTAAGGCTATCTAAAACGTATCATTTATTATGATACAATGTACATCACCATCCACTGTAGTTGGTTTTGACACTTTATTCAGTGGACTATTAATTAAGAGTGTTATCCATCCTTTAAAAAACTCTTGTGGAGTTTCTTCTCAAACTACTTAATACTATACTTTACTTAAGAAATAGAAAACATGTACCGTGTTTCTATCGAGTTATAGACACAGGAGTAGAAGTTTGGGAGAACGAGAAATGCCGTGGGAACACGAGCCGCAGGTGAGTGTTGCCACAGCTTTTTCGAATTCTCCCAAAGTTTCAAGAGTGTTTCTATAACTTGATAGAAACACGGAAAACATGTTTTCTATTTCTTTTAGAAAACACCGCAACAAAAAAAAGAAAAACAGCTTGTTCACTTTGATCATCAAAATGTAAATTCTCTTTGCTCGCGCCATCATTATGTCAACAGCTCATGCTAGTTCTGTGTTTCCATCGAGTTAAAGAAACACGATTTTTAACCAATCAGCGCGTGTATTTTCTTAGGGCTGTTTTCTAATGCATGAATATTACTGTGTAAAATCCTATTCCTAACAGGAACCATCTTATCAAAACTTTGTTTGTTTTGAAGGTTGCTACTGGCTCTGCTAATCTGAGTGATCTCCGTGCCATACACAGTGCAATAGTCCTCTTCAAGAATGCTATTTCCCTACTTTATGATGCATACTTTAGTGGTGACCTTCAGGTTATTGATGGGCTGTTAATGAAGGACTTCAGCTTGCTTGATGGTTTGTACAATGAGCTCAACTCTGCAGTTGGTGAGCTTATGTCTGAGTACAGTGTCATGCAGGGCTATTCAAACAAAGCAGATGAGCTCATGGAGAAACTTGGCGACAATGGAAGAGAAGTTGACAAATTGAAAGAACATTACAGGTACTTCTTTACAGTGCATTTTTCTTTCCAGTTGTGTCATCCTGGCCTACAGATCAAAGCTAACCATTCTCAGCAGGTTAACCTGTGTTTATTAGGATACTAGGGTGGTAGTCATTCTAACCAGAGGGCTGTTCACACTACATTACATGTATGAATGGTTAGTGGCAGTTGCTGGTGGAGTCTCATTAGCTGTGCAGAATTTTGCAGCCCGTATTATCAGCAGCATGTTAGGAAGTATGACCATGTCTCCCTCATTGTTAAAGATCTGGAGCGGTTACCAGTGAGACTGCATCTACTCTACCGTCTAGTGATAACAACTTTTAAATGTATGACTGGGTGTGTGCTGGATGCCTTATCTAGTTTACAGATTTTTCTTTACAAAACCGCAACCGGGCAAAGAAAATACTTCTGACAATAGAACTGTTAAATTCTGGAACTCATTAGACTTTGCACTCAAGTTGAAACCTTCACTAAAGGACTTATGTTCTTTAAGAAAACAGTTAAGATGATTTTCGCAGAACATTTGAGCAATAATGGCAAAAATAAAGTTACTAAAAAAACCTCATAGCATGGTAATATTTTGAATAAAGGTAAGAAGAACTTATCAAGCCAAAGCCAATCTTTGCTGAGATCACTGTTTATGTAATACATTTTCACCTAGTAAAGAAACCAATATCATACACTGTAGTTTGAAAGGAAGCAACTCAAAATGTGCATAAAGACAGTACATTCAAAAATTCAATCCTAAAATCACTGGTATGGATGTTTGGTGACTCAGCTGAAAAAAAAACAGTATTTATTGTATCTTTTATATATCTTGTATTTATTTTTATTTATTTTGTTAATTTTATAGTACCTTTATTCTGAAAAGCCCAACTGGGACGGATAAAGTATGTTATGTATGCGTTTATGTATATATGTATATGTATACATGTATTAACTTTCAAATCTCTCTTCAATGTACAACCACCTCAGTAACGTACTCACATTTTCAGCTCTCAGACACTTCAGACTAAGTTCTAACTTCAAAGCAGTGGAATGATCAGTAGTTTCTAGTTACCTGAATCTTTTACTTTTATCAATTTGATTTTAAGGTTAAACTGTGCATACGGAGCAACAAATTTGCTATTTTTTTCATTCTTGATTGCAGAGAGAGTCTGAAAATTCCCCGCCTCGTTATCAACAACCACAAATCCTTCATAAGAGTTGTCGAAATCCCTGCAGCCAAGAAATCACTTTTAGAAGGAAACAAAGACTTTGTTCTGTTGGATAGTACTTCAAGCAAACTTCGCTACAGCACTTTGAAACTACAAGAATTGAATGCCAAATTGAAAGCCTTGCAAGAGCAAAATGAACAAGTTCAGAGGGCTCTGTCAGAAGATCTTTGTAATCAGGTGCAAATAATAGTAAACAACCAGTATTATTGATTTTAGTCCTTAAAATGTGTACATTCAATTCAGCTGGGAAATCTCCAAAAGGTCTTGATATGAAAGGCAAGTGATAATTTGTAGAGAAAAAAACACAAACTTCACTTATAACTTTGATGGACAGATGTTTTGAGAACCTGTACTGTCATGATTAGGTATGAAAAAAAAAATACAGGTTAGAACTTTATGATTTCATGATTTCTGGGGCAAGCAAATGTTCATTTATCAAGCAGCAAAGGACTGGAACAGCCTCCCATGTGAATTAAAGGACACACGTGTTTTATCTATTTTTAAAGCAAAACTGACAACTTTTTTGAATGATTTTAACTAATTTAAATCTTTAGAATTTTAACTTTTTAACTAATACGAACTTTTTTACTCTGATTTATTGTAGCTTGTAGTAATTTATTAGGTAATTCTTATTTATGTCATTTTTAGGTGATTTTTATTTAGGAGGGCTCCACTGAAAACCGCCTTTGGCTAGTTGGATTCCCTCACTAAATATTATTATTATTATTAAAGATTCGCACAGCTATTGATGATATTGAAGCTGGTTTTGTCATTGGCTCCGGGCAACAACAAGTTTCCTAGGGAAGCCAAGAAACACCCCTTGTTTGCTTTTTCTCTTCTTTCTACATCTCCAGCACCTTTCTAAGAATTCTTGCCGACCCCAGCAATGCACATCTCTGGATCAGTCCAACAGGAATGCCCACCTCAATGGCTCTCAGATTTTCCTTCAATCTCAGTGGTATTGATCCCAATGCTCCCACTACCACTGGAATAACCTTTGTCCTCACACCGCACTTTTTTCGAACTTCTCTTGCTAGATCTTGATACTTTTCAACTTTTTCATCTTCCTTCTCTCTCACCCTATTATCCTCTGGAATTGCCACATCTATAATCTGACAGCTCTTGTCTCTCTTGTCAATGATCACCAAATCCGGTCTCCTAGTCCCTATTTCATGGTCTGTTCGCACACTGAAGTCCCATAGAAGTTTGTAATCCTCATTTTCAAACACACTGTCTGGAACATGGTCATACCATCTCTCCTTTCGTTCAAACCCACATTTTCCTGACGGGTCCCAATGGATTGCTCTAGCCACGTTATCATGACTCCTTTTGTATTCTTTTTGTGCCAGTTTCGAGCACGAACTTACAATATGGCTAATGGTCTCGTTACTCTGCTTACAGATTCTACATTTCGGGTCATTCTGTGACTTGTCAACCATCATCATCATCATCATTATTATTATTATTATTATTATTATTATTATTATTATTATTATTATTATTTTTATTGATGATGGCTTGCAAATCCTTTAAACAGTCGTCTACAAAATTATGCGAGGCAATAGCCACAATGACAAGGACTCTATGTACAACTTATATCGACCCTGCAACCATAGAGCCACTGGTGGCAAGCCGATTGATTCCCCTGGATAAAGGTGAAGGTGCAGTGAGGCCTATAGGGGTCGGCGAGGTGATACGAAGGATTATTGGAAAGTGTGTAATGAACGTTTCTAAGGGAGACGTGGTTGAGGCGAGTGGTGCACTCCAGCTATGCGCAGGTGAAAAGTCCGGCAGCGAGGCTGCTATACATGCTATGCATGCCATATTTGAAGCAGATGACACGGACGCGGTACTGCTCATCGATGCTTCTAATGCATTCAATGCACTTAACAGAGCAACTTCACTGCATAATATCCGGGTTCTCTGCCCTGTAATTGCAGCATATGTCATCAATACTTACAGGAAGTCGGCACGCTTGTTTATTACCGGCGGCAAAGAGATCATTTCAGCTGAAGGAACAACACAGGGTGACCCACTTGCTATGGCCCTCTACGCCTTAAGTGTGCAGCCGCTGATCACAAGCCTGCAGGCGGCGTCCAGTATTAAACAGTGCTGGTTTGCTGACGATGCCTGTGGAGCTGGCTCTGTACTGGAAATCAAGAAATGGTGGGATGTCCTCAACAGCCTTGGCCCAGTCTTTGGCTATTTTCCCAACCCCAAGAAATGTTGGATTATCTCAAAGCCAGATAAAGAGGCAAGCGTGAAAGAAGTGTTCAAGGACACGGCTGTCAATGTGACGGTAGAGGGACAAAAACATCTGGGTGCGGTGATAGGTTCACGGGAATATCTAGAGGAATACGTTAGCGAGAAGGTGACCAACTGGGTCAGCGAGATTACCAAGCTGGCAGAGTTTGCTCTTTCTCAGCCTCAAGCGTGTTATGCTGCTTACACCTTTGGCCTCAAGCACCGATGGACCTATTTTTTGAGAACTTTGCCTGATATTCAAGAATTATTGGAGCCTTTGGAGAATGCCATATCTAAGGTGCTCATCCCTGCAATTACGGAGCATAGGTGCACTCGGCTGGACAGGGACATTGTAGCACTGCCAGTCCGTCTAGGGGGGCTTGGCATGACAAACCCGTGTCTTGACGCAAATCTTGAGCAATCCTCCTCCGTCAAAGTTACCATCCCGCTGGTCCAACAGATCGTGGCTCAATCCCATCAGATGCCGGATGATTCTTTGGTCAAGCCACTACAACAGGCAATGAGGAGTGAGAGAGCAACGGTGCTCCAAGACAGGGCAGAGCATATCCGAGGGGTAGCTCCACAGAAAGTCCAACGGGCACTTGACCTTGCTGCGGAAAAAGGGTCATCTGTTTGGCTGACGGTACTCCCCCTTCGCGAAATGGGTTTCAGTCTAAATAAGAGAGAGTTCCGCGATGCAATCAAACTGCGCTACGATTGGCCGGTCGATGATATCCCCTCCACCTGTGTATGCGGTGATACTTTTACAGTGGACCACGCAATGATATGCAAGAGAGGTGGGTTCGTTACCCAACGTCACAATGAGCTGAGGGACTTAGAAGCCGAACTCCTGAATATGGTTTGTACCGATGTTGAGATTGAGCCTGTCCTGCAAGACATCTCGGGTGAACAGCTGGGAAGAGGTTCTAATCGAGCTCCAGATGCGAGATTAGATATTCATGCGCGCGGGTTCTGGGAGAACCAACGATCAGCATTCTTTGACGTGAGGGTTTGTCACCCTAATGCTGATTCGTATAGGGACCTAGAGCTCCAACAGATATACCGCAATCATGAGAACGAGAAGAAGCGTCTTTACGCGAGGAGGGTTTTGGATATCGAACAAGGAACTTTTACACCCCTTATTTTCACGTCAACAGGCGGCATGGGAAACGAGTGCCTGCAATACCATTCCAGACTGGCGCAGCTGATCTCCATCAAGAAAGGAGAACATTATGCTAAAACAATCTCCTGGATAAGAGCAAGGACATCCTTCGCTTTACTAAGATCCGCACTAATCTGCCTAAGAGGTTCAAGAGCTAGAAGGAAAGCCTTTTGTGACTTTAAGAACATTGATATTGACGTTGAAACCCAGGAGGGAGCCATTATGTAAACACTGTTGAAATAGGTTTTAATAGTTTATTTCTTTTATTTACTTTTACCTTGTAATATACCGATATTGACGTTGAAACCCAGGAGGGAGCCATTATGTAAACACTGTTGAAATAGGTTTTAATAGTTTATTTCTTTTACTTACTTTTACCTTGTATATACCTTATTTATAAAAAAAAAAAGTAGTAGTAGTGGTAGTAGTAGTAGTAGTAGTAGTATTAGCATTAGTTGTAATAACCATGATATCATGACATATATGATATGACGATGATGATAATAAATTATTATTATTATTATTATTTTGATATTATTATTACTATTATAATTACCGAAAACTTAAGGAACAACAGAATTTCTGAATTTTTTTACCAGATACATGTAAGATTCAAGTTTGTATGGAAAAGTGCTCAATAAAGTTTGCTTTTATAAAAAAAAAAATTATTATTATTATTTTTATTATTATTATTATTATTATTATTATTATTGTGGAGTTAAATAAAAAAGGAATGACGGTGTTGTTCCGTCAGAAAAGAAGTTCTCAAAAAATCCTGAAAATTGCCGTCAGACAAACCATGTGTGGCATGTGTTTGGAAGGCAAAAAACTTCTGCGCGCAATGCAATTACAAACACATTTTGGATAAACTTGCTAGTCATAAACATTGTTTATTCTACAAATGTTTTTGTAGTGATCATGTGAATGCAGTATAACTTGCATTTGGCTTATCTAGGTAACATCCCATGCAGAGAGTCTGAAACAAATGGCTCTTTCATTGGCTGAGTTAGATGTGTCTTCCTCTCTGGCGCTGCTGGCTTTGCAAAGAGGTTATGTCAAACCCATTATAGGCAATCAGAACGAATTTTTGGTGAAAGGTGGGCGACATCCTGTAGTAGACATGCTTCAGCCTAACAGCTTTGTTTGTAATGACCTTGATCTGGGAGAAAAGAACGTGTGGATTGTTACTGGTCCAAACATGGGTGGTAAGTATTCTAACAGGGCTTCCTTGACGTAGTGGTCACAAAATAAACAAGTAAACATTTTCATACGCTAGAATCCCATGAATGAAATTATTTTAATCAAAGAATATTGTTATCCTGCTCTGGAATCATGTTTAAAAGATAAAATAATTTCCCGGCTGTACTCAGAGCGTGGCTGATGCAGTTCGGATGAGCCAAACAAAATATTCCAAAAAATAAAAAAATTCAGGCCAGAATTTTTTTTCAGGCTTTAATTTCACAACTGCTTAAGTTGTGTGTATAACTGGATGATCAGTCATGTCTTCATATCTTTCTCCGCAGTTCAAATATACGATCTTTCATATATTCATTTGCGTTCTTCATCGTCTACAGGTACATTACAAACTCACAATGTGACCAGCTCGCAGTTGGCTTGATAGCTCAGTTGGTAGAGCACTGCACCGGTATCGCAGAGGTCATGGGTTCAAATCCCGTTCAAGCCTGAATTTTTTTTCAGGCTCTAATTTCACAACTGCTTAAGTTGTGTGTATAACAGTAAACTGCGATGATCAATCATGTCTTCATAAAATATTCCACTGTTTAAAAAAATTTATTGCGGTCTGAGCACAGGAAATTATTTTATATTAATTTATTTTATTTTTTAAGTTGTAGAATGCCTGAAGTGCAATATTATTTTTTATTTAAACCTTTATTTGCATGTACAATGAAAAAAGGATACAAACAACAACCGTTGCTGTAGCTTGTGCAGAACACCAGAGACATACTGAGACAATCCTGTCCACTGTGTCGCTTCAGATTTCACCTTTGATAGTAAGCAGAATGTTTGGTTGGCTCTATCCATTTTTTTTCCACTGGTCACAACATCAACATTTCATCTCTGTACACTCTGTCAGTAACGAGCTTGTACATATTCAAAACTTATGTTTTATTATTAGGTGTAATAGTAGTGCATTGAGGTAGTGACTCAACAAACACACTGTCCTACCCTTAGCTTCATGATTAAATAAGAATGAATAAATATATGTTATGAGTAGCTGACAATATGATTGATCCCACAGGTAAGAGTACATTTCTACGTCAAAATGCTTTGATAGCCATTCTCGCTCAGGCTGGATCATTTGTTCCAGCCCAAAGTGCAACAATAGGTAAGTACTGTAAACATCACATCGCTTCCTATGTTTGTTTTTTAATTGATTTTAATCAGATTTACAAGTATTTGAACCTTTCAGTTCTGTTCATTGTTGTTTTCACCAAAAGAAATGAAAAACGCTACTGTGTTTGCAAAAATAATCTGATAACTGAATTTGAAATAACAGCGAGGAAAGGAAAGACTTCTAACATCTCGAACCATGCACGCCTGACGGGGTGATTTTGTGGACGAAACGCCTATTTAAACTCTGATATTGTTTTGGTATATTGTTTAGGGATTGTTGATCGAGTATTTGCAAGGATCGGAGCTAGTGACAATCTAGTACAACATCAGTCAACTTTTATGTCTGAGATGTTGGAAACAGCTTTCATCTTAGCACAAGCCACTGACAAGTCTTTAGTTGTAGTGGACGAAGTAGGTAAGAACTCAGCGTGGTTTGTTAAAGGACTCACTGTTCGTTGCTTTACTTCACACTCCTGAGTGTTGTACAAGAAAATTAAATGCTGTATTTTACGGGTTTGGATGAAAAGCTTAGGTCCATTACTTTTCCTGAAAAGATCCTTTCTTGAACTTTTATCTTAGCCTGCCCTCAAACACGTTCTGAAAAAAGAATGCGAACTTTAATTGTATTGAAATGGCCTCATTTTTCTTGTACAGTTCTATCATAAATATTGCCGGGGGTGCTTAGTACTCATTTTTGTGAACCTGTTATCTCAATAGAGCGTTCCGTTCCTTGGTGATTATATGTACCAATATATAAACCTCTCAATCCTTCTCATAAGAACGTCTCCTCAGCCTTCTGCCGTAGAGCGACATGATTATTATTCATTCTAAGCTATTCTAGGCGACGCCCGCGTGTCACAGTACTTCATAACAGGGATTTGCTTCACATTTTTTTCTTCATAACTTTTGGTTTGGATTTTTTTTCGAAGGCCGTGGTACTTCCATGTTGGATGGTCTTTCCATTGCCTGGTCCGTAATCGAGCATCTTCACAACTGCATAAAGTGCAGAACATTAGCCTCTACGCACTACCATCAGTTAGCTAAACTCAGCCATATTCTACCACGTGTTGACTGCTACCATGTCACGGCCAAACATTCCCAGGATGGGTTAAGTTTCACGTTTAAAGTCACTGTAAGTAAGAAGTGTAATTCACATCGCAGCAAACGCCATATAAAAATAATTAAAATTGAAGCAAGTAAATGAGAGCTATCCGTAAACAGGCCAGTCAAAGCATTATTGAGGCTAACCTTGGCCACAGTGCTCTTCTGGCTAACTGAATAAAAAATAAATAAGGTAAGTACATCTCTTTATCAGTGTATTGAGCACTGTTGGTCAAACTGGGAACACCAAATTTGCAAACAAATATTATAAATAGAACAGAAAACGAGTTAAAATTCTAGCTGGTGGGAGACTGACCTATTTAGAAAGCGCGTAAGAATTGAAACACAAATCCATCTAGTGGCAGATAAGAGGATTGGAACCCAACATTGAGTGATAAATGAACGTGTTTCCAGTCGTAACTGAATCCCAATGATAGATACTTGAATGGTTCTTGAACTGTACACTCCATTTAGTACTGCACTCTTTATGCCTTTTTGTAGTATTTTTGACTAGAGGCGCTTGTTACTTGCTACGGTCCTGCTATGACTTTTTTAGTTTCTAGAAGATTGATGGAACTTAGAAATTTCCCCATCCAAGCCAACTCTGAAAATTAGACCGTTAGTCATAATCTGCACATGTGCAGAACTGAGAGATCAACAAGCCTTTAAGGCGGGGGTACACATGAATTTAAGTGAAATTTTAGGAAGTTTAAAGAGGGATTAAAAGGATAAAAAGGGGTTTGGAACACCACCAGGTTGGTGGGCAACTGTTTGGTGTACGTCTACCAATTTCTAACTTCAAATTCTAATTTTAAAACAACATCAGATCTTCAAAATTTCCTATTTCCATAAATTGTACTAATCCTTTGAGAAAAACTATTTATCCCCAAATATACCCAAAAATCACCAAAGAATTTACAAAACAGCCCAAAACGTAGCCATGTGAAATGAGCAGAGAGATTTTTCACTGCTTGAAACGTGAACGAGATATTTGCATTCAAACCATAATACCCAGCAAAAATATGGCCTTCATGTTAACCCCCGCCTTAAATGAGAATCCATTATCGACTTATGGCTGGTTTAACAATATGATTTTCATTGCATGTACCTTAGTGCTAACCGTTTTCCTACGATGTGGGAAAACGGAATTCGAACTTCCAGTTTCGTTTTTCGTTTACCCACGCCATCGGAATTCCATTTTCGTTTTTCGTTTTCCCACTACATTGAAAATGGATTCGATCTTCTATTTTCGTTAATCGTTTTCCCACAACTTTGGACAACAGAATTCTAATTGTCATTTCCTTTTTTCGTCGTTCGTTTTTAGTCGTGGATACGCGAAGCGTAGAAACGATAATTGTTATGGGGCAGAATATGCAAATGTGTCACTCACTCAGAGGTAAACTTTTGGCCGATAACATAGAGAGCCTGGGTACGAGTTCCTCGAAGACCTCCAAAGTTGAGAGCGGCTATTTTGGTTCATGTGTTTCGCTTTTGTAAATATGTGGTATTTTGCCCATGGGCTTTTGCTCACACGTAGATGAAAGCTGAGAGAGGTATTTTTGACTGTGGTCATGTATCGGTCACAACAGCGCGGCCGGCAAGGTCAAAGAATTGATGCAAGTCAAAGTCAGGAAGTGAGATCGATTGTGTTTACTAGGCGTGGCTCATTGCTTTTTTCTTGGCTAGAGAATTTGATGGTTTCCACTCGCTTTCCCTCCTTGTAGAGTCCAAGGTAAGCCTAAGGAAGCCTGTTTCTGTATTTAATTATATAGCAGTCAGTTAATCCAGTATTGTCAGCGCAGCTATTATCCTTTGATTTCTGAAAACTGTCCAATTTGGGATTTAATTTGGACAGTTTTCAATAAGGACTTTGAGTAACTAGTGAGACAATCTCAGATAGTGCAGAGTGTAATGCATAGCTCTGACGCAGTACTCATGACACAGTTCCTATATAACCCCTGCCATTCACTCCTGGTTTGTACTGACCTTGCTAGTCAAGACAGTTTGTCAAGACAGCTCTCGAATTTTCCTGTAGTGTTTTACGTTGATTTCTGCTCATTTTTAATTAAATAATACATTTAAGTTGCGAACGTGACAATTTTACTCTTCACGAAAACGTTTGTAACTTGACACTTGTTTTCCTCGCAAAGGTATGTAACCTAAAACTCTTGTTTTCTCGAAAACACACGGATGATGCGTTAAATGGAAGAAAGTTGAATGTCGGATGAAGAAATGGAAGACGAACGATTTGCTTTATTTAAAACGCAAATGTTCTTTTGACCGATAAACAGGAACTGAACTAATCTAATTATCAAATTGTCAAGGAACAGCACGTTCCCTTTCCACCTTTGGCGTTAACAATAAAACCACTTAAATTTAGAATACACACTGATATCGATTAGTACAACTGAGGAGCGTTTCAACGAGAGATATTGAAAGTAAACAACGCTACTTGACCGAGATTATATCCTTCATCGGTGAACGATTCCCCTCAAAGACTGATCAGACTGATAAAATTTATGTTTTCAGTAGGTGCCACGGAGTCTGCAGCAATATTTCAGCAGTTTGCTGGGTTTTTTATTCAATTTGACAAGTTTTAATGCCACTTACTCGGGAGAGTTTCGGCTGCGGGTATGAACATTTTGGTCTCTTTGATGGAGACAATTAAAGGATGAAATAAAAGCACTGGTGTAGTTTGGAAACAGATGATATTTCTTGAACCAAGCTAGGCGTAATTCCAAAACAGTCACAGTAACATCCTTGTATCGTGCTAACGATGCTAGAACGCATGCGTGTGACTACCACAAAGAAAAGCGCTCAACGTTAGTGTGTGATCTTGTATGAAATGTATCTTCCACCTGATATATGTAGTTGACACTAACACTTATTAATCTGCGCATGCGTTTAGAGCAAATATTGGTCTTGTTCTAAAGAGAAAAGTACCACAAGGAGAGTAAGGGGCTTTCTGAAACAAATATATAGCTTTTTGAAGTGATCATAGCAGTAAGGTAGGTACATACACCGTCCATTACACCTTATTTCCATATTTCCATAGTGCCATAGTGCAATAGTGCATTAGCCACATCAACCCCCAAACCATCCCGCTGCGCTAAAAACGCAGAAACTGTCCAAATTGCGAAAAATAGGACAGTTTGTCGCAGCCAATGAAATTAAGCTATTAACCTTCCGAAGATTATCGGAGGCCCCACGAAACCTTCCGAAGATTTCCGAAGATCTACAATTTACTCATACCATCACTGAGGACGGAGATCTCCCGGATAGAATAACAACCTCTGTACTGCAGAGGTTGTTGTTCTATCCGGTCTGTACACTGCAACCCAACTGATACCCATAGCTATCTCCATCACAGCTCATCAGATCCCCTACACTGCAAGAAGAACATTTCTTACAGTCAGCTCCTTTGGATCAGACGTCTGTGTAGTGTGGAGCGCGATTTCCAGCGGAAAGCACATGAAATGTGTACCTTTTTTGAGAAGCGCGGATACTCTCGCACACCCCTCGAAGACCGCCTCCAACGGGTGTCGGGGGTCAGTAGGCGTGATGCCATCCAAAACGCCAAAGTAGTCACCAACGGCACAGACAGGATTCCCCTGGTGTTCATTGTTGACGTACCATCCTTTCAACAATCACATCAAAAAGATCCTTCTGACGAACTTCAGCATTCTGATGAACGACGAAACCACCAAGGAGATTTTCCCTCTTTCCTCCCTTAACATCCTATCGACGAGACCAGAATATTCGCTATATTCTTGTGCACACTTCCCTGCAAAGTCACCCTGGGTCTCCGGCCGGCACATACCCTTGTGACACCCCCAGATGTCGTACGTGCACTCAGTATCAGCCACCACCATCATCGAAGGACCACGACACAACATCGCCATAAGGGAGCATTTCACCTGTAAATCCGGCGACGTGGTCTGCTGCACTTCATGTCGTCGCTGCCCGGTCCTATACATTGGGGAAACCGGACGCATACTCAGGGAACGCACTGGTGAACACCTTCGAGCTATTACTAGAAACCCGCCCGGTTTCCCTGTTGCGGAACATTTCAACAAGCCTTGACACGGACTAGACGACATGTAGGTTCGCTGCTTAAAACAATACAGGGGTAGTAACAACGCCAGACGCCGTGACGAAATGCGCCTAATTTTTCATCTTGTTACCCTTGTTACGTGGATTTTATTTTCTAAACAGCTTCACGCGCGCGCGCTCAGTTTACTTATCCGTTAGAGTCGCGCGTGGAACTGTTTATTTATTGAATGGCGTGTCCCATTCAAAACTAAACTTAGCACTGAGGAAGGGCTAGGCCCGAAACGTCTGCGATAACATCGTTTTTAATTTGGCACTGAGTTTTTACTATTTACAACTTTTTTACTGTCTTAGATAGTATAAAAGAACACGAAAACGAAATCGAAGTTCAAATTCCGTTTTTCAAAGTCTTACGAAAATAGAAGATGAAAAACGGAAATGACAATTGCAATTCTGTTGTACGAGAGAACGAAAAACGAAAATATAAGTTCAAATTTCCTTTTCCGATGGCGTGGGTAAACGAAAAACGAAACTGGAAGTATGAATTCCGTTTTCCCATGTCGTAGGAAAACGGTCGGCACTAAGGTACACGCATTATTTTGCTTCAACCCATCTGTTTTTGTTTTGTTTTGTTTTTTTTTCCTTTAGCATGGATGTGATCGGAAATCCTTCGGCATCGACGTAGCAAAACTCGCAGGAGTTCCTGCAGCAGTTGAAACTCGTGCAAGAGAAATTCTACATGATTTAGAAGAAAAAGACGATAAGCTTGAGGTTACTGAGGAAGAAAAACATACAAGAATGAAAAAGAACTCATTTGAACATCATTCTACATCAAGTGCGGAAATGGCGCCGATTCCTTCCAATGATTTGCAAATTGAAAATGAACTCACTAAAGCGCTTTTAGTACTCAATCCAGAGTTAATAACACCCAAGCAAGCCTTGGAAATTATTTATGACCTAAAAGCAAAAGCGCAGAGTGAATCCTATTGAAGAACTAAGTGGGATCGATGTTGAGAAAACCTAGCAAAGCAATTTGTGTTGGAAGTTGAAGGTTGAAGCTAGTTTTCAAACTATTGCAAACTTATGTCGGAGGTTGCATAACATAAGGGACCTTTAGCAATGACGACGAGAACGTGGACGACGACGTATTTGACCGATTCGGGCCTGGAACGGGACCGTCGTCCACGGCGGGAAACGTAAACACTTTAGTAAACCGGTTACGTGGACGAGTCCTTTACTGCAGCTTTCTGTGGCAGTCAAAAGGAAAATGTCGAGCAAATTTCAAATGTCCCGTTAATTTGAAAATGCAAAAATTATCCACTAAAACAATTTAACGTTTATTCAGTGTTGTAATCAACGTCAAGTGATTCAAAGCTAAGCTAAGTTGATAGTCGATCCGAGCAGTTCGGATATTCTTCAAAGCCCAGAACTCTTCTTAAAAATGCCAACTGGTATAAATTACAAAACTATAACGAAATGCCCGCGATTTGTATTTACAAAAGCACTACTACGTACCCTGCAGTACTTTTATTATCATCCGCCATTGCTTTCTCCACTTTATACTGTAAAGTTCTACCTGCAACTCGAAAGAAATCAATTTTTTTTTCCATCACGGTACGATCAAATTACTTCGGCACTGTTTTTATTCACTAGCCGACCCTTTAGATTGAAGAAATTCCTAAGATACGTAACAAGAAATTAGAAAACAAATAAAACATACTCACGTTCTCGGCAAGACGGCAGATGGCGGCAAATGGCGTCCTGAACGAGATATGGACGACGAGTCGTGCTCGATTGGGCATGCGTGGTAGCATCGAAGTTCGTTTTCCCAACTTCCGGTCGGTGACGTTCACGTTCTCGTCGTCATTGCTAAAGGTCCCTATAGTTTTACGATAACTGCAGAAATTCTCGCGCGCTCATTAGCTAAGTTTCATTGTCAATAAGCGGACAGACACACCTGAATTTAGAAAATTATGCGATGCGTCAACGTGTGAGAGCGGACAATTTGACTGTTTGTTATCGTAAAAAACAAATTGACGTCATTTTTCATGCGTCGGTCCTGTTATTGACAATGAATTTCGTCATAACATTGTCAAAATAGTCTGCAGATACCCCCGGCTATCGCCTCGTACGTTCGTAGATGTCAAGTATCAATCTTAAAAAAACAAAACTTATCATCATTCAAAAACGCGCTGAGAAATCAAGTTTCTACACAGACTAGACGCTCTAAGAGCGTTTACTCGGGCTTCGAAACGTAAGATCAAGTTGTACTTTTACAAGTAAACTTATTGAACACATGCGGGCCTGACGTCTCCCACCCTCAGCGAGCCAAATGTCCACCGATGACGTAAATACACATTAACCAATGAACAAACAAGTACTGACTTGCGCGCGATCAACGACACACTACTCAGGTAAGTCTTTACCTTAAGACGGGATTTATAGTTCCATCTTTTAGGATTTGGGGTGATTTTCCGTCATTCCGTCTTTTAGGATTTGGGGTGATTTTCCGTCATTCCGGCTTTTAGGATTTGGGGTGATTTTCCGCCGTTCCGTCTTTTAGGATTTGGGGCTATTTTCCACCGTTCCACCGTTCCACCGTTCCACCGCTCTGTCATTCTGGCTTTTAAGGTCGCCCATTTATTGTCACGAAATCAGTCATGCAATCTTTCTCGAGCGAAAAAGCAATTTTAATTATTTGGATTTTTACTCAAGCTAATCGAAGTAAGGAGGAGTCTAAAAGGTCTTGCTTCACATATTTAGAGCCATTCTGACGAGTTTTACTTTCTGGTAGTTTGCTTCCCCCAAAGAGAAATGAAAGGCGGGCAACCCGCTGGCCTGACGGCCCGCACGCAAAACTCCGTAAATTCCACAAAAATGGTCTAATCTCGTCAAAATTGCCTCATGGTAGTTGTCGATAACTCTTCTTCCCATTCGCTTTCTCCCAAGGTTCCAGAGTTTATCTTAACCACCCGAGAATCGCTGGTTTTCCAGCTCTTGCTTCCCATTTCTGCTCCATCTCGATCCGTAACCGATTATATTGGCCACAAGATTTGAATTTCTAGTTTAGTAACCGGACCATCATGACAAAGTCGCCTCCAACCGCCTAAAAAATGCCCGTGCCTCTCAACGGTTGGAGGCGACTTTGTCATGAAATTCAAATTCCTGTGCCCAAGATAATCGGTTACAGATCAAGACAGAGCAAAAATGGAAAGCAAGAGCTGGAAAACCAGCAATTCTCAGGTGGTTAAGATAAACTCTGGAACCTTGGGAGGAAGCAAATGGGAGGAAGAATTATCGACAGCTGCCATGAGGCAATTTTGACAAGATTAGACCATTTTTGTGGAATTTACAGAGCTTTGAGTGCAGGCCATAGGGCCAGTGGGTGACCCACCTTTCATTTCTCTTTAGGGGGAGCAAACCGCCAGAAAGTAAAACTCGCCAAAATGGCTCTAAACCACCTCCAGGAACCTAGAGACATCAAAATTATGCAATGCAAACATAAGGTAAACCATTTTATTCAAATTATTTTCTACACGTAGCATTTAGAGTAATTTTTGAAGCATTCTCATACATTGTCTTATAAACGGCTAAAATTGCAACGTAATCACCAACAGCATAATGTCAGGTATTAATCGTATTCAACGTCTGGGCCGCCTGTGACTTGTCTCGTAGCAAAAAACAGTGTTGCAAGTCTGTGGAATTCTTCACGTATAATGGGTAAATCGTGTGTAAATTAAAATGGCGCCTTCTCATATAATTTAGCATGTCAATGAACTTCTACTTCGACTTCTGGCCATCATTTTCTTCTTAATTAATTTTCCGTGCCAGCGAAGTTCTCTCAATATGAAGCTCAGTGTCGTTTCAGATAGCCATAGGTGCACGGGCACCTTCGGACTTTGGAACTTCGAAATGTAAACCACCTTCGCTTCAGTCAAATCCCCCTGGGAATCCCTTCTAGCTGACTAAAAATGACAGTCTCAGAAACACAGGTAAATATAACAGTACATATATTTATACCGCTGATCTACCTAAATGTAGTGTTCCGGTCCCCTGTGGGTCAGCCCAGAGTAGCATCCTAAAACCATCCAGTCCCATTGTAGCCTCAGCATTAAGGTGAAGCAAGTTAAACAACAGAGTCAGAGTGTTCTAGTAATTTCAATTATTTGCATTAAAAAACAAACATAAGAATAGATCTCGGAGTTGGCCAAATGGAAAATATAATCTTGTACCATGTGAAGAGGAATGTATGTTGTTCCTGGCATTATTTTAACCAATAACAAAGCCATCTTTGAATAGTTCGGGTTGGTTATTGTCAATCATCTTTTTAAATCGATAACAATCGACATTCCTGAAGACAAGAATTATCGATTGCTATCGATTTTTGCCAATCGATAGCAATCAAAAAAAATTTTCTGAGTTATTGATTGTTATTATACATTGAACTCATTATCTCTTTTCTGATTGGCTGAAAGTGTACAGTAAATTTTCAAAATCAGCACCTGTGACATGATCTAGTGCTGCAGATTATACAATAACCATGTCAGGGACACTCAAGGTCATGGGTAATCATGTCATGTATCACTGCAGTGTATGATTTCTAAGGGTAATCATGTCAAGTTTGTGTGCTTTGTGTTGCTTGCCGTTTAAAAGTGAAGAAGCAAAAACATGACTTTCAGTCAAAGTGTAATAAAACAAAATTTGGTTTTTGCGATATCCAGAATACTCGAGGTCTCGGATATCATCCAATAATAATTGTTTATTAGTATCACCCAACTAGTGGACTAATGCAAATCCTGCATTTTGATTGGCTACGCTACTAGGGGACTATTAGTAATAGTCATTGAGTAGCGAAATTGGCAGCATCAAGCGTGACGCTTTCTTCCGTTTTACTCCCAAATAAATATTTCTTCAACTTGCATTTGCTAACTTTATTATTACCTTTTCTGTCCGACTAGTTGGGTGATACTAAAACAATTAGACCCTTCGCCCTCAAGGGCCACGGGTCAATAGCCCATTTGGTTTCGCCTCATGGGCTATTGACCCGTAGCCCTTGCGGGCTACGGGTCTAATTGTTAATTATCAGTTGCCGTTATCAATCGATAGCAATCAACGATTGCTATCGATTGAATAAATCAATTTCCAATATCAATTTTTATTGATTGACTATGCCTGGAATATGATACCAGGAAGGAAGGAAAACTACACGATAACTTTCGAGGTTTGTATTTTGCGAAACAAGCGGAGGTTTATTATAGCATGTGTAAAGTTCAAGTCATGTCAAAGGAACTTTTTGGGTTTTTTGTTTTGTTTTGTTTTACAGGTCTTTTGACTTTAATTGCTGTGTGAAAATGATGTAACAGGTTTTACTCTTTTTTCTATGCTAATTGTTTTAATTCCTACTTTGATTCGTGGCGGCTCCTAAAAATAAAGCATTCCTTGCCATCCATTAATTTTCCAGCTCACAGATTCTGACCTCCATTTATTACACATAACTGAGTGAGGCAGAGGTTCCATTTCAATGAAACACCATGAAAATTGATGTTTAGAATAACAACATTGAGCGCCACCTTGCTGCATGTAACAGGGAGCCCGTACAAGAAAAACATACGTGTAGATAATGCAAAAGGGCAAAAAAGTGATGACTGCCAATGTTAATTTATGATTTTGCTTGATTTTTGTGGCCTTGCTAGTTATTTTGACTGGGTATAGTTATTTTACTACATGTAGGTTGTGTAATCTTGAGTTATTAATCTGACTGAAGGCCTTCTCCCCAAGGGGGAAATGAGAGTATCAAAAAAAATTATATCAATTTAAACCAAAAATATTATGTGACACTGCATGAGCATACATGTATACATTAGAAACATTATGCTGCAGACAACACATCAGATTTGTATCTTTTGCCCTGAGCTCGTTATGTGGTAGGTGTAGAGTTTCTGCTATATTTGTTTACAGCCCCAGGACATGTCAGAAACGTGTTGGTATCATGTTGCGTGACAAATAGCATGTAGCGATTTTGATGTAGATGTAAGCTGAACCAATAGATAAGGATTAACAATTACCGAAATTCCTGTGTGACCGAAACTATGACCACACCTTGTTAAGACTAGGATCAAGTAGAATTATGGTTAGTTGGAGAGTTGTACTTGATGTGAGCAAATAGTGACGATGCGAATATATACTGTTAAAAACATAATGTGAATTTTGGAGAACACTAAAGCAGAAGGGACATTCTCCAAAGCCATACTTTAATCAAATTGGAGGCCTCCTCTTAAAATATTAATTATTATTATTATTATTATTATTATTATTATTATTATTATTATTATTACTATTATTATTAACCGCGCGGCCATGGGCCGAGCACGGTTCTAGGTTTACCCGTGGTTTATTTTTTTTATTATTTTTTTTTTTTTGTCGGTGACCAGACGCAGACCTCCGCTCGGCCAAACTTTGAGTCACGCAACGTGTGATGTTTTTCCGCCAGAAGCTGTTAAAACATAAACACACGGACAATTTTACGGATATTGTTTTCTTTTTTGTGGGTAAAATATATTTTCTTTTCGCTTTATCAAAGCGTTGGATTTAAAGGGAATAATAAAAAAGGTATTACGTCAGCCATGGAATGCGCTGACGTTGCAGCTTTCACTTTCGCTACGTGACAAATAAGATCGTATTTACTTTGCAAGTTTATTTCCGCAGAAGCGACGGTCATTAATTTATTTGTAATTTTGCGAGTATTTCTTGCGGTTTTAGGCAAATGAAGTAAATCCTTTGACTGTTTCATCGCAGCGAGTTCATAGATCGGAAAGAAAATTAAATATTTGCAAGCCAAGCAAAGAACGTGTCAGAACGTGCAAAGATTACGTCATTGATAGGGAAATAACCACCGTACTAAAGATAGCCGTAGATAACGCAATTCTTGAATTATGTGACTCGTGTGACTTCTTTGCTAACCCTTAACTCGAGGGAAAAAAACAATTAAATTTAATTGTGACTTTAAAGAAAGAAAGCGGTTTGTAATAGTGTTCGTATCTTCATGCCCATACATATCCCGAAGAAAGTTCCAGATTAAGACTATTACGTCATCGGAGATGTCACAACGGCTACGCCTGATGGTGCGATAATAGAGTTTATGTTGATCAAGTGCTGTGATGTCTACAGTAATCAATGAATCATCAAAGATTGCTTTGGAATATGCACTGCGTTGCGACTGTAGTACTAAGAAAACAGTTAAATTTTAAAAGCGCGGTTATAAGATCTAACAGATCTTCTTGTTATTATTAAAGTGCAGAGATTTCATTATTTACATTTTAAATAAATTTCCACATTACAAAGCACCGTTTACTAGTGTGTTTTAGTAAGTTGTTTTAGTACGACAATTACCCACGAGAAATACTTTGAGGTTAGTTCTGACTTCCTGCGTTTCAAAATATTGCAATGAAATTGTTGTTCACAGAATGAACGGACTACTGAACACGCATTTCGCAAGTTTCATGTCCATTAGCTTCTTCAATTACTTCTTTTTCCTTTTTCAACATGTTTGTCATAAATCAATGGGACGTAGGGGCATTAAGTTGCACCCTACTCAAAGATAAACTGGATCCATATTGAAATAATAGGTAACTGATTATAAACACCTGCTGTTGTTGGCAGTCTCGCCATCACTTGTAATTTTGTTTTTCCAAACAGTTCATTCCCTTAACTCATTTTGTTTAAGTCATTTAGTTTTAGGTACAGATTCAAACAACAAGGGAATTTACTAAATAAAAAAACATTGACAGGCTATAACATTGGCTTGACAAACTATCTCTGCCATCATATATAGATAACTCCTCTGCATACCTCTTTTGTATTTTACTCTACATGGTGTATTGAGTTACACCTGTTGAATTGTTTTGGACTTAAACTACTCCTTTCGTTACTTCAAACTGGTTACTGCTAGTCTGCTGGCAGCCGGTTTTTTCTCTTAGGGTCACTTGGACAAGTGTTTAGTCATCGAGAACGCAAAAGGGCAGTATGGCGGTGGCCGAGTTGGGACAAAGGCGAGACAAGAAAAAAGCGTCTGCGGACTCTTTAACTTTTCAAACCCTCCATCAGCCAAACAACGGAGTACCTGATTGGGCAATATGTGCCCGATGACAGACAGGTGACAGAAGGGAAAATAAAGCATCGTAAGTTTCGCGTGAAGCACAACAAAGAGTCTCGAGCGATGCGATAGTGGAGCATCCTGATTATCAATGTAAATTGGGTTGACCAGCTTTCACGACTCCTATGGTTTGTGACATTTGTACATTTGCTGTTCTCTGTTAGGTCATTCGACCTTTTTGTCGCTTCACTCATGTTTATGAAGGGCACTTGTTGTATAAAGACCGTGCTATGGCAAAATTTTTAGAGGTCATAGGTCTGCTTGATTTCCGCTGTTATCTGCATGTCGCTTCGTCATGATTGACACCTCTGTAATTTGCCATGTGTTTCTGCATTTTTGAGGCTCATTTCTATTGAAAGATATGTTTTGAAGTCTCCAAGTACCTGCTTTCGAAGGAAAAAATATGAGATTTACCGTGAAAATGTTGCTTATTATATTGTGACGCCGGGCTCGGCTGTGGTTAGAACTGTTTGCAAGTACGGTAGGTAGATTCTTATCATGGAAAATTTGTCCTCGTGCGTTTTCTTTGGAGAGGCAGCAGCCTTACTTCAAGTGAGCTATATGTTTCTTTGGAAACATTGTTATGTTTCTTGCAGCTATCTGATCGAGCTGATGATTCTCGAGCTCGATGTATGGGTTTATTCTTCCTTTTGGTCGTTCTGGCACCACATGATTCAAATGTAGTTGTTTATGCGCAACTCTTAATTGTTTTGCATGTTGTATATGCCATTGTTCAGCATAATAAATAAACATTCACAAAGTCGAGAGCAATCGCCAGAGCACGACGTGTTTTTCAGGTTAATATGGAAGCAAGCTTCTTAGGTGTTTCTCTTCTGGACGACATTGAAGAAGACCTCTGCTTGCGAAATTTGCCCAGCAAAAGCATCTGGTATTTCTTAAACATAACACTAGAGTTTGAGCAATCGGTTCATGTTACTCCCGTAAAAAACTGGTTGATTTTAATTAGTGAATTGGTTAATTAGATTATTTTCAATGAGTGTAAATGTCCTCAAAAACATGAGAAGAGTCTGCAGTCTGTTTTTCTTCTCGTGCGTGCCACGCCCACGTCTCATCTCATTCCCCTTTACGTTAAAGCGTCATTCCTCATAACCCCTGCTGAATTTCGAGAGAAAAACAGACTGCCAGCAATGTAGCTTACTGCATGTGCTTTAATTGATCGTTATGGTATCATGCCAACTAATTGTTGTTTGCTATGCCACAATTCCTCTCTTTTGAATACTAATGTCTTTTCAAACTTTTTGTGACGACTAAATAACATTACATTATATTGTGTTACCTTACACATGTAACTGAAAGGTTGGACCCTGGTTCATTTCCTATTATTTTCATTATTTTTCTTAAGATTTCTATCTCTCTGGTGCAAATATGATGTAAATATCTGATTTTTGTCTGCCTTCCTCTAACAATTTTTCTTTTTCTTCTCTCAATATCTAGAGATTTTCAGTTAATTCCCTGAACTTTTTTGTTGTTAGTAGTAGTATAGCTCCCAAATTACACTGATGTACCCTTCTTTTTAATTTATTCAAAATGGCTGCCAATAAAAATTCAAGAAATTGTGATGTCACAACCTGCAGTGGGTTTGCTTTGAGTGTGAATACTGTGCACATGTGGCTTGTATGAAGATTGACATACTCCTTCTGAATTGTGTTTTTTTTGGTTTGTCTCTCAATACACATGGTGTAGCATGGAGCTGATATTGTTTTTTCCAACATTAGATCCTTCATAGCCAAATGTGGCATTTGCCTTCCCCCTTGACAACACAAGGCATTGAATGGTTGAGGGACAGATAATTTCTTCTGGATCTTTTGAATGACTGACTGAGCTTCTGTTGAGATGGTTGATTCAAAGTCTTCAGGAAAAAACTGCGAATCCTGCTCAAACTACAAAATATCCAGACAAAAGATACGTATATGAAACAATTGAAAGTAGCTTCTTATGGCTTGTGGTTTTCCTCCTGTTAGAAAGGACTGTGGGTTGTTAAAGAGTAATTCTCAAAAGATAAGTAAAAAATTAGTTTAATAGAAAGATGTAAAAAGTGTTTTTACAAGCTCTCTTGTTGAAGAAAACAATTCTCAAAAGATAATTTTAAAAAAATTAGTTTAATAGAAACACGTAAAAGTGTTTACAAACTCTTGTACCAAATGGTCAAAACCATTGTGCTCACTAATACATCAGCTTTGACTTTGTCTGTTCTAGGCTCTAGCATACTGTTTAAATGTCCAATGGAACGATGGACGCACTGTCTTCAAGGACTTTCCTCTTGGGGTAATAGCTAAATCCAGCGTGATGCTGGGTGTAGGTCAAGACTTTCTTGTCCACGATGCAAAGGCCTCTGTTCTTGCCGGATTGACATTCTCTGTGTCTGCAACATGTTCAGGTAAACCTCTTTCTGGGGGTTGTTCAGTTTCTTGCTAATGCCTTTCCAGCTGGCTTTGTTGCTCTCCGTGCGACAACAGCAGTAGGTTTTACTATTGAGGCCCACAAAACCATCTCCACTCCATTCCACTTTGAAGAGCCCAGGTTTGTGCTTATCGTGAGCGGCGTTCTCTGGGGTGTAATTGCAGGGAAACCACTGGTGCTTGGTGGCAGTAAACTCTTCCTTCTTTTCGGGCTTGACCAGGTCTTCCATTGAGTCACCAGCCAGAGACATATAAGCAGAATCAGTATCCATTTCCAAATACTGGAAGTCTGGCCTATCCAGATAGGCATCAATGCAATGGTAATAGAATTCCAGCATGGGTAACTTGCCGTAGACGAACACAAAGAAACCGATCTGGATGGGCAAGTCGCACTTGATCTTCTTCTTGTACATCTTTAGCTCAAACACCTCATCCCTCAATTCTTCCAAATCGTGAAAGAAGAAACTGTTGCTGGCACAGGCAACTTTACTGTCACCTTTCTCGTGACAGCCCGTGTCCATGATAAAGTGACCAAAACCTGCATTGCCCACCAGCTTGGCTGTTTCTCCCAGGATCTTTTGGTTCAGGTCCGCGTCGGTGGCACAACAAGAAGTGGATGCAAAGTCGCCAAAGAGTTCAAGCCAGGGGTGGGAACACCCGCTGGACTGCTTGGTGGACATGAGTGACCACCAGTCCTTCTTCCAAATGGAATTTCAGTAAGGGCGTGCCCAGCAAGGTCCTCTCGCCCTCATAGGATCCAATCAGAGCGCGTCTGGGCATGGTCATGATGTCGTGCTCCTCGGCAAAGGTCTACATGTGCTCACCCACATCCTGTCGGTCTGTCTCAAGGTCCTTGAGAATGGGCGTCATTTCGCTAAACTTCTCTTTTAGGTTTGGTAGGGTTTCAATGTCCACTTTCACGCCTGCGAAGAACATACCCTCTCTCATGGGATGCAAGAGCTGAGTCTGTGACTGCTTCTTCTCGCTGCAGCTGGGAAGTGCTTGTTTAGAAATGCCTCAATTTCTTGCCAGTTTGCTCTTTTTTTTGTGATACCACTGGCATTCACTGATAGTCTCGACCATCAGTTCTGTGAAACTCACCAGGTATTTCATCTTCTCCTCTGTTCTCTTCTCTCCTCGCTTCATGAGGTTCAAGAACTCGATGGAATGGACTGAGTTTTGATCCGCTCCGGTGCTGGTGAACTTTTTAGCGGTCAACCAACATCAATGACCGTGCCGGTAACAACCGTGAAACTCATAGACAACCTTGGAGTCAGCATCGTACCCACCCAGAGGTAATTGCCTGGGCCTGATTCGCTTCTCCCCTTCGTCGAGACGTGTGCGAAAGTTGGTGATGTCGCGTCCCACCCAAGGCCAGCCACTCGTCCGCTGCACAGCAGGACTTGCTTGGTACCAGCCCGTCTCTACAGGGGTTCCAGGTGGTGAACAGTCCCACAGGCATGGGTTGACTCAATGCTCATAAGTATAAGGCATTGGCGTCATAGCCGATGACTTTTTGCACAGGTTTAGCTGCCTCGCCGTATTGGGTCTCGTGGATCATTGGTCTTGTCTTTCTCCACGTGACGGTGGAAGATGGTGGCGTGTCCACCTACCATGTTATCTTTGAAGAGGTTGCACAGTTCTTCCATGTGAAAACTGGAGAGGTGTAAGCCCTGTTCCTCTAAGAATGACATTTCAAATTTGAAGGCCAGGCCAGGCAGACTGATGGCTTCTTTCAGCATGTCGATACCGTATGGCTCATCTTTTCCAGGGTTTCCAGAAATGGGACCACATCCAGGTTATTATACCAGACCAAAATGTCGCGGAGGGTTTGCATGCCTTTCTCTGCACAGGCTCTCTGGCAGACGGCATAATCTTCTTCGCTCAACTCAGTGTTCCTCAACCAGAACTTGAATGCCTCTCACAGTGGTAACTGAGGTTCCTCTAACTGGCTGATCAACTGTACATATTCATATGAGAAGAACCCCTTCTCCCCCTGACACTGGTAGGCTTTGAGAAAAGCAGCATAGCTGGTCCCTGCAGCCACGAAGTTGGAGATATCCACAAACTTGAGGGCGCTAGTTCTGAGGGCCAGGTAGGCGTGGTTGCGCTTGATGGCCAGATTGATGCCAGAGTGGTTGACCAGGTAGGGAATCAGGATGTCTTTCAGCACATTCAGATCGTATTTGCCAGAGTTGAAGCCAACGACCACCAGTTTGGTGACATGGCGGCACAAATCGGTCAGAAGCCATTTGGTTTTTCTCAGTTGATGGTTCGGTGGTTCGTCAGGAGAAGCTGGCAAAGACAATGACTTGATGTTCTCCCAACTCGAGGTCGACTCATCGGTAAAATGAAAGACCTTCTTTCTCTACGTCGTCATCGATAAAGGCTCAATCTTCTTCCGTCTCTTCCTCATCATCACTTTCGTCATCACTGTCATTGTTGAAGCCAGTACTCTGCCCAATCTCCTCCTCACTCTCCTCGGATGTGCTCTCTGGTGAAGGTGGTGGTGGTTGAGACACGGCTCCCAAGGTTTCCTGTGGTTTAGGAGTGGAGTAAAGTGTAGCAGCTCCATCTAGCTGACTTTCTCGGCGATTTTTCCTAGATGGTCCACAAAGGCCGTCATGGTCTGAAGTGCTTGCTCTCTACCCTTGTCCTTCACGACGAAACATTGGGGTTCCTCATAACCTAGGACATTGCTGGCAACGCTGATACTCAACGGTTGGTGTTCAGCGGTATACTCGAGCTTCTCCCGTTTTTCGGGGAGGTTAGTACCATCGCCAGGATAATACACCTCAATGTCAAAGGTGGCTCTGTACTAAGAATACTTCAGCTCTTGTGCAAAGGAGATGCCTTCCTCATAGATGGTTTTGGAGAGATGAAACACTCTGCCATAAACTCTGTTGACTTGGCAACTTTGCTCGTGAGCATTGAGACGATAGGCTTTTGGAAGAGATGCATTTCAAGTATAACATTGACTGTATTTCTCTAGGTGCTTTATGTAACTGAAGTGGTCATTGTACAGGTTGAGTCGGAATGCTTCCTGGCTCTGTTGTTTAGATAGAATGTCAGCCAGACAGTGAACCAGCTCCACTTTTTGATCTTCCCCCAAAGAATAGATAAACGTGTGGATGCCAAAGAGTTTATCCAAATTGTGCAAATCCCTCAAATGCACACCTGCGAAACTCTCCGGATTCTCCAGCGTAGTAAAGTAGCGAGAAGCCAATTCTTTGGTCTTTCTTTCCAAGTTTTTTAAACTGCAACCTTGGTGTCGTGCCAAGCATTGAAAATAGTACAAGTTGTCAGCATATAACTTGCCAGTCTCTTGGTCTATTTCTAGTGCATCCAGACCTCAATTCTCAATCAGCCACTCGGGCAACTTGCCTTTGTCTCCCCGCTCTATAGGTCTGTCCTCCAGAGGGTATACATGGAAGGTGATGCTGGTTAGGAGTGCGACCCGCCACTTGCTGTTGGGCTTCTGTTGTCTGACGTACTCAAGCTAATCCACTTCTCCCACGCTCTAGATCTTCCTCGTCAGCGACAACCAGAGGTTGGTCAAAAATGAAACCATTTTGTGAGGGATAGTAATATCTCTTCTCTCCCGTTTCAACGTTGCTCAAAATAAACCCAAACGATATGCTTATCTTGAAAGCACTGCTTTGGTCACAGAAGATGGCATGAAGCATGTCACCAATGTCCTTATCCTTCTTCAGTCACTGAGTGTACACTTTGATAAGTTGTCCACCACGTTGACCTGACTGGATCTGATGCCATTTCTCAATATAGCACTGCTGACAATCCTCTGGTAAGCTAGCAGCCAAGTCAGGTGGACACTCTAGGGAATTGTTGTGTAAATCATACACTGGCTCTTCTGGTTCTGCAGAAGGTGGTGCTGCTGGTAGTGTTGGTTGGTACATTTTCAGGTATTCTCCATAACTGGCTTTGTAGTGGAAGCTCTCCTGACAAAACTATATACCGGGTATATGTACTTTTTGCGCTTTAACATATGATTAACCTGTGTGGTTTTCACAATTCATATTGCACTAGTTCTTCTCGTAAAAAAAAATCCATTTATAAAAAAGAATACTATTTCTGTTTCAATTTTTTAAAAGAAAGCTCTTGACCATTGCAGTATTATAGACACCCTTTAGTGTCACGTAACATGAACATGTTGCTTCCATTTTCTATGAGTAGAGTAGAGTAGAGTAGAATAGAGTAGAGTAGAGTGCGTAGTGTAGAGAAGAGTAGTGTAGAGTAGAGTAGAGTAGAGAAGTGTAGAGTAGAGTAGAGTAGAGTGCGTAGTCTAGAGAAGAGTAGTGTAGAATAGAGTAGAGTAGAGAAGTGTAGAGTAGTGTAGCGTAGAGCAGAGCAGAGTAGAGTAGAGTAGAGAAGAGTATAGTAGACAACAGTATAGTAGACAACAGTAGAGTAGAGTAGAGTACTGTAGAAGTATAGTAGAGAACAGTGGAGAAGAGTATAGTAGAAAACAGTGGAGCAGAGAAAAGTAGAGTGTTTGAAAATTGGGGATAAGTTAACTAATGCCGAAGGAGTACTATAGAGTAGAGTAGGAGTAAGATTCTTTTGCTATACGCCTCTGCAGCTCTGGGGCTCTACTGCTGTACGAGTTCTAAGGCTCCAAGAATCTGAGGCTGTACGAGTTTTAAGGCTCCTACGGTTGTACGGCACTACGGTTTTTGAGTTATTTTTTTGTAAAAAATACCTCTTAATCGGCGCGTCGGGTATGTTACAGGTCAATGGGTGAGTGAGTGAGTGAGAGATGTATGTATTTCACACCAATCAGATTGGATCTACTATAAACAGCCAATCAAATTTCTTGTTGTGAAGGTAAATAGTTTGTGAGAAGATTTGATCCTGATACAGTTCAGAACGGCCATATTTATTCTTCTGTAAAAGAGGAGGAATTATTCATGTATTGGGCTTATTTCGACATCTTCTGAGGCAAGGATTTTGTGGGCAGGTTTGATAAACATTTGCAATTGGATAATCAGTCAAAGAAACATAGTGTTTGGCATATAACTACAAGCATGCAATGAAGGGTGAGCTTTTCTCATTAGATAAAGTTTTCAATTAAATGAGTCTTGGCGGCTCTGCTACTAGGTTTAAGATTTGAATGATAAGAACAATTGTCTTTGAGGGGAGCGGAATGCACTACTGGGAATTTGATGAGGTTGCGACCAGGTTTAAATCGTTTGCATGTTGTATTGAAACCTAAATATTGCTGCAGAGTTCGTAGTAAGTGTTCCGGGCTTGAAGTCAATGTCAACATCCATTGACAAGTTTCACTGTGAAAAGCGAAGAGACTACAATTAATTTGGTCAACAGAACAAAAAGATATTATTCTGTGACAATTATACAATTATAATGGTTCTTGTTTACCACTGGAAGGAGAAGATACATTTTAAATGAAACTAAATCTTTTCTCTTCAATGTTATCAGGGTTTTCGCTTTTTCACATTAATAACAAGCACGAATTGCAGTAGGAGAAAAAGGAAATTGTTTTTGTTCATGATAACTTTAGTGAGGTATATGGAGTCTTGGGCGTTTTATTGTATTAAACACAAGGACTTTGGTAATTGTAACGGTGGCTAGCTATGAACGAGATGAGTCTTGAGTTTTGAAGCAGTTCATGAGTTAGTAGTACGCAAATGGCACAAGATATTTTTATTTTTAGTTACAAAGGGTAACTTAATACTTTTGTTTTTCACATGGAATAAATTCAATTAGAGATGACAAATCGTCACCACTTGTTCCCACGAGATGTTTGCTATTTTTAGTTACAAAAAGTAACTTGACACTTTTGTTTTTCACAACGGATTAAATTCAATTAGAGCTGACGAATCGTCACCACTTGTTCCCATGAAATGTTTGAACAAACAAAACAAGATATTGCTATTTTTAGTTACAAATGGTAACGTAACACTTGTTTCCTCTTAGTCGGTGCGTCAGGTATGTTACGGGTCAATGGGTGAGTGAGTGAGTGAGAGATGTATGTATGTCACACCAATCAGATTGGATCTACTATAAACAGCCAATCAAATTTCTTGTTGTAAAGGTAAATGGTATGTGAGAAGACTTGATCCCGACACAATTTAGAACGGCCATATTTATTCTTCTATAAAAGAGGAGGAAGTATTCATATATTGGGCTTACTTCGACATTTTCTGTTGGTTAGGCTGAGGATTTTAGTTATGAACGAGATGAGCCTTGAGGTTTGAAACAGTTCGTGAGTTCGTAGTATGAAAATGCAATGAGATATTTTTATTTTTAGCTACAAAGGTAACTTGATACTTTTGTTTTTCACAAGGAGTAAATTCAATTAGAGGTCACGAATCGTCACTTCTAGTTCTTAGGACATGTTTTAGAGGAGACTAGACTATTCAGATTTGAAACAGTTCTAACATTTACAATAGTAAGTGCAGGTGACGATTATTTTGTTCTTGTTGCATGCAAATATAACAAGATATTTTTATTTTTGAGTTACAAAGGGTAATTTGACACTCTTGTTTTTCACATGGGAGTAAATTCAATTAGAGCTGACAAATCGTCACCACTTGTTTCCACAAGATGTTTGCTATCTTAAGTTACAAATGGTAACTTAATACTTTTCATATGGGAGTAAATTCAATTATCGGCTATTGTTTCCAGGATATTAAACAAAAAAAAGCTTTCATTTCTGGACGGTTTTTACGTCTCTGCAGTGGCAGTTTATTTTTATTTGATGGGCATTTTATGACATTCTTTTCAGTCCGATATTTTTAAAGGTAAAAAGTATCAAAACTGCTCAAATGTACTTACAAAAGACTGCGTGGCACCAAGTTAAAGTGCAATTTAATTAAATCAGACTTTCAATGTGTCCAGGGCTCATAGTTAACAACCAACTGGTCGCATATGCGACTAGATTTTTGGCTGTGCGCCTTAAAAATCCTGTGTGGTCACACCCCTGCGCCTTAAAAGCCAAAGTACAGTGCGACTTCTCTAGTGCTTACTCACCTGACCATACTAATGTACTCAGATTGATAAACATAAATATAAACAAAGATATAACACAACCACCAAATAACAAAGTTGCACCATTTTCCTTTCATCGGTGTGTGTTCTATTCGTCATCTTTAAGCCTAATTTCCCAGTGGATTCTCCAAACTCGAACATTCATTTCTTCCCCACGTTCTGTGTTGTAAACAACTCCGCTGACACATGCAAATGAGGGAATGAAGCACATGCTTAATTCTTGGGCAATCGATGATCTAGTGGAAACGGGGGATGAGAATTAAATCGTGTGCTTGTTCTTCGCGAGCAACTGTTACAGAATGCTGCGTTTTGTAAAGAAAGCTTTGCTTTCGCTTGTCTGACACACAAAAATGTCTAGCGTTTTCGGAACGGGCCGGTCCACGAGTTCTATGGCTTGAAAGCAGTAGCCAAATGAGCAAAGTTGCTTGTTGTAGCCAAATGTGCTTTTTAGCCTTTTTGTTCTGTTGTCAATCTTGTCATGCACATTTGAACATTTTATGAAATTTGTGCAAATATTATTATTATTATTATTATTATTATTATTATTATTATTATTGTCCAATTTCTTTGCCCATGCAGGGCTCAAACGTAGACCCCCCACAAACTTACCAGTTTTTAGCCCACCAAGTTTCTCTAATTGTATGGCAAATCGATGTTATTCTTTTCATATGTATATATTCATTTTGTTAACACTCAGGAATTGAATTTTTTTACATTACATCATAGATAAGCTTTACTCATGACTGCTGCAATGGAGAAATTAAAAGGAATTGCAGAGCTCACTCCGTCCTCTAGTGAGGAGGATGCAAAAAATACCTATGATTCTTGGGCTTCATCTTATGAAGTGGTAAGCTGACTAATCTGCTTTGTACTGTATTGTATTGTATTGTATTGTATTGTATTGTATTGTATTGTATTGTATTGTATTGTATTGTATTGTATACCATGCCGTAGAAAATAGAGGAAATCAGAATACAGGAAAGCCGTTATGTTCAACGGTTTACATCCAACCTTCCCATCATGCACCGTGCATATGTCACTTTGACTGTATTAGCCACTGTATTTTATATGGCAATTGTGTATACCAAGAAAATACAAGTGACTCTTGGGATAGTTTCCATGGTAAATTACCACTTGAAAGTGTGGCATAACTAGAATGTATTGTATTGTATTGTGTTGAATTGTGTATTTTATAATAAAGTTTCCATATAATGCATGCTCTGATTGGCTGAATTAAGCAGCATGCTTTATTACAGAACAGATGCATGGTGAACTGACTTTCAAATTTTTGCTTCAGAATTTTAACAAATTAGACCCAAATTAAGCATCCCCTGACTCGGACAAACACAATGGAAAAGAGCTATTTCTCTGCAGTAAACATGGCTGCATGAAGGCCGTTGTATAATACGTTTTGCTACATTCCAACAAAACAGTTATCACATAGTGAAATAAACAAATTTTCAACCTAATGAATGCCTCGATAAAAAACATTATATTTGTCATGAAGGCAAAACTTATACTATACATTTCAAACAATGACACAAAACACCAATTGAGCTGTCTCTGTTTATGACGAGGAGCATTATTTTTGTAAAAATGCTCAAACAGCATTTACATGGAGTGTAGTAACACTAACCTTGTTGGCTAACTTGCAATCTCCAGTCATCTCAGCAAAGTGAACCTCGACAATTTGGTATCAACACTCACCTGACGAATGATCAGTTAAAAGCTTGCTCTGATATTCTCTCCTGCACTTGGAGTATAACCAGTGGGGGCAGTTTAGTCTTTCCAACTTTGATGCTGCCTAGTTTGGGCAGTGGCTGCAATTAAGCCACAAATAACTGTAGCTCATTCAAATACAACTCAGTATTTCACCTTTTTATCCGCAAGCTGTGAGCCTCTTGTTTTGTAATTTCCAACAAAAAAGTGCATATTTTCATGAGCCACAATGCAGCCAGATACCTCTGGACTTAAGAAACCTGGAGATCCTTGTTCAGAAAATCAAACTAAAAAGCAAACTTTGAAGCAACCATTCTTCTCTCGAAAGCCACTCGAAACCAAAAGTTTAGCTGAAGTCCACATTGTGATTGGCAGCTGTTGTCTTGATAAGTATCAAATTATTTGAACAATTCTAACAAGGATTGTGATTGGCTTATTTTAGCATGCATTAATTCAGAGAACATCTGCATGCTGACACCACTTTTCCTCATTTGGAAAATAAAGTTTTGTTTCAAAATTCAGCCAAATGCATGGGGAAATCAATGGATTCTTTATCATAAAACAAACAAAGAAACCTCAACTATGCTCTGTTCTGTTGTAAAGCACTTAGGAAGCAGTAGAGCAGAGAAACACTCGACTACGTCTCATGTTTCCCCCTACACTTTTTTTGTGTTCTACCACTTCCTATGTGCCTCAGTACAACAGAACAGCACAGTCAGTCACAGGCTTCTTTATTTTTTAAGTATAATGTATTGATTGGATTGCATTCTAGTCTAATGTGTTCTATTCTATTCTATTGCATTGCACTGCATTTCTTTTCTTTAAGTTGTGATATAGCAGACATATATCCGTTTTCTGCCAATGTATGGTTTTAGGTCTTGACAAGGTATATAATTTTACATGTGTCTGTCCTAAACGACCAAACCTATCTGAAGATGTCTCAAGCAAGATATGGTTACATGATTGTCAACTTTAAATATGGTTGATACCATATTTATCAGTCCAAGATCAAAGATCAGACATGTTTACCGGTCTTCACCAGGTCATTACTCAGTCTCATGGTTAGAAGACCAAACGTGATTTGTTTCATTGCAGTTTGCAAAGCAACACTTTTTGATTATTTTTTTTTTCTTGTTAAAGGGAGTTTTGGCTGAAAAGCAGTTCAAGTTCCAAACTATACTTGATGGTTTTCTTTAACTGATCCTGGGTTTTAAGTTGATAATTATCTCTGTGAGTGGTTCGAATACGATTAGTGTTTGGTTTTTAGCGTAAATCGCCAGGGCGTCGCCATGTTTACATTATGGTAATTTATGACGTCATTGCGCGGTAAGAGATCTTGATATGGAGTTTACAGAAGAATATTTCTCATTAGAGCTGAATATATTCATCTGGGTCTGAATTATAAACAATTAAAATGCTGTGTACTGACATCATAATTTCCCATCAAGCTTTGCAAAAATAAACATGGCAGCGCACCAGAAATTTGAACTACTAAACTAGCTGAAAGGAAACGTCTAGTATTTAAAACATTTAAAACAGGCAAAGAACTATTGACTTTAAATCGCTGGAACAATTTAACACAAACACCAGCATGTGATTTGGAACAAAACTGTTTTCTAGCCAAGATTTCCTCAAAACAATACATGGCATGTTTTGTCTCTTCCCCTAAGCAAGCTTGTAAAATGGACTAGCCTGTTGCGCAGGCGTAAAATGAGGAAGAAGGGGAAGGAGAGCGAGACTGGGGATGGAAGGGGGCGTTTTTGCCTCCCTACCCCTTCTCTATTTTACCATACCTGTAACGCAGGCTTAAAATGGTCTTTTGCCAAGTGATGTTGCATCATGTTTGTTTTCGTAGGATACCGAAAAACATGGTTACAAAGGTCATGTCTTATGTGTAGAGGCTTTTAACAAAGCTATGCAGTCGAAAGATGTGTTCCCTCATGCAAATAAGAACATCAAAATCCTTGATGCTGGAGCTGGTACTGGCATTATAGGCGAGATGCTGGTTAAACAAGGCTACACAAACATCGATGGCTTGGATATTTCACAGAAAATGTTAGACATAGCAGAAAATAAGAAAGTTTATAAGCGGCTCATTTGTGCTCCTTTGAGTGACATTCGCGTAGAGCAAATACAGACTGCCGAGTATGATGTAGTGTTGTGTGCAGGGACCATTGTTTATGAGCAAGCGAAGCCTGTAGCACTGGATGAGTTCGTACGTCATGTAAGACCAGGTGAGCACAGTTTATCAGATCGTCAGTTATCTTATCGATCTTTATATCTCTAAGGAAACAAGTTCATATCAGTAGGTTATGATTGGTAGATTTTGATGCAATATCCCTCACGACTCCATACCTAGACCCTATGGGGAAGGGAAGGAGCAGCTCTAGTCAGACCTTCCATGGGAGGGGTGGGACACAAGAAATGAGCGGCCTGTAAGGCTGGTGAAGATTTCAAGAAGCTAGACCTTTAAAAAGAGGGAAGGTGGGAATGGACTCAGCGACTGAGATCTTGTAAGGGAGGGGATGGAAACAATAACCAAGACCTTGAAAAGGAAGGGGAAGTAATATACCAAGGACTGAAATCCTGAAAAGTAGGTTAGGAACACAACAAATGAGACGGTGTACTGCAAAGGAGGAACGAAACAACTGAGAACAGTACCATATTGCCGCGGCAGAATGTTCCGTTTGAACGAGAACAGAACGCGGCAATGGACAGACCCAGTCAGGGAGATGGCACAAAACAGCTAGTGCAGAAAATACTACTTTTTAACTTTCAATATTACTGAAAGCATTTTCTTTCGTAGGATGGACGTTTTGGGTTCACTGGCATCGGTCTTTTGTTGTGATTCAACAGGATTTCATTCTCAGGATGACCTTGAGTATTCTGCATTCAATTGCTTTCCCGGAAATTCTCAAAGTTGAACGCTACACCAAATTGAAATCGATGGAAACAGTCCACTCGAGTCAAAAGATAAGGTTTTTATTCGACTGAATTAACATTCTAATTTAGCTGTGTTTTTCCTTTGAAGGTGGACTGTTTATTTTCTCTATTCGTGCGGACTCCTTCGACCCAGTAGAGCTCGGTTACAGCCCCAAGTTTGAGGAGCTAGAGAAATCAGGAAAATGGCGTCTTGTGAACAGAGAACGACGTGAGCTGTACACTAACCCTGATGAGGAACGCTATAGAGACTGTTATTTGATCACTTACAAAGTGCTCAAAAACTGAACAACATACTAACTCATTAGTACAAGAATGTTTAATAGTCTTATTGGCATGTTTCTGATGTCATGTGGCAATAGTTAAGTGAGTTTTCCTTGTGTAAATCGTTTACCACCTTTTAAATTGTTATATATTGATATTTTGTACAACAATCATGTTATAACCAGGGAAACGGAACCGTTCGAATAAACGAATGAGAATATAACTAATAAGCAACACACGCTAGCACACAACACTCTTTAATCCACGTGTCGCGCCAAGCACATGGGCATCACAAACTCAAGTAGTCCTACGACGTAACAAGAACCTATGATATAACAAATCGAATAAAAACCACGGTCAAACACAAAACGTTCAGATCGAGTGTCATGCGGGGATAGTTAGTGACTTATGAACGAAAAAATGGGAAGAGGAGACATGTGTTTTTATGGAGATAACAACAGCTTAAAAGAAACTTTGCCTGGGGAGGGCACTGAAGCTTCCATTTAAATCCTAAGCAAGGATAGAAAATAGCTTGTATCCCTTTTGGATCCTTCCAGTTGTCTACTTTTGGGTGAGGAACGCGGGCTCCATTCCGGAACATAACTTACATCCGCAGTGGATACGCCCTTGTTATCCTCCTCGGTCGTGTATCAGGAATTTGATCCTTCTACCTATTAAATATGGGATACCATCAAACGATCCCTCACTAGCTCTACATTGTGCTATGACGCGCTTTATACCCGGAACAGTAGATTGGACGAAAAGTTGAGCAGCAAGAACCTGTTAGACATCATACCACATTTCTTTGCTTTATGGTGTTTTCTATTTACATCGGGATACAATCGATCCAATGATATTACAGAGAACTCTCGACTTCAATTAAAGTAAAAACCCGCGTGCAAGAAACAAACATCAAAGGAGCAAACAAAGATGCCAAGATTTATGTTGGAAGGTCCACGACCGTGCAAAATCTATTGTTTTGCGTTCATATACTATGCATGAATTGCGTAACCAAAACGTTTCTATTGGTTAGTTTGTGCACGGTAAAGGCCAAAAAAGCGAGCAAAAACATACAACAAATTACTGAAATTAAAGAACTTTGTCGAGTTTCATAACCGTTCTCCTTTATTATAAGCTAAACTGAGATGCGATCTATATTTGACCATAATTAGCTAAACCCTAAGACAACGAGTAGGGGCTTATTTTAAAGAGGCACCCGAGTACCCAGCCCAGGAGATTTCTGTGTCCATCATTTTGGAAAAAGCTCATTATACCTTTGAAATGTAAATTATGCAATAAGAAATCACAGCACAGACAAGGAACAACACAAAAAACACATGATCAAGTTTGACGGACACTTTTTGCCATGTTACTTGCTGTTCTTCTTCTTGCCAACCCCTGGGCGTGCCTATGCTAGTAGATGGGGACAGTTCAATTGCATTCACGGACGTGCGAGATTTCATAGATGGCGGCTGAACGTCTGAGCCAGCTACATGTATTCGTTGAACGCTTTTCTTTTTCCTGCACATGTTGAAAACGCTTTGCACCCACTCTGGGGGAGTGCCCTCCATGAAAAAGACCTTCAGGACGAAAATATTGGCAAACAGGACCAATGCCATGATGACCAAAGTGACCTGCAAACTTATTCCAAGGATTGGAACACCATCGGACGTTTCAGGGAGGAAAGATGGAATGAGAAGCAAGAAGACAGTCATAGCAAGAAGCATGGTGGTGACAAAGCCAATTCTCTCTCCACTCTCCACTGGAATTAAAAAGCTTGGAAGGGCGAGAAACATAAGCATTATACTGGGAATGGTCAGATAAAACAAGTGGTATAAAGGCTTCCGAGACATTTTTAGCGTGTAAACCACCTCGCTGAAATCAAATGGGCAACAGTCACCGTGATCTGTTAATTCTAATTTTGCGGAGATTTCGTCTATCGTCCAGTCACCGTTCGTAACAAACCGATCTGCAAATGAACAAAACGTATGATTTTACACACGGTGGCTGCGAAGGAACACCCCTACAGTCAACTCTGGCCTTGTGGACTCCCTGCTATTATGAACACCTTGCTATTACGGAGAGAAGCTACATCTCCACCCCAAACTACAGTCGAGCCCCTATTAAGCGGCTACTTATTAAACAGCCACCCTATTCGGCGCCCGGTAATCAAAGTCCCGATGAGAGCTTTTCTATTGTTTTTACCTTTATTAGAACCAGCCGAAACTACAAAGAAATGTATCAAAAGAATTCCCGCTAATACGGAATTGTGGATATTTCAAGCGGGCCCACACTCAAATGTTTATTGCTCTACTCTCGTTAAAACGAACAACTTGGACATGTTGAGGGACATAATTAATTATTCTGCCGTCATACTTAGTAGTTTGTAAGGTATTTTGACCTATATTGTTTAATTATGTATCAAAGTAAAATGTGTATTACAAATGAAAAGAAACTGGAAACTTTTTTATTAAAAAGTTTATAGCAATATATGTTATGAATGACACTCCTCAACCAAACCTTGGGTCATTTTCATCACAACCCGCTATTGCGGACACCAGAGTTGACTGTATTGAGGTAACATCTCCTTCAAGGGACACAAAACATTTGTCGCCGCAAGCTGCATGCTTATAGATTTCTTTTAGTACAGGGACACTTCTCTTACGGGGGTTCTTCTCTTTGTCCCTAGGGTGTCTCCTAAGAGGAGGTTCCACTTTATACTTTGTACAAACAAACTGAGAAGACAGAAGGTCCTGAAAAGATGAAATGCGTGATTGACTGATTGTTTAACTGTCTGGGTCCGTCGCTGAGAGACGAGAAGCAGATATCGTGATTTACTCAAAGCAACCTTACATGATTCGATTTACTTACTGGTAAATTCACCACTTGTGTCTTTAAATAGTTTGATGTCCATCCTGCCAATTCCGTATGTGTATGAACCAAAGCCCATTTCACAGGTCTGATTGTCAAATGGCCAGTTACCGATTTCTAATTTGCAGTTGGCTTTAAATGTAGCTGGTCCACTCCACACACTCATTCCGGTATTATCCACGGACACCTCAGTGACAAACTTTGTTCGTCCTCCGGCTAGAGTAACGCTGTCATCACCACTGAAATCAACGACAGGTTTATGAACTTACTTTGACATGTACTTTAGCAGCTTCTATCTTGCTTACTGTCTTAGCCACTCTTCTTTTGTGGGTGTTTTGTTTGCCGGGGGGGATGGTTTATTGTTAGTCTTTTTTTTTTAATTTTCTTTTTACTGAAGTAAGCTATAATTTTAAGATTTCCTGTTTATTTTATCGTAATTTTGGACATCATAAATGAATGACTCAGTAGATAGTGACATTACATATATACATATTTATTACAAATGCATATTTTTATTTACATCATCGTGTGTATATATTTATTTCAAGTACATATTTTTTGTTCCATAAAAACATTCAAATCTTTACCAAACTGGCTCAATAAAAATATCAGCCACAATTTCTTTTATCTACAAACACCTACTTGTTGAAAAGAGAAATGTCCGGCACCCAGATTTCGTCCGGGACAAACTGTACTCGAGATACTCCTCCAAAATCATCCGAGTTCCATACAAGGAATTCGTTTCTCCACGTCTGTGTAAACCGAAACAACTTTAAATAAGAAAAGTCTCATTTGGATTTGAGTTACGTTATGTTTTATACAACCATATAAACATCATCCTGAGTAGCCAGCCCTTTGTTCATGAACTATAAGTATGACCTGAGTTGAGAAATAACGGAATTCGGTTCAAACTCGTTCAACCTGGTTGAACGTGACCGTCGATAAAACCAGGAACATGAAACATCCCGGAACATTCCGGAACATCGAATAATTATGATAATTATGAGAAAATATGTAAAATTAAATTTTCGAAAATAAAATAAACAAAAATAAACTGGTATCAGCTCAAAATATGAAAAAATATTTTGGGGGGTAGGGGAGGGGTAGGGAGCGTTGGGTATTGCTTCAACTGACCACAATGAACGCAGGCTCCTCTTCTTTCCCGCCAATTGTGTCACGTGGTTTACAGCACTCTATTTTTCAACACTAACATGGACGATTCCGACGATGAATGCCAGGTAATTCATTGCGTTTCCTTTGTGGATCCCTGATTTCTTCAACATACATGTATGAGGTGTTCGTCTGAGCATCATACAGTTGCTTGTTAAGTCGGTAGCTATAGTTTTGTCACTGTTCCGTCTTCATGTTGCAATTATCATCCCCAGTTTCGCGCTCTCTGCTGGGAATGCCTGGCACAATGACCCACCAAGCGCAGACTCGGCCTTTCCGGAAACCCGAGTAATCAAAGATTAAAGCAGCGCGTACACGCGCGTACTTCGCATGTTTGGTCTACTTTTGTGGCGTTCTAATGACTCGATAGAAAACTAAGTTTGATCGAATGTCAGATAACGATCTGCACGTGAAGTTGACTGAACGAGGGATGAATAGATTATAAGCTATTATAGCCTGCGGTAAAAGTGTTCCTAATTAATTAACTAAGTATTAACTTGTACTGGAGATAACATTTTCCAGGAAAGGCATTTGAACTGTTGGCGACACTTAGAATTCAATTTCAGATCGCCAACACTTGTAACAAATATTTCTTAAGACAATAAAGTTTTGACCAGCGACCCTGCAGACAACGCGTGGCCAAAAGTCTTGGAATAGACCATTTTACAGTTGTCTGCTCAGTGACCTGACCTTTGGATGGCAGCGAGGCTAGAGTTGACCTTGTTTTGATACAGACCTCACTGCTTTTGTCATGTAAATGCACCTAGTTGGCATCAGAACAACTTGTTTTACACAACAAAAGCAGTGAGGTCTGTATCAAAACAAGGTCAACTCTAGCCTCGCTGCCATCCAAAGGCCAGGTCACTGAGCAGACAACTGTAAAATGGTCTATTTTGTGCTTGTATTTGTTTACACTGTCATCAGAGCTCGAGCAGTCCGAACTAGTTTACACAAGAAACTCAATGCCGAAAGAGTTTCCATTTCTATCTCATAGACAAACTATTTCTTCATGAGAAATCGTGTATACGCATATCTTTGAATTGACGTAATGAATTGGATAAAGAAATCACACTCGGGTACCCGTATTTTTCGGTCTGATTAAAGAGTTCGAACGTCACCACCTTGGTTTTCTATGAACAACGAAGTCTGGGAATAAGGGACAGTCGCGTGATTAACTGATGGCGAACGACTAGAAGGAATGGATTAGTCTTCTAAGTTGCGAGCCTTCACTCAATGCAGTTATTTTCATTTTTCTTTTTTCTCCTTCTTCTTTTTTGTTTTGTTATGTTTTTGTTTTGTTTTTTATTTTCTGAGCTGATACCAGTTTATTTTTGATTAATTTAATTTTTGAAAATTTAATTTTACATATTTTTCTCATAATTATCATAATTATTCGATGTTCCGGAATGTTCCGGGATGTTCCATGTTCCTGGTTTTATCGACGCCCGTTGAACGTTAATCAGAGCCGGCGTTCAGTCTGAATATTCCTGTAAGAGATGCAGCGCATACGAATTGAAAATGAGCGAATTCAACAAAATTTTGCTAATATATTTTTTTAGGTTGGTGTGTAACAGGTCTGACAGGTAACTAAAACAGTTTGCGGTTGTCTGTCTCTGCGTTATACTTCCTGATTTCTAGATGTGACCAGAAGTTAATGACTTTTCATTTCAGTTGACTAATATGCTTAAATGGTCTTTAGTCAGTCTCCATCGAGTCTCCACTTTAAGATTTGTAGATTAAAAAGTATCAGTAATGCAGCAATGTAACTTAATTGCATACCTGTATTACCCATGTGTCCAAAATAATTATTTGTTCTTTGGTATCCTGTGATACAAAGAAAACACAAAACAGAGTGAAATCAGGAGCATAGGTCCATGGAGTAAAGAAATGGCTAAGGCAAAAGTCGACAACTGCTCTACAATACAACTCTTCAGCCTAGCAGACCCAAACGTTCAGCCAATAATTATCAGTACTAATTGGCCGACTTGTTTGAAAGCTGGTTAACGCTAACCCAAGATTAAAAGTTAACCGAAATATTAATTTTTTTTCCATAAAGATGTTTTTCACTGCCTATGTTTGGTGTAGTTTGGAGATTATTTAAATTCTAAACTGAAGGACAAACAATATAAACAGAAAACTTCACCGAAAACTTACAAATCTTGAATCAAAATTCGCGCCAATCCTGAGTGAGCTCAAACCTGGCCCTGGTTAACAACAGCTTATTCCTTAGTCAGTAGACACGCCATTCATCTATAGATCGTTTTCATGTGACGTCATCACTTTCGAAAACCCAAAACTAAAGAGCCACCAAAGCTTTTATCCTCATCAGGCATAAGAGGGCGGTATATTTATATCTGTTTACAATTTTACAGCTCAATAGCGTGCTTCGTTTGGAATCCAGAGCATTTTGAATTTCAGGGTTATGGAGGTGCGTGACACAAGGCTACGATCGAGTTTGTCGAAAAATATATACTTATCTCATGATTTTGAGCCTTTTTAGAAGTTAAAGCATTATGAAAAGTGCTTATATAAATGCTTGTTTGAGCAGTACTGATAATCAGTCGCCTAGATAGCCAAAGTAAGTTCCAGATGTTTACACTATTTTCCGGCCGCCATATTGATGTACCACTGAGGTACACCAACATGGCGTTTTCATACTGGGCTCTGCAAATATCTGCGAAACATTTCGACGAATATCTGAAGTTTGGGGAAACGCACAGGCCTAAAACTTGGAGAAGTGTCTTGTTTAGTTATCTTCTATAACGTCGTAAGTTCATAGCTTTTTCCACTGGATGGTTTTCGATTTATTTTTTTATTGCGTGACAGTGAAAACGATCTATTTGACTATACTCACCACTTTAGCAAGTCTGCTGATCTTCATAGAAAACGACACTTCCACGGTTTTATTCCCTAAAACTGGTCGGACTTGCTTGTCGTAGTCAGTCAGAAGTTGTAGGCGGATTTGATGTTCAAATGAAAGGTTAGATGACCCAAATATGCCTTTAAAAAGTAGACTGGAGTTAATCGATAACAAATAGAATCTGAAAAAGCCCTCTCAGTAAGCATAAGCTTAAAACACTTCAATCGACAACAAATTGCTGGAGCTTCCTTACAATTAGTTGTTTATTACATGACTGACAAAATGACGAACAAAGTGACGAGCTGCAGACAAACTAGTAACAATAAAGGCAAGCTGTCGCATCGAACTCCACTGAAAACGAAGAGGACTGATTTGAGAACCAAATCCTTCAATTCTTGTTCAAGTAGGAAGGAAGATACTGGCATTTTCTGTTTTAGTTAGATAGTGCTTTAAAATCAGCAAACTTTTCATCAATTAAATATATCTTCAGTTCAGTAATTTATGAAAAGGGCTCATCAGTTTATACTGAAAAACGGAAACCTCGAGCGACCCCGAGCGACTGAATTTTAAAATTTTAAAATTACGCTCCGAACGTATTTAAAAACCTCCTGTGGGCATCCATGAATTGATAAATGCGTGCTGTATGATACTGAAGTAAATTTTTTCAGTATTGCCCCAATAACTTATTTGGACAACTGAACAAATGAAATATCCGTATATTTACAGGTCTTTACTAAACTGACGGAGGCCTTTTGCATTCGTCCAGTATTGCTGGCATAACTGAATTCCCCCCAAGACCCCCTCGTTCAAGCAGAAGAGAATCTCTGTCTCGCAGCCAGTACTCATGGATCATTTAGTAATCCAAGCAAAATTGAAACTTAAAACTTAACAGAAGAAGACCGACGGGAAGAGTTCTTTCGTTGTTGATCTTTGATAGAAATCCAAGACGTTTTCACCTGCCGTGTTTTCTTACAGTGATTAGATCCAAAAGGAATTCCCGATTTAGATAACAAAAGCACTAACGAAAGAGCAGCACGAAGAGTCGCCATTAACGAGTTGTCATTGATTACCAGAAAATGTTTCGTATTTATTTTGCAAAGGGAATCTGGTTCTAGCAAGTTTTTTAACTTGGGTCTATCTCTTATGTGTAGTTCAAGCAGGTGATTTTCAACCATTGTAATATCTCGGGATATTGAAGGATTTTTATTTACCGGCTTGTACCACTTACAAGTGGAAAACTTAGAGAAATTACACAGCAATTGAAATTTTAATCGAATACAGCGCAATCATGGTAATAGATGTCCAACAGTAGCAATTAAATCATGAAAGAATGAAAGATGCGAATGCAGCCATAACACTACTGGAAAAATGATCTGAAAAAAAATTGGGGGGGCTCTGAACGAAATTCGAACCCACGACCTTTGCGTTACCGGTGCAATGCTCTACCAACTGAGCTATCAAAGCCGCATGAGGCGATTGTGTGTTGGTTCGGCCCTATATGTTCAGTGGAAGTAATACTCGGCTCAAGTATATGAATTCCATGGGTTCGAATCCCGTTCAGAGCCCCCAAAAAAAATTTTCAGGTCATTTTTCCAGTAGTGTTATGGCTGCATTCGCATCTTCCATTCTTTCATGATTTAATTGCTACTGTTGGACATCTATTACCATGAAATTCATATACTTGAGCCGAGTATTACGTCCACTGAACATATAGGGCCGAACCAACACACGATCGCTCTCATGTGGCTTTGATAGCTCAGTTTGTAGAGCATTGCATCGGTAACGCAAAGGTCGTCGGTTCGAATCCCGTTCAGAACCTGAGATTTTTGGCATGTACTAAAACCCGAAACAACGCAACGAAACCACTGAAACCACCGAAACGAGCGAAACGAAACCACCGAAACGAGTAAAATAGTAAGTAAATAAATAACAAAGTTAAAAAAAAGCCTTGATCTCTGGCACGTTACTATGGCAGCCGGATCTCGTACCCAGATCCTGTTCTTAAGCCACATGTGTGACATCGTGACATCACAAACCTGAAAGATGGATGAGCGCAAGCGTGTCGAGCTGGAAGACATCGAGAAAAAGGTGGATATTTTCACATTCTGAATGGTATTCTAGCTAAAACAAGAAATGTAATTTCAAAGAAAGGTTTCGTGGTCGTATCGTGGATTCTTAGGCGGTGGCGAATCGACAACGCCAAGCCCAGGATGTACGGAAACACAATCTCAAGAGTATCCGTGAAGAACTGAGCGCCTAATAAGAAATAACTTTGAGAACTGCAGGAGTCACGAAAGCCTGACGTCAATATGATTAAAGCCTGTCAAGTCGCCCTCGTTTTTCTTTAGAGATATATATTAAAGAAAGTCCTGGTTCGCACGAAGAATGCTGCAAAGTCATTCTCGAAAAGACCATTCGATTCGCCACCGTCTAAGAATCCACGATATGACCAGAAAACCTATCTTTGAAATTAGATTTCTTGTTTTAGCTAGAGGGCCATTCAAAATGTGAAAGATACTCACCTTTTTCTCAATGTCTTCGTGGTCGTCGTCGACACCCTTGCGCTCATCCATCTTTTAGGTTTGAGATATAACGATGGGTACAAGATCAGGCTGCCATAGTAACGTGCCAGAGATCAAGGCTGTTTTTTTTTTTAACTTTTTCATTTATTTACTTATTATTTTACTCGTTTCGCTCGTTTCGTTTCGTTGTTTCGGGTTTTAGTACATGCCGAAATTTTTTCAGGTCATTTTTCCGTGTTATGGCTGCATTCGCATCTTTCATTCTTTCACAGCGCAATCAGTTTTCTAAATAATATTTTTAAGCCATATATTCATTTAGCAAAATACATCGAAAATACGGTCTAATAACATACGTGAACTGCTTGCTTGTGGCGAATTTGCTTACCGCGAGAAAATCAGTCCAGCTTTGAAACTGGCTGTGAAATCTGTACTGTAACAGAGGCATCATGATGAAGTAAATAAACCCTCTACTTACTGTTATACTGTTTTGCAAATTGTAATTCATTTTTTTTTTTTTGAAAAACCTAACACGTTGATCCTTTTCACCACAAAAAGGCAATTTGAATTGTTGGTACTTTCATGTCGTGTTATTTGTTAACTTGAATTCAGCCGGTCTTGGAAATGAAAAGCCGGGTTCAGTTACAATGACGCTAAATTAACAGCGCAAGCTGAAGTGGCTTAAAGCTTCGGTGTTTATGTCCTTCTCTTTTGCTTTCACTAAAAACACCGAAGCTCTAAGACAGGCCAGCCAGGTCAGAGTTGGATTACTTTCTCGTGCCTTGCCGGAGTATCAGTTACAAATCGTTATTAAACGAGCGACAAGGCTACAAGTTACAAAACAACATTTTAAAACAAGTCATACTAAGATTGAGACAAACTAACAATTATTCATTCGAGACATGTCCGGCTTAATCGTGACTGTCTGATGTTTGTATCGGTGAGTTCATTTCAAAGATTAAAAGCCCGGAATAAAAGGAGTGATTTAAACATGACCAAGACATAAAACCTAATAATCTTGAGGAAGTGAATCTCAGTTAGCAGCCTTGAAGCGTAATCGGTATAAATGTGCAAGATCACGGCACCCGGAAAAATCGAATCAGTTCAACAACCAATAAATACGAAATTAATGAAATAATCCCTGATATACTTACTGTTTACAAGTAATCCTTGCAAAAACAGAAGAACCAGAAGGTGGGCCATCTTGACACTGGAGTTTTTTACAGCCTCGTTCACTGAACTTTAATGTTACAGAAGTTATGCTTGAGACTAAAAGACTACGCTTTCTCACGGACGCAATGATTTTACTAATTTCTTCATTGTTGTGCAAATTGACTCCTATTGTTAATGTGTACAACGTTTTCGCTGTTACGTCAAATGCAATGAATAGTGTATTCTTATTTGGTTGTGTAGGAACACGCAAATTAAGTGAATGTTACAGTCCTGAGCCTGAATGAACTCCACACCAGGATCAGAAAATGAGCTGGTGTTGCGCAAATGACAAGGCTTCGTCAAAATACATAACATAATAATTTGGTTTTTAAATTTCGACGTATTCTGATGAGGGAGTGCATTGACGTGGACACTCAGGATAAGAGCCAAGCTTTTACTAAACACACACAATAGTGCAAGATTACTAACGTGTAACCACAACAAACGCAAAACAAAACGTAAACGTACGCAGTGATTGACAGAAAAGTAACATCAAATAATTTGAAAAGCAACGCGGACAGCGCTCAAGTCACGGCTGACCCAGAAAAAAAAAATTGTGTGATATAGGTTTCAAAATATCTATCTGCCTTATTACAGGAAATCAACGCTGGTGTAACGCGACATAAACTAACGCGAATTGAAGGAATTTAAAGATTCGGGTTAATAAGTCGCGATAATATTTATTAATTTCATTTATTGAGAATTAATTTCATTAAGCGCTTATTATACGAAATTTTATAGGGCTGCCTTGTCAATATTTTTGAAAAACGCGCTCAAAATTGAAGCTTTTCAAAAGAAAAATATATGCTACAACATGACGTTGCGACGTCATCTTGTCGCCATTATCAAATGTTGATTTCAGTAGTTCAGTTCAGATATATATTACATCTACACATACATGTATACTAGCTAGCTTGAGTGTTATGGAGTCAAGATAAATGTGAAGAACAATGTCAGCTAATTAAACACGTTTGCCCGAATAGAGTCCGCTCGTGTGTTTAAGGACCCCTTTAAGTTTTGTCTTTTTTCTTTGATTAGCCACATCTCGTAAATTAAGCTTTCCAGTTTCCCTCTGCACTTCTTTAAGGTGTTGAATTGTTCGTGCATATTTGGCTGGTCTTGGTTGTGACTTTCTCGATGGTGTTTTCCAACAGCTGAGTACTTATGCTCATTAATCCTTGAAACAGGTGTCGGCGTGTGTATCTGACATAACTTGAATCGCACAAGTTACATTTCAATTCATAAACAACGCATTGGTGATTTACTAGAGATGGTTTCTTCTCCGTCACTCTACGGTCTTGGGCGAGTCTCCTGCTTGTGAAAATGGGCTGCAGATCTTTATTTATCTTCGTGGAAAGGTTGCTTAAGTCTTTGCGTACAGTGTCAACCCCAACCCCCTAAGACCCCAAAACTTGGAAACAAAGACCTCATCCCACGCATTGACCATACTAAATCGTTCGATTGATAACCCAAGTCAAGAGATTAATGTGCCTTTCGAAAGTCGTGTATCAAAGAAATTTTAACAACGTGATAGAAACGAAACGACGTAGGATCCACTTGAGATTTCCGAAGAAGATCCGGATTTGGCTCGACGACTTCCGGGGATATGATTTAGTCAATGTTTGAGTCTGGTTTCAAATTCCCTCTCTCTCGCCGCCCGCGCCCCCCCCCCCCCCCCCCGAATAAGGCAAATTTTTTAGGGCGGGTGTTAGGAAAAAGGAGAGAGTACTGGGGCGAGGGAAAGTACAGTACAGTTGTCAATTTTGCAACTTCGTGCTCTACACGGGAGATTAAAGAGCGCAGGGTGGTACATATTTCAAAACTCCACCCCTTCCCCTCAGAAAACGACAATTTGGGGGGGGGGGGGAGTGACAAAAAGAAGAGAGAGTACAAACAGAAGACCTAAACTTTTAATTTAAACTGTTCCGATTATTGTACACATGAAAAGTTACAAGAATGACCTCCCCTTCCCCCCTCAGAAAAAAAGAATCACTTTTCCGGGGGGGATGATTTTTCCCGAGGGTACTGAGAAAAGCAGTACCCTAACCAAAAAAATGGGGGTCTTTGTGTCTTAAGGGGTCTTAAGGGGTCTTTGGTTTCAAGACACCCTCTTTTTTCGGTTTCGAGATGGTGTCCCATCTTGAAAAGTTCGATTCCAACCTGAAGGATCATCGGTTATTTGTTGCTATTTCCATGATAGCCGGATGAGCTTCACTGAGAGTTGTAAGGAAAGAATCAGTAGCCGAGGATTCGCGAACCAAAACAAAGGTGTCGTCTACGTACCTTCTGTAGAATGAAGGTAATTTGTTTGCATGTTCGAGATTTTATTTTATGGAACACATAAATACATTGATGTGAAGTATATATGAAATAATTCATATTCGAACTGCGGTTGTAGATGAAAGTGAAGAATGACCATCGCAGTAAATTTTCCAATTTAAGCAATTGGAAAGAAGAAGCCTGAAAAAAATCAGGGCTTCAACGGGATTCGCCATCAGGGGATTTAGTGGTGAGCCCATGGCGACTCCGTCCTACAAGTCACAGTCGAACCGGAACAACTGACCTTTTGTAGCAACTCTCAAATGTTCAATAAGGTCAGCTTCGCTGATGTTCAGGTTATGCGTACTGATTAAACCAATTTATTTAAAGGCTTTCTTTGCGAGAATTTGAATTGATTCCTCAAGTGTTACATTTGTAAAGAGGGCTGTTACATCATAGGTGACCAGAATGTCATTCTCAGCTTGCCTAGTTCCTGTTCCTCTACTCCATCTTCTAAAGAGGAGGATGCAAAAACACCGAGGATTCTTGGTGAGCTGACTAATCTGCTTTGTATTTTATTGTATTGAGTCGTGTTGCGTTGCGTTACGTTGCGTTATATTGTATTGTATTTTGTGTTGTATTGTATTGTATTTTGTGTTGTATTTTATTGTATTTTGTTGTGTTGTACTGTGTTGTATTGTATTGTATTGTATTGTCAATATTGTATTCAGTACTGAATTGTATTTTCTTGTGTTGTGTTGTATTGTATTGCAGTGCATTGCATTGTATTGTATTGTATTGCATAATGTCTTGTGTTTTGTGCTGTATGGCTGTAGTGCACTATATTGCAATGCACTATATTGTACTAGTGGATTGTATTCTATCGTATTGTTTTCTATTCTATTGCTTTGCAATTCGCATTGCATTGCTTTTCTTTAAATTGTGATATAGCTAATACAAGTAGACATACACCTGTAATCAGTTTTCTGCCAAAATAAGAGGGAGGGTATGAGGGTATGTATAATTAAAGCTCTTGACAGGGTACACATGTGAAGTGAAGTGAAAGACTTTATTTAATGAGGGTGACCCGTGACAGTAACTTAAGTTACTGATAAACTTGGGGCCCTCAGCTTAAAATAATTAGAGTGCTAAAAATATATTATTTACAATAAAATGCTAAAATACGATATTATTTACAATAAAATACTTAATTAAGTTACTATTAAAAATGGTGACAAATAATAAACTGGACTTACAATTTCAAACATACTACGAATAATAAGAGTTAAAAAATTCCATTAGTTTTCTGTCTGTCCTAAGCCTATCTGAACCTGTCTTGCAAGATATGGTTACACGATTGTCGACTTCAAATATGGTTCATGTGATGATATGTGCTTCAAATGCACTTCCGGTGACGTAATCAGCATGTGAACCATCATGCTTTGCGATCTTTTGCGTGTAGTTCCCACCATGTTGTTTACATATTAAAATCAAGTAAGAAGCGACATCGCCTCCTTTATAGCTCGCGGCTATTACAGTTCATACAGTATTTGTCAGTCCAAGATCAAAGATCAGACCTGTTCACTAGTCTTCACCAAGTCATCACAGTACCCAGTCTCACAGTTAGAAGATCAAATATGATTTGTCTCATTGCAATTTGCAAAACAACACTTCTTAATTAATTTTTTTACTTGTTAAACAATACATGGCATTTTTTGTTTCTTCCCCTAAACAAGCTTGTAAAATGGACTAGCCTGCTGCGCAGGCGTAAAATGAGGAAGAAGGGGAAGGAGAACGAGACTGGGGATAGAAGGGGGCGTTTTTGCCTCCCTTCCCGTTCTCTGTTTTACTATGCCTGTAACGCAGGCTTACAATGGTCTTTTGCCAAGTGATGTTGTATCATGTTTGTTTTCGTAGGATACCGAAAAACATGGTTACAAAGGTCATGTCTTATGTGTAGAGGCTTTTAACAAAGCTATGCAGTCGAAAGATGTGTTCCCTCATGCAAATAAGAACATCAAAATCCTTGATGCTGGAGCTGGTACTGGCATTATAGGCGAGATGCTGGTTAAACAAGGCTACACAAATATCGATGACTTGGATATTTCACAGAAAATGTTAGACATTTTAAGGGTGAGCACAGTTAATCAGATCGTCAGTTATCTTATGGATCTTATCTCTAAGGAAACAACTTGAAGTTAATTCAGATTTCAAGAAGCTAGACCTTTAAAAAGAAGGAAGGTGGGAATGGACTCAGCGACTGAGATCTTGTAAGGGAGGGGAGGGAAACACTCCCCAAGACCTTGAAAAGGAGGGGGAAGGAATAAACCAAGGACTGAAATCCTGAAAAGTAGGTTAGGAACACAACAAATGAGACGGTGTACTGCAAAAGAGGAAAGAAATTCAGCAACTGAGAGCAGTTCCATATTGCCGCGGCAGAATGTTCCTTTTGAACGAGAACAGAACGTGGCAATCCATAGACCCAGTCAGGGAGATGGCACAAAACAGCTCATACAGAAAATACTACTTTTAACTTTCAATATTACTGAGAGCATTTTCTTTCGTAGGATGGACGTTTTGAGTTCACTGACATCGGTCTTTTGATGTGATCTAACAAGATTTCATTCTCGGGATGACCTTGAGTATTCTGCATTCAATTGCTTCCTTGGAAATTCTCAGAAGTTGAACGCTACACCGAATTGAAATCGATGGAAACAGTCTTCTCGAGTCTTAACTTGGTCAAAAAATAAGGTTTTTATTCGACTGAATTAACATTCTAATTTAGCTGTGTTTTCCCTTTGAAGGTGGACTGTTTATTTTCTCTATTCGTGCGGACTCCTTCGATCCAGTAGAGCTTGGTTACAGCCCCAAGTTTGAGAAGCTAGAGAAATCAGGAAAATGGCGTCTTGTGAACAGAGAACGACGTGAGTTGTACACTAACCCTGATGAGGAACGCTATAGAGACTGTTATTTGATCATTTACAAAGTGCTCAAAAACTGAACAACATACTAACTCATTAGTACAAGAATGGTTAATAGTCTTGTTAGAATGTTTCTGATGTCATGTGGCAATAGTTGAGTGATTTTTCCTCGTGTAAATCGTTTACTACCTTTTAAATTGTTATATATTAATGTTTTGTACAACAATCATGTTATAACCAGGGAAACGGAACCGTTCGAATAAACGAATGAGAATATAGCTAATAAGCAACACACCCTAGCACACAAAACTCTTTAATACACGTGTCCCGCCAAGCACATGTGCATTACAAACTCTAGTAGTCCTACGACGTAACAAGAACCTATGATATAACAAATCAAATAAAAACCACGGTCAAACACAAAACGTTCAGATCGAGTGTCATGCGGGGATAATTAGTGACTTATGAACGAAAAAATGGGAAGAGGAGACATGTGTTTTTATGGAGATAATAACAGCTTAAAAGAAACTTTGTCTGGGGGGGGGGGGGGGGGGACTGAAGCTTCCATTTAAATCCTAAGCAAGGATAGAAAATAGCTTGTATCCCCTTTGGATCCTTCCAGTTGTCTACTTTTGGGTGAGGAACACGGGCTCCATTCCGGAACATAACTTACATCCGCAGTGGATACGCCCTTGTTATCCTCCTCGGTCGTGTATCAGGAATTTGATCCTTCTACCTATTAAATATGGGATACCATCAAACGATCCCTCACTAGCTCTACATTGTACTATGACGCGCTTTATACCCGCGACATTAGATTGGATGAAAAGTTGGGCAGCAAGAACCTGTTAGACATCATACCACATTTCATTGCTTTATGGTGTTTTCTGTTTACATCGGGATACAATCGATCCATTGATATTGCAGAGAACTCTTGACTTCAATTGCAGTAAAAACCCGTGTGCAAGAACCTACATTTTTTGAAGTCTGGCAAAATAGTCTTGTATTTTGGGGTGGCTATTGGCAATTTAGGCTAAGTAGGTTCTTAATTAGGTTCTTAATTTCTATGAAGAAGATATGGTTGTTGATTACCAGAAAAAATAAATAAACTTGGGTTTGATCCTTGAATATACAGTATTTATTCACAACTGTGTTATGCATTTTCTCGTGATATAAATTCGCAATCTCAGTCACACTCCTTGGATAGAATGTTTATCATAATTTAACTGTAACTCACGTACATATCAGAGCCTGCTTGATCTTGCTTAGCTAAACAGGTTCTTATATTTTTAGGTATTAAAATGGCACATTTCTGCCAACAGGTTCTCAAACCACTAGGTTCTTACACGTGGGTTATTTACCGTCTTGAATGGTGAGTTAACATTAGGCTTTATAAACACAGATAAACACTTACAATTTCTGAGTAATTAGCTGTATACCAAAAATACCAAAACCCTTAGTTTATGGCTTTCTTCATTGGGACACCTGTTTGACTGTCCACATCCTTCTCATCCAGTCTCCAAAAACTGACACTGTAAAATAGAAACTGTGAACAGTCTCACCACCTAACATCATCAACGGTTGCCACATTTTCATAAATGTAAGGACAACTTTTGACCTTTCGTTGCAGTTTTGATAACTATTACTAGAGGACTCGTGTAATTGTACCTGGGAGTCGGGGAAACTTAAACACGATTTAAGAAAAGTAGTGTTAAAAAAAATCATTCACCAAATCCGTAAACAAAACGTCATGGAAAGTTATTGAATAAGGATGCTGTCGTTTAGGCTTGCAAAAAGGTGACTGAGATGAGATCTATGTTTGGCCATAATTGGTTGCATAATAGACCATAATGATTAGGGGCTCAAAGAGGCTAGCAGTACTTAACCGGCAATACCTTGCCCAAGTACCCAGCCCAGGAGATTTCTGTGTTCATCATTTTGGAAAAAGCTCATTATACCTTTGAAATGTAAATTATGCAATAAGAAATCACAGCACAGACAAGGAACAACACAAAAAACACATGATCAAGTTTGACGGACACTTTTTGCCATGTTACTTGCTGTTCTTCCTCTTGCAAACCCCTGGGCGTGCTTACGCTAGTAGATGGGGACAGTTCAATTGCATTCACGGACGTGCGAGATTTCATGGATGGCGGCTGAACGTCTGAGCTAGCTACATGTATTCGTTGAACGCTTTTCTTTTTCCTGCACATGTTGAAAATGCTTTGCACCCACTCTGGGGGAGTGACCTCCATGAAAAAGACCTTCAGGACGAAAATATTGGCAAACAGGACCAATGCCATGATGACCAAAGTGACCTGCAAACTTATTCCAAGGATTGGAACACCATCGGACGTTTCAGGGAGGAAAGACGGGATTAGAAGCAAGAAGACAGTCATAGCAAGAAGCATGGTGGTGACAAAGCCAATTCTCTCTCCACTCTCCACTGGAATTAAAAAGCTTGGAAGGGCGAGAAACATAAGCATTATACTGGGAATGGTCAGATAAAACAAGTGGTATAAAGGCTTCCGTGACATTTTTAGCGTGTAAACCACCTCGCTGAAATCAAATGGGCAACAGTCACCGTGATCTGTTAATTCTAATCTTGTGGAGATCTCGTCTATCGTCCAGTCACCGTTTGTGACAAACCGATCTGCAAATGAACAACACGTATGATTTTACACACGGTGGCTGCGAGGGAACCTCTACCTTTGAATACCCTTACAGTCAACTCTGGCCTTGTGGACTCCCTGCTATTATGAACACCTTGCTATTACGGATAGAAGCTACATCCCCATCCCAAACTACAGTCGAACCCCTATTAAGCGGCTACCTATTAAACAGCCACCCTATTAGGCGCCCGGTAATCAAAGTCCCGATAAGAGCTTTTCTATTGTTTTTACCTTTATTAGACGGCCAGTCCGTCTTTAAGCGCCCACTATCTATTTCCCCGAGGGTGGCCGTTTAATAGGGGTTGAACCAGCCGAAACTACAAATAAAGGTTTAGAAAGAGCTCCCGCTATTACGGGATTGTGGATATTTCAAGTCCCTACACGCAAATGTTTAATGCTCTACTGTCGTTAAAACGAATAACTTGGACATGTTGAGGGGACATACTTAATTATTCTGCAGTCATACTTACTAGTTTGTAAACTATTTTGACCTATATTGTATAACTATGTATCAAAGTAAAATGTGTATTACAAATGAAAAGAAACTGGAAACCTTTTTATTAAAAAGTTTATAGGGATATACGTTATATATGACACTCCTCAACCAAAACTTGGGTCATTTTCCGCTATTGCGTACACCAGAGTTGACTCTCCTTCAGAGGGACACAAAACATTTGTCGCCGCAAGCTGCATGCTTATAGATTTCTTTTAGTACAGAGACACTTCTCTTACGGGGGTTCTTCTCATTGTCCCTGGGATGTCTCGTAAGGGGAGGTTCCACTTTATACTTTGTACAAACAAACTGAAAAGACAGAAGGGCCTGAAAAGATGAAATGCGTGATTGACTGATTGTTTAACTGTCTGGGTCGCTGAGAGACGAGAAGCAGATATCATGATTTACTCAAAGCAACCTTACATGATTCGAATTACTCACTGGTAAATTCACCACTTGTATCTTTAAATAGTTTGATGTCCATCCTGCCAATTCCGTATGTGTATGAACCAAAGCCCATTTCACAGGTCTGGTTGTCAAATGGCCAGTTACCGATTTCTAATTTGCAGTTGGCTTTAAATGTAGCTGGTCCACTCCACACACTCATTCCGGTATTATCCACGGACACCTCAGTGACAAATTTTGTTCGTCCTCCGGCTAGAGTAACGCTGTCATCACCACTGAAATCAACAACAGGTTTGTGAACTTACTTTGACATAATAATAATAATAATAATAATAATAATAACAACAACAAATATAATGATAATAATAATAATGATAATAATAATAATAATAATAATAATAATAATAATAATAATAATAACATATCTTACTTGACCACTCCCCCAATGTGGCTTTTCACGGCCAATTAAGTTAAATGATGAAACAAATAATGCAAATGAACATAACATGGTTAAAAATCCCAACTGGAGGGAGGCAGACCAGTTGGCTATTTACAAGCATGACCGAGGAGTTGACCTAGGGTCTACCTAGAAACAACTCCGTCTGAGTGGTCAGAGCGGGACTTGAACCCGCGACCTCCGGATTTCAGGTCCGGCGCCCTAACCACTCGGCCACGCTGCCTCCTACTTTAGCCACTCTTCTTTTGTGGGTGTTTTGTTTGCGACTGGAGGACGGTTATTTCTTAGTTCTTTTATGTTTTTTGTTTTTTTTACTGAAGTAAGATACAATTTTAAGACTTCCCGTTTGTTTTCTCGTAATTTTGGACATCATAAATGAATGACTCAGTAGATAGTGACATTATATACATACATATTTATTACAAACGCATTTTTTTATTATTTACATCATTGTGTGCACATTTATTTCAAGTACATATTTTGTTCCATAAAAACATTCAAATCTTTAACAAACTGGCTCAATACAAATATCAGCCACAATTTCTTTTATCTACAAACACCTACTTATTGAAAAGAGAAATGTCCGGCACCCAGATTTCGTCCGGGACAAACTGTACTCGAGATACTCCTCCATAATCATCCGAGTTCCATACAAGGAATTCATTTCTCCACGTCTGTGGAAACCAAAACAACTTTGAATAAGAAAAGTCTTATTTCGATTTGAGTTACGTAGTGTTATATACAACCATATAAACCTGAGTAGCCAGCCCTTTGTTCATGAACTATAAGTATGACCTGGGTTCAGAAATAACGGAATTCGGTTCAAACCCGTTCAACCTGGTTGAACGTTAATTAGAGCCGGCGTTCAGTCTGAATATTCCTCTAAGAGAAGCAGCGCATACGAATTGAAAATGAGAGAATTCAACGAAATTTTGCTAATATATTTTTTCAGGTTGGTGTGTAACAGGTCTGACAGGCAACTAAAACAGTTTGCAGTTGTCTGTCTCTGCGTTATACTTCCTGGTTTCTAGATGATGTGACCAGAAGTTAATGACTTTCATTTCAGCTAGCTAATATGCTTAAATGGTCAAATCAGTCTCCATCGAGTCTCCACTTCAAGATTTGTAGATTAAAACGTATCAGTAATGCAGCAATGTAACTTATTGCATACCTGTATTATCCATGTATCCAAAATAATTATTTGTTCTTTCGTATCCTGTGATACAAACAAACGACAAAACAGAGTGAAATCAGGAGCACAAGTCCACGGAGAAAAGAAATGGCTAAGGGAAACGTCGACAACTGCCCTGAGATACAACTCTTCAGCCTAGCAGACGCAAACGCTCAGCCAATAATTATCAGTACTAATTGGCCGACTTGTTTGAAAGCCGGTTAACGCTAACCCAAGATTAAAAGTTAACCGAAATATTAATTTTTCTTCTATAAAAATGCCGGTTCTTCACTGCCTATATTTGGTCTAGTTTGAGATTATTTAAATTCAAAACTGAAGGACAAACAGTATAACCAAAAAGCTTCACCGAAAACTTACAAATCTTGAATAAAAATTCTCGCTAATCCTGAGTGAGCTCAAACCTGGCCCTGGTTAACAACAGCTTATCCCTTAGTCAATAGACATGCCATTGATCCATTTGACTATACTCACCACTTTAACAAGTCTGCTGATCTTCATAGAAAACGACACTTCCACGGTCTTATTCCCTAAAACTGGTCGGACTTGCTTGTCGTAGTCAGTCAGAAGTCGTAGGCGGATTTGATGTTCAAATGAGAGGTTAGATGACCCAAAAATGCCTTTAAAAAATAGACTGGAGTTAATCGATAACAAATAGAATCGTAAAAAGCGCTCTCAGTAAGCATAAGCTTAAAACACTTCAATCGACAACAAATCGCTGGAGCTTCCTTACGATTAGTTGTTTATTTCATGACTCACAAAATGACAAACAAAGTGACGAGCTACAGACAAACTGGCAACAATAAAGGCAAGCTGTCGCATCGAACTCCACTGAAAACGAAGAGGACTGATGTGACAACCAAATCCTTCAATTCTTGTTCAAGTAGGAAGGAAGATAACTGGCATTTTCTGTTTTAGTTAGATAGTGCTTTAAAATCAGCAAACTTTTCATCAATTAAATATATCTTCAGTTCAGTAATTTATGAAAAGGGCTCATCAGTTTATACTAAACAACGGAAACCTCGAGCGACCCCGAGCGACTAAATTTTATAATTTTAAAATTACGCTCCGTACGTATTTAAAAACCTCCTGTGGGCATCCATAAATTGATAAATGGGTGCTGCATGATACTGAAGTAAATTTTTTCAGTGTTGCCCCAATAACTTATTTGGACAACTGAACAAATGAAATATTCTTACATTTACTGGTCTTTACTAAACTGACGGAGGCTTTTTGCATTCGTCCAATATTACTGGCATAACTGAATTCCCCGCTCGTTCAAGCAGAAGAGAAGCTCTGTCTCGCAGCCAGTACTCATGGATAATTTAGTAATCCAAGCAAAATTTAAACGAAAACCCACGGAAAAATTCTTTCGCTATTGATATTTGATAGAAATCCAAGGCGTTTTCACCTGCCGTGTTCTCTTACAGTGATTAGATCTAAAAGGAATTCCCGATTTAGATAACAAAAGTACTAACGAAAGAGCAGCACGAAAAGTTGCCATTAACACGTTCCCATTCGAAATTATAATCATGATTGAAATCATTAACCAGCAGAGAAAATGGTGGTGGTTCTTGAGATACAGGCCAGATGTAAGAAAAACTAAGTATTCCACCATGTAAAGTTTTGGTTTGCCAGAAATAAGAAGGACCTGAGGATCGAGATGCCATTGCGTGATTACCAGAAAATGTTTCGTATTTACTTTGCAAAGAAAATCTGGCTTTAACAAGTTTATCTTGGGTCTATCTCCTATGTGTAGTTCAAGCAGGTGATTTCAAGTTCAACCACTGTAATATATCGGGATATTGAAGGATTTTATTCAGACGCTTGTACCACTTACAAGTAGAAAACTTATAAAAAAATAACACAGCAATTGAATTTTTTTATAGAATACAGCGCAATAATTTTTATAAAATATATTTTTAAGCCATATATTCATGTAAAAAATACACCGAAAAGACTGTCTAATAACATATGTGAATTGGTTGCTCGTGGTGAATTTTCTTCACCGCGAGAAAATCAGTCCAGCTTTGAAACTGGCGATGAAATCTGTATTGTAACAGAGGAATTATGATGAACTCTATACTTACTTTTTGTGAAAAATCCCTGCAGACAAAGAATAATGAGAAGGATGGCCATGATAACAAAATGGCCTGAACTAAAGTTTAGTTCGGAACACTGCGCTTAAATGAGGCGCAAGCGCAATTTGATTTCACCCGTGTAAAACAAAAATGCAAGCAAGATATAAATTCCCAACCATATATATTCGTGATTAATAATGGGTAAAAAGGTAATGGTGATGTTTAAAGAAATAGGTGTTGGGTCATTCGAAATATAATCTTGGAATATTTTAGGTGTTAGGGATACAGTGACATTACGGACTTGCTCCTTGTCTAGCTGATCAAATGTTGTCTTCTCTTATTGTTGTTGTTGTATACGCAGGTGCTGCGTTTCCTAGGAACTAGTTCTTTAGCGAAATATGTGTAAATTACTTGGCTGTTGTTGCACTGGAAATGGTACCGTGTGACTTAACTATTTTGAATGCAGTATCTACTTAAATAATTTGTTAGCCGATTTCTGCGAGCACCGTTACTACACTACATGTCTTCGGTTCAGCTGCGTTGTCCAGCAACTCGTTTGTTTACTCGCAGGTGTCGATCGAGAAAATGAAATAAAAATTGAAATCTAGATTTGGAAGCGCTCTTTTTGGAATTAGTCGTTTTAGACTCCTTCACTTATTTTTAGTCTCCTGTCCAATTTTTCAGTCAAACCTTGCTCTTTTTACTGATCTTTTCAGGGAGTTTGATAGCAATGGTTAATTACTTTACTCCTGGTTCACACTTCGACCCAAATAAAGAAAAGACTCTTTGCAATAGCAGCGGCACCTCGTTAGAGTGTGTTTGTACCAAGAGCACGTTCACTTAATGAGATGGATAATTCTAACTGGAAATCCCGCCCACGAAGCTGGGAGTTTGCAAACCTATTTCTTGTAACACTTTAGTCGTACAGAATTTTCAACAACAACTTTTATTGGAGACCTTGGCACCTTTCCTTGATTTTATTCTCTAAACTTATTCTTGATTATTTATATATTTTACGTGCTGTTTTATTTGGATCATACTCCCTACGCTTGATAGTGGAAACTCAGGAATGAAAAGATTTTTCACTAAGTAAATTCTGCGAAGGTGCATACCTAGGGTGACATACGGCACAGCCGCATTTATGCTAGTAGAGCACTGCGCATGTACTGACATCAGCGTTGATTTCCGAATTTGACGGATTAGACAGCTGATTGACAGCACGGGTGTGATCCAGATAAAAGCGCGCGGGCCAAACCTACGCATCGGAGTTGTAATGATCAGAGTTGAATGAAGTTTGTCAAGAGCAGAAGTTGAAAGGAGATCATTGGAAATTAAAAGTGAGCAATTAAATAAGAGAATGTTGGAATGATCTGCTAATTCCCCAAAAAGGTCGCTTTAACACCCGTTATATATTGTTATGCAAATTATAACTCATTTTTTTTGTAAAATACACGTTTATCCTTTTCACCCCAACAAAGTTGGTACTTTCATGTCGTAATATAAAGTTTTCTACACGTGAATTTAGCCGCTCTTGGAAGTGAAAATGCTCAGTTACAATGATGCTAAATTAACAGCGCAAGCTGAAGTGTCTTAGAGCTTCGGTGTTTCTGTCTTTCTCTTTTGTTTTCACTGAAAACACCGAAGCTCTAAGACAGGCCAGCCAGGTTAGAGTTTGATTACTTTCTCGTGCCTAGCCGGAGTATTTATAAATCGGTAACGAGCAACAAGACTGTTACTAAACAACATTTTAAAACAAGTAATACAAAGATTAAGACAAACTGAACAATTATTCCTTCGAGACATGTCCGGCTTAATCGTGACTGTCTGTTGTGTGTGTATCGGTGAGTTCATTTAAAAGAGTAAAAACCCGGAATGAAAAGAGTGATTTAAACGCAGCGAAGATATAAAACCTATAATGTTGAGGAAGTGAATCTCAGTTAGCAGTTTGTCAGCGTAATCGGTATAGAGGTGCATGATCATGCACGGCACGCGGAAAAATAAATAATCGAACCAGTTCAACAGCCAATAAATACGAAATTAATGAAATAATCTCTGATATACTTACTTTTTACAAATAATCCTTGCAAAAACAGAATAACCAGGAGGTGGGCCATCTTTGCACTGAAAGTTTTCGAAAGATTTTTACAGCCTCGTTCACTGAACTTTAATGTTGATACGCTTGACAGAACTGCGTCGTTTCTCATGCATGCAAAGGTTTTACTAATTTTTCCATTGTTGTGCAAATTGACTCCCCCTGTGTACAACGTTTCGCTGTTACGTCAGATGCATGTAAAATGAATTTTACGATTCTGAAAGTTGTCACTAAGGGTCAGAAAAAGAGCTCATGTAATCATGTCGTACAAATCACAAGGCTTCGTCAAAATAAATGATATAACAATGTTGTGCAGTGACGTGGGAATCAAGGTCACTCAGGATAAGGGCCAAGGTTTAATGAACAAACACAATAGGGTAAGATTATTGACGTGTAACCACAACAAACACAAAACAAAACGTAAATGTGCGCAGTGATTAAGAGAAAGATAACGTCAACATAAATCGTATGTCTCAGCCATAGGGCTGGTCACAGGGTATAGACCGCTATAGGCTGTCGCGCGAACGGCCCTCAAAAAATTGTGCGTTAAGGCGACGATCTACCTGAAATATGCCCTTTTTATGCACAGCTGTCAAAACCCTGATTTTCATCCAAACGATAACCAGGAGCATATCACATGTGTCAGTGCAGTACTATAAATAACAACCCCAATTAACCGGCCCCCAGCGGCCACCTCTTGGTCGTCCCGATGAGGGTCTTTCTATTGTCTTTACCCCTATTAAACGTCCATCCAATATTAAAAACGCGTAAATTCACTTTGTTTTGGAAAAGGCGATGGTAGATAAGAATCCAAAATAGAAGGCGAGAAGTGATAAAAATATTCAAACACAAGTTTATCATAATGGTCTTGAAGAGTTGAAGTGACCCCATGTTCACTGAGAAATCGACGAAAACTATTCAAGGTAAGCAAACCCCCATGAAGGGGCCAACCGCTATTAAGCGGCCACCTCCCATTTCCCCGAGGGTGGCCACTTTAGGGGTCTGACTGTGTAAAAACTTACCTCTTATGCACATTGAACTTCTGTACAGAAAAGGGCTGTTTAAGAAATGGTAAGCGTGCAGCATGCAGCTATCGAGTTTTAGTATAAATCTACTAGCGTTCTATCATGAATGCCGTTCTCTGATTGGCTACGCTACTCACTATCTATTCTGTGATAGATAGTGAGTAGCGTAGCAGTGTGCCCTTGTTAACAAAATGACGGCCGCTTCTTGGCGTTTTCGAAGGGTCTGTGAAGAGGATTTAGATTAAGTTTTGAACGAATAGTAGATTTATACTAAAACAATTAGATTATTCACTCTCGATTTCTATCACGCGATAGTTGACGAGGGATTTAACAAATTGACGTCAGTTTTTTATGCGTCTGTCCACTTATTGATGATAAATTGCGTCATAACATTGTCAAAGTGGCCGTGGAAACACGAGCCGCAGGCGATTGGTTCCGCAGTAAACTATGACAATGTTATGACGCCAATTTGTTTTTTACAATAATAAGACCCCAAAATGGTCAAATGCCGGGAATAAATGAGAAGAAAAGACGCCGTAAACTTGCCGTAAACAATGATAAGTGAAATGTATTCAAAATGACGCGAACGTTGTCAATAGCTTTTCCCGCTTTTTGACTGGCTACTTAAAAAAGGCCATAAAATCTCATTGGTTAAAAAGTTGACAGTTTGACAGCTGAAAGTTGAACTTGAAAGGTTGTATAAATTAAAATTTTATCCGTCTGTACTCTTCTTATTGATGATAAAAATGAGCCAATCAGCGCGCGAGAAATTAGACAGTTCTTGTAAAAAGAAATCTCGAGCTCATAATCGAATTGTTTATTATATAATAACCCAAGTTATTTTCGCATTTTGATTGGTTCTCGTCTATGATCTATTGGGGACAGACGCACGACTGACGTCATCTTTTCAAAGTTTTTCCCTCTGTGTTTTAAAATGGCGGAAAGTTTTGAGAATTAAGGTAATATTTTACCTGACTGGGCGAAACATAACGTACAAAAAAGTCTTGTCAAGGCATTGAACAGGTACGAGAAACCATTGCTTGTCTCGAATTTAACGAAACCAGTAAACAAAACTTTTATGAGATAAATAATGGTTATTAAATCCATTTTGAAATCACTGGTTATCCTTGCAATCTGGTTGGCTCTCAGTGGTGCGATTTATTCACGAATCGCACTATTTTTTGCTCTAAATCGCTTCTTTTTCTCAGCCAATGAGAATGGGACAGTAAAACAAAATAACCAATCAGATTTCAAGGTTAGATTAAAGTAACCAATAAAATTTCAGGAAAATGAAAGGCAAAAAGCCAGTGTGGCGAATTTTGCAACTATTATTGCCAAAACTTTGTTATAGTTGCTTTTTCCCAAAACAATTGACGAATTTAATTAATTTCAGTTTTTGAATGACGATTTTGAACTTCTTCAGGCTGAAGACCTACTTTAAGGTTACCGTAAACCTTCGCGGGTGTCCTTAGCGAAAAAAAATATTACCGCGCTGTCTTAAAGACAACCACTACAAATTATATATCAATGCAAAGGTTATAGAATGCTCTATTCGATAAAAATTGTTTTGCCTCAATTTTTTTTAATCATAAGGCGAGCGCGACCTAAAAGCGCGAAACGACCGACGTTCCATTGAGCGAATTTATCGGGTATCAAACTCGACCGCATCAACAAAGCTACTGCATTATATCATTCACGAGGCATCAATCATCAAAACCGTGTGAGGGTTTGTCGATATTCCTATTGGTTGTTTTGGAAAATTTCTGTCAAGTTTGATGTCCAAAAATTCAGCGACACGTTTTACGACGAAGGCCATTGCAGGAGATCAATTTTGAAAAACGCAAATCCCCCACACGGTTTTGATGATTGATGCCTCGTGAATGATATAATACAGTAGCTTTGTTGATGCGGTCGAGTTTGATACCCGATAAATTCGCTCAATGGAACGTCGGTCGTTTCGCGCTTTTAGGTCGCGCTCGCCTTATGATTAAAAAAAATTGAGGCAAAACAATTTTTATCGAATAGAGCATTCTATAACCTTTGCATTGATATATAATTTGTAGTGGTTGTCTTTAAGACAGCGCAGTAATATTTTTTCGCTAAGGACACCCGCGAAGGTTTACGGTAACCTTAATGGAAGTTTCCAACTTTCAGTGTCCATTTTGACGAATATTTTGGTGATTTTTCTTCAACATCTGCTCAAGATCCGTATGATACCGAGTCCAGCAAAACATAAACAAACGAAAACCACACAACAACAAATTCAGAGCCATCTCAAGAAGGTAGATGTTTCCAGGTTTCTGGTAGTTTCAAACGAAGCGACACAAGAACTCAACTCTGTCGCTGTGAATAAACATAGTCAAAATACGCCCCGCTCCACAAAACAGTGAATGAACGAACGTCTTCCGAAGCTGATGCCAGTCCCGCCATCTTGAAAAATATCTTGAAACAAATGGTGCGGCAAGAACTTGACAAGGTCCTGAGTATTAAGTTCTACGCCGAGGTCACAAAAAGAAACGGAGATGATAACGAGCTGGAATCCCTTAAAATCATGCAGAGGGGCACTGAACGGTATTTAAAAGAAAAAGAAAACTATCCACAGGGCATCGTGCACTTGAGCTCGGATAACTTGATTATTTAACAATTAGATTATGGGCTCGAGATTTCTATGAGGTGATATCTGATGAGACCGAAGGCCGAATCAACTAACACCTCATAGAATCGAGAGCGAATAATCTAATTGTTTTAGTAGAATTCTAACTGAAATAAACGCAAATAACGGTTTCTAATTATCTTTCTACGCATTATTGAACTTTACGCTTTAACAAAATCGCACGCATTGAATTGTCCTTGGTAAATTTGTTGTTGTTTACGCGCGCGCACTCGTTTTTTCAATAATTTCAAGTTTTTAAAGTCAAGGAATCACTAATGTCCTTCTTTTAGTCTTCTCAGGGTTTTAATTATCCATTTACATGCAAACTTTCTTCTAAAACGTCAGAAAAACGATAAAAACTTCGCATTTTGTGGACGGTCGACAGCCACTGCACTCTAATGGCTGATAGTATACGAGTAGCTCAGCCAATCAGATTGCAGCATTTGCATTAGTATACTAGTAGAATTCTACTAGTCTACTAATGCAAATGCTGCAATCCGCGATAGTTGATTCGGCCTTCGGCCTCATCAACTATCACCTCATAGAAATCTCGAGCTCATAATCTAATTGTTAATTATCCATGACTCGAGGGAGTTTCACAACTCAAAAGAAATCCATCGCAGAGTTACACAGGATGCACCTTGAAATTCCTTCTCCAAAGACAACGAAAAGTCTCAGCCTCAACCACAGAAGAAAGAAAGGCCTTCCATCATTGATTCAGGCGACGAGAATTGAATTTTTATGCATGAAGTAGACTCTTTTCGTTCCGACTTCAGAACTGCTTGTTTCTTGGTTATGCTTGGTTGTGCAACAAACCGACCAAAATCTAAAATTTTAAGGCGACAAAATTGAGCGATTTCAAAATGGATTTAATAAAGTGGCAATTGAACTGAGTGGAGTGCAATTTTAGTCTGAAATCATACTTGTGATTTCGAATCGAACGAACGCGCAGCGCAAGTTCGATTTTGAAATCACACGCGTATGATTTCAGACCAAATTAAATTGTACTCCACTCAGTTGAATTACCATTATTTATCAAAAATTGGTTAAGCTTAAATTTGGATCAGTTTTCCGAAGAAATGAAATCAAACTGCACATGATGAAGCTTTTGGTGGTTGAGCTCTCTGTCCTTCACAGCCTCTTCGGCAAAAGAAAAGAAGAATATGGAACCACACATTTCTTAAAAGCGAGAGTGGAGAAGAAAGCGAACAAACACCCCTGGCTTTGAGCTGTTTGAAATGCTCTCATTCAATAGCAGGTTTGTGGGTTACGTTTTCCTTTCCACTTTGTTATAAATTTGATGAGTTGCGCGTCCAAGGCTGAACTTACATGAAATACATGAATGGCTTTCAAAAATGATCTCTGTCACTTTCGTTATTTGGTAAAATAAGCTTAAATGAAAGGAAGATTGAGGCCTAAAGGCAAATGTCACAAACGTAAGCTTATACTTGTGCACGATGCAGACTTTCCTTCGAGCGGCTGTTTCTTCGTGTTTCTTCAAGAGTTTAATTCACGATCGAGCGACGAGCGTTCGAGCAAAACTAAAACCCGGGAACTGAAATAATTCATCAGAGGCTACCAATGTTTGATAAAACTTCCTTTATTAAAGCTCAGAAAAACTATTACCTTTAACGTTTTTGGAACAGAAGGATTTCGGAAGTAAGACTTCACAAACAGAGATTTGTTAAAGCTCTCATGTTCAAGTGTTGTTAGCCGAAAGCATTTAAATGGTTTTCATGCCAGGAAAGTGTTACAAAGAAAGCTTGTGCTGAATTTTATTGTCGTCAAATCGCAAGAAAATTCTCCCTAAAATTTCCGCAATGCATTACTAATCTCAAAAGGTTGCTACAGAGCAACTGATTCAACTCCTGTTCGCTTAAATTTGCAAATTTCTTTGGTGGAGGCCCGGCAAAAAACTTAAGCTCGAAATTTGGTAGCTCACAGGAATAATATCCCTCATTTCCGGAAGAAAGATCAGATTTATTTACATTTCAGGAGAACAAAAATAGAAATTATGTTTTACAAAGTATCAATATCGATGAAAAAATTGCCGAGAAAAAGACAGTACAAATAAACAAACTGACGTCAGCGTGCAACCCACGGGCAAATGAATCGAGCGGAACGCGCACCTCGCTAAGGGTCCGGACGCACTGGACTGACAAAATTTGTTTGGCCCTTCCAAAAATCTCGACAAATTTTGTCTCTGCCAAATTTTTAATTTATCAAGCGTGGGCGCACTGAATCACAGCAAAATATTTGTTAACCACAAGTGTCAATCACATGGAAATTAACACCATCGCTTGCGCGCTTTCAATTTGATTACATGTAGTCGTGAAACTTGCACTTGTACTTGTACTCGGCTGACTCGGGTGGACATACGGATGTACAAATTGAGCAGAGCTTGGTCCTGGAGATGCAGCTGGAACGTTAACGTAGACTTGGGAACCGTAATAGTTGTACTGTGCGAACGGATCGTCATGGAGCATACCGAGGTACGAATCTTCCATGTTTATCGTTCATAGCAGTAATGGTGGCTTATATGAGCAGTAACCAATCAGGAGCCGAGAGAGACAATAGGCTATTGTTTGGAAAACAATGGACGCTGATGATTTTCCAAATCCAAGATGGCCGCCACAAATTTCAGCCAATCAGGAGCTGAATTAAGAACAAAGGATGCTATTGTAATAGTAGTAGTAATAGTAATAGTAATAGTAATAGCTAGTAGTAATAGTAATAGTAATAGTAATAGCTAGTAGTAATAGACGCTTATATGAGCGGTAACCAATCAGGAGTCGAATTAAGAACAATGGATGCTATTGTTTTCCAAATCCAAGATGGCCGCCACAAATTTCAGCCAATCAGGAGCTGAATTAAGAACAAAGGATGCTATTGTAATAGTAGTAGTAATAGTAATAGTAATAGTAATAGCTAGTAGTAATAGACGCTTATATGAGCGGTAACCAATCAGGAGTCGAATTAAGAACAATGGATGCTATTGTTTTCCAAATCCAAGATGGCCGCCACAAATTTCAGCCAATCAGGAGCCGAATTAAGAATTCAAGATGGCGGCGCCCACGAAAGTCGGCCATGTTGGAAAACAGCCCACCAGCCTCGACGGAGGACTGGGATCGGTCTCACGGATTTCCATGGCGACACAAATCACGCTAGGGTCACGCAAAATTGTCATGCAACTTCAAACTCGATACTTACAGTGTCCTGTGATCCTAAACGACGAAGGTCCGTCCGGCAAGTGGCCATGATGAAGACCGAGAGACTTGGGTCCGAGTCTAGCCTATATAGGGTGGTGCAAAGCATCGTGGGACGATGACCTCATCGATATCCAATCAGAATACTCACAGATGGGCTTCCCCAGTCCCCCTCTGTTAAGGAGAGTATTAAACCAAACATCACACAATGTCAAATGTCACGAACTTTAATATCGATATCCCCCGATACTGGTCATTGTCGCAGTGGATTTCGCAATTGCTGGGTTGGCACCATCATGCTGTGATACATGAATCCGTTTGACTCTTTTACTCTTCTTAACGCTGCAGAAGTCACAGAGTTTTCCAGTCCAGTTTGGAGGCGTCCCTTCCATAAAGTAAACCCTCAGAACGAAAATGTTGGCGAAGAGGACTAGCGCTATAATGATCATAGTAATTTCAAGGTTTATGCCAAGGATTGGGAGTCCGTCCGATGTCACTGGAAGATAGGATGGGATAACAAGTAGAAACACTGTCATGGCGAGCAGAATAGTTGTAACAAAGCCGATGCGTTCTCCACTTTCAACATGAATTAGGAAGCTACTTAGTGCGAGGACTGTTAGTGTAACAGAAGGGATGGCGTTTCATCTGCAGGGCGTATACAACCTCACTGAAGTTAAACGGGCAGCAGTCGCCATGGTCAGTTTCTGATATTTTAGCTGTGATGTCCTCAATGTCCCAGTCTCCGCTTTTTACAAACCGAGCAAAAATGGAAAATATGCAAAGCTGTTCACTGCCTGTCAAAACTAGCGTTATTAAATTGACCGTCGTAAACCAAAATCAGATCAATTGCACTGGCAAATCACAAGAAACGTAAACTTTGCATAGGCTGTCAAAACTGTTAAAACAGTTTGTTCAGTCAACCTGTTAAACAAACGGTTAAAATAGTTTGTTTGTTAAAAAAACTGTTGAAACAGTTTGTTTCGGAATTTCCCTAAGTTGAACGCGACGAGTGTAGTTACAAACAGGCACAATTCAAACCAACAAAGGCACCCATGTCATCTCACCAAGAAAGGATGAAGAGTGAGAGAGTTTATCCACCATTCACGCCTTGTTCTTTCAAGTTCCGGTTTCGGATTTCTCAGGAAGGTCAAGAAATAACTAATCCTGAAGTTTGCTCACGTGTGCAGCCCAAACGGCATTACACGCGTTTTCACCCTCCGCAAAAACAACGACACAACGCGCGTGGTGACGTTGGCTCGATTTATACCATTATCTGCGGTAGGACTGGGTATCATGTCCAAAACTGACTTGAAAGGGATTTCCTTGGGAATAGGACCTAAATGGGGCATCTTACTCCTCGACCTCTCTCTCTCTCTTTTTTCATTTTGGAATCTGCGCGGGGTCTGTTAAACACAAAGCTAAAGATTAATCAGAGCATAAAACAAGGAAAAACGTATATAATTGTCTCGGGCGAGTTCAGTCTAAGCCTAAACCAAAAATTTATACTTTCGTAATACGGGAATTTGAAAACACTTTTGAAACGAAAGGGAAACTCGCCTGTAGCTCGTGTTTCCGAATTTCTCCCTTGTTCTAGAGTATTTTTTAGCACTATTTTACATGTCTCTGGTTTCTTTATTCCTCGTGTTCTAATGTTTACTAGACAACTACGATATAGAGAAGAATTTGTAACAGGCTGGCCAACAGGCCTAGAACACCCACTGTCTACTAATACCGTCCAGTAAAGCCTAAGAATGTTTCTGTGCTTTCAGTACAACCACATACATCGTGGCTTTATTATCTGAAACCTACTTATCATGATTTCACTACTTCAGCTTCTACGGATTAATATCGGCTGTAAAGTCTCTTCGGACTGGTTCTAATTTTCAAGATTTACAAAACACCGACCACGAATATGAGCCACTTACAACAAGAATTTTGCAGGTCAAAAAAGCGACTACAATAATATATAAAAAACTGATTAGTAACAAGAGTTTAACCCCAGAGTCAAGTCCAAAGAAGTGGCTAGAGGATTGTGGCCTACCAATAAATGACAACATAAATTGGAATGCTGCCTATCTTTTAGCTAGAAAATGCACAAAGAGCACTAAGCTGATAGAGTTTCAGTTTAAATTCTTACATAGACGTGTACCAACCAATAACTTTCTATTTAGAATAGGTCTACAGGGCGATGAAAAGTGCAGTTTTTGTCACACCTCCTCTGAGTCAATAATTCATCTTTTTTGGTCATGCTGCCAAACATCTCACTTTTGGAATAAACTTACTGAATGGCTGAAAAACTTAAATTTACTTCCTAGAGATTACGCTTTGACAAATATTACTGCTTTGGGTCTGAGGCCAGATATCTCTCAATTTGCGCTTCTTATAAATTACTGCTTTCTCTTAGCACGATATCACATATGGCTCGCTAAAACAAAAGATGATCATCCAAATCTTACGCTTTTCATATGCACACTAAAATCACAATATGAGATAGAAACAAAAAGTGGAGACACGAAGAAATGGAAACCTCTTACAGGATATATATGAGGATTTAATTAATATTTTAGATTATATTTTCTGTAGGGTTATCTATCTCCTACCCATTAATCTATTTCTAATCTCCTGTCAGATGCATAACTCATTTTACTTTTAATGTACCACATGCCTTTGGTCTGTTTTTTATGTTTCTGTACTACAACCTCAAGCTGTAATGATAACTAGCTATTTTTCTTCTCAGTTTTTTTTTTCTTTGCCCCTTGTCGTCACTGTATTTCTTAATTGTGTAAGTCGTGTAACTGTATTTGTTAGTAATCTAAGTCGTTTAGTTATTGTAATTTAAATAGTGTAAATAATTAGAGCAATATAATGTAAATAGAGTTAGTGTTGTAAGTAAAAAAAAAATATATCAAGTTTAACGTTTCAAACACTTTAAAAAAAAAAAAAAAACTTTTTGAAAACGTTTACTGTGTGTTGAAATATCTAGTTAGGCTCAGCTACAGGCGAGATTTAAGCACTCAACAAGTGTCTGTACCATGCACGCTATACGAACAGAACAACAGAACAGTGGTTCTTACCACAGTAATATTATGATTGATCTCGATTCCCGACGACACGAGAAAAATCGATCCTTATGAAGCCTTCAAGGAAAACCTTGCAACAATGAGCCATAAGGGGCTATGAGAGTCCTTGGAAAGATACATTTCTTGGATAATTTTTTTTATTTTAACCTTTTTAATATTGTATATATTTTAATTCTCAACAATAGTTCATTGTAACTGTTTTTTAGACTTTTTAATACAAATTTATTCTTTTTATTGCCGACCACTTAAAATTGATCCATTGATTGTTATAGCTTAAAGTGTCACGTGATCTTAACGATGTAAAAGGACAATAACAAGATTTTGAGGCCAAAATAAAAGTATGTAACCGAGCCCCTGATGTAACCAAACAAGCAACTAGGCTACGCTACCAATACTAGGTTCTTTCCATAGGTATACGAACCAAATGCGAGTTCACATTTCTGCTTGTCAAAAGGCCAGTCCTGGATCTGTATTGTGCAATTGACTTTAAACGTTGCTGGTCTACTCCAAACACATTTTCCTTTATAATTGACTGCGATGTCCTTCAGCTAAGTTGATTCTATCGTCACCACTTTAGACAAATATAAAATATTTTTAAAGGTGATAGAGTAAAGTCCAAACGAGATAGTTGCTATGAACAAACAAACTTGGAACAGCTTCTAAACATCTGTCGAAGATTTCCCACCATTTCCGCAATTTTAGACTGTTCCTAAGCTCGCCGACCCAGGGGCTTATAAAGGCAAAATAGGACCTGAAATTTGTCCGGCTTTTTCACTACGAAAATGGGACTTGGGTCACTGGAACTGAGAATCACAAACATTCACCCTTCAGGACTCTCACCGAACGTTTAAGATATATATGAACCCAGCTGAGCAAGGAAAAGAACCTACGAAACTGAACAAAAAGGCTCTGTCAATTATGTCAACTACAATCAGGACTCAATCAGCTGCTGGTTGAAAAGAAGTGAAATATAAAAACTGAAGCTTTATAGATTGAACCAGTACGTTCTTTAATGTTTTACATGTAACAATGAATTGAAGTTGGCATCGATTTAAAAGTGAGGTCTGCTGAAACAGGAGAAGGAGTTTATCTGGTATCAAAATGAATATCCGACGTAATTTAATGTTACCGTTAACTTCAGAGGTGTCTAACGTCTAAGCGATGTAGTGCGTCCAGTTTAAACTGTAGATTCCTAGACCCTATATCAAACCAAAGCTTATAGAGCTGGCTACCAAACTACAAGAATTTTGAAAAAATTTGTAAAATTAATTGTCGGAGTTTTCATGACCTCTAAATACGAGCGTCTGAATCACCTCTTGAAAGCTACAAGTCAAGACAAATTTTGTTTGTCGCTAACTAGAATTTACTTTGTTCCTCAGTTTCCTGACCCAAAGCGCGGAAAAAACGTTTGTTTCGAAACAAAAACTTCTTGGACACGATTTTGGTGTTTACATGTCAAACTATCTACTGTACAAATTTTGTCATGAAAAATTAGACAATTCGTATTTCAAAATTATTGGTATAGTTTGATAGCCAGCTCTAAAGGTTTTAATTTGAATCTAATGCATACATTACGTTAATGTATTGAGCATGCGTAAGTATTTTCCCGCCAAAGAAAAAGAAGAAACTTGGCCATTCTCGACCCAATGTAACCTGAACATATTGCAACACATACTGCTCGGTTGTCAGCCTTTTCCTTCTCGTTCCATTGGCGGACAATTTTTCGCAAAGTTAAAGTCCTTCTTCGCTCAGTGTCTTCGTCCGCCATATTGAATACTCTACGTTTAAAACATCTTCCGCTGGCCGACATATCCGATAGTATAAATTCCGAATTAAGTGCGACACAAATGCGACGTATGAATCCACAGTCGCATTTCTGCTACACTTAATTGAATTGAATTCGACACGGGAGAAATGCGACGTATGAACTGGGTCTAATATTAAGTGCTAATGTGACCATATTTCTGTTAAAAAGGTTTAACAGATCAGATGTGTAAAAGTGAATATATGAAAGATCATATATTTGAACTGCGGAGAAAGATACGAAGACATGATCATCGCAGTTATGCACACGACTTAAGTAAATGTAAAATTAAAGCCTGAAAAAAAAATCAGGCTTGTACGGGACTCGAGCCTATGACCTCTGCGAAACCGGTGCAGTGCTCTACCAATTGAGCCATCAAACCATAGGCGAACGTGAAATTTTTTTCAAGGAGACGGGGAAGGGGGAGGGGGCGGGAATCACTTTGCCCAAATTTCTACAAGACAATCGAGCACAAACGAGGGTCACAGGGTTCACTACCATTGGCCTGCATAACTGTATATGAATGAATTGTACATGAATCTATCATATAGATCACGTTAAAAGAAATAATTGTCTCTGCCATTGCGACGGCCGAAAATATCAATACTTGGATCCATGTCATTGTTTGGTACAGAGTTGGCATATTCCCTTTCAACGTTGGTCAGTGCGATGTTACTGACACGCTGTTGCCCCATATGCTGTTGCGAAGGCAGGCTTTCATTCTGCGCAACGCACTGAATGATCTGCGCTCTGCAGAACACGATGCAGCAGGTATCACTACTAGGATATTCACCACATTGGAATACTCTGGCAACATATCAAATAGTTCGTTTTCATGCATTGTCTGCAGTATTTCTGAAACAGTCGTGAGTGGAACCCGCGCTCACGAAAAAAACTCGCTACATTTTCTGCTCGGCTTCTACCAAAGCACAGAGTACTTCCTGGTCATTTCCACTGAACGTGACCTCAATCTCTGACAGCACCATGACGAGGGACGCCTTGGGCATTGAGAATGAAAAAATGTCTGGATTAATACAAAAATAAAGCTTTTGTTTAGTGACAATGTGAGACACGAAAAAATAAGAGGTGTTAAGAAAATGCTGACTCCCACTACTTTTGAGTATTGAGTGCCATTTTATTGTATATTGATTAATAATAAATAATAATAATAATACATAATATTTTAAGAGGAGGCCTCCAATCACCATAAGGTGGTTTTCAGGAGGGTCCTCTGAGAAAATAAATGTTAAACCTTTAAAATACATTAAAATCTAAAATACAATAAAAAGGACAAAAAACTATGCGGTAAGCTAACTAAGATTAAAAACTAAAACAAGAATTAAAATACTACTAACTAAGGTTATTATCTGTTTGTCTGTTTGTCTGTTATTATCTGTTTGTCTGTTTGTTAGTGGCATTGTAATTTCTTGAAACAAATGGAAACTTCTTAAAAACCAGAGGCCCAAATTTCTCTTGTTGCCCCAAAAAACTGACTTGCCCAAATTTTGGGGGAACTGCAGCTCCCCCACCCCCAGTGTCCCCGGCCCGTACGCCTATGACCATCTGGCAGCTGGTCACTTTGTGAGTGACAAAGTGACCAGCTCCCAGACGGCTTGATAGCCCAGTCGGTAGAGCACTACACCAATATCGTGGATTTTTTTCAGGCTTTTCTTTTACAGTTACAAGTTGTGTGTATAACTACGATGATGATCAACTATGTGTTCATAAATCAGATATGTGCTGACCTGTATAATCCAGCTGTCTAATGCTACCAGTTGTTCTTAATTGTCCTGTTAGAAAACGAAATCACACACGAAAAAATGAACTTCAGTGTGTCTTGGACTGCAGCGAAGGAAACATAAAGCAACCAAAATTAAATTGTTCGACCTCCCAGTCAAGTAGACTTCAATCGTCATGGGATACTTGAAAGAAAAGCGCATCATCGAAAGAAAGTATGTCATGGGATGTTTACCATTTACCAAAAACTTCGGAAAATTTCCGTCAGAATGTAAATGGTAAGGCAATTTTGGCTCAACCAACCTGGAAATTTTCGAAAAAGACGGCCCGTTTTAATGTCTTGAGTGGGTAGTCCACAATTTCCGAGTGAAAAATCCCAGTAGAAAATGTGCTTACCATTTGCAACTCTTCACCGTCACCAGTCTTGGAATTAGGACCAGGTTGAACTTATCCTAGGTTGTTTACCATTAACACGGAGAAATCAGTTGTCAATGGTTTGTACAAATAGTAAGCAAAAACGTTTTATATGGTAAGTTCCGTTCGGATTGCATCTACCATTTACTCAAAAAACCCGAATTTACCGAAAGAGACTAGGACCTGTTAAAAATTTCAAGACGGCGGTGAAAAATTCCAAATAGATATTTTGGTTGGTTATTTTACATTACCTTTCAAGGCGTTCCATTTATTTCGAAAAGTTTTCCTGTCAGAATGTCTTACCATTCACATTCTATAGGAAAATTCATTACCTGACGAGGGAATTCTACTATAAATTTCACGCGAAAAACCGATAGCGCACGGATCGCGAAGCGATAATTGCGATATCGGTTTTTCAAGTGAAATTTAACGTGGAATTTACCGGTCAGGTGATGAATTTTATTTAAATCGCATAGCCTTCTTTTTAATGAAAGAAAACCCCGTTTCATTTACCTCCATGTGTTTCATTTACTCGCAGGCGTGAGCGACTTCGTATATCTCTCCAGAAAGTTGTACATCAAGTCAAATGGGGAAGAAACTTGTCTTCCACTTTCAAAATGACGTGTTTGTTTTAGGCTTCGTGGACGGCGATAATGGTTTTGAAAACATGATTAAAAGGTCATTGTTTCTAATTGTTTTTGTGTTGTTGTTTTATTGTCGCTCTAGTACAATTTCACGCAAAGCCTCGCTTTAATATTCAAGAGTCGCAATTCCACGCTGAATAGACCGCCTATGTAACCAATCAGGGTGCGCCGAGAATTCCCTGAGCTATGCGATTCTAACCGGAAAAAATTTCTGGGATTTTTAGGTAAATGGTGAACAACGTTGTACACATTAGGCCTTTTCCGCATTACGCCGGAGGAATTTGAAAACGCAGCTTTATTTATACGGTTAGGCCCACCGTTCACACAAATCCTTCACGAAAACGGAGCTTTTCGAAAACGCTCTTCAAACCGGAGGAATTTGAAAACGCTGGCTTTGCGAGGGGGGAAAACATTTTAAAAACGAAAGTTTTCGAAAACGATTTATGTTGCGTTTTAAATTCCTCCGGCATAGTAGACGGAAAACATTTGATGCGCTTTCAGAATGAAACTTCCATTTTCAAACATCCTCTGTGTCACGTTCCACAACCGAAGGAACTGGATTATTGCAATGAACGGATACGACACACACGAATCAAATCTAGAAGTCCGCCATGCTGTTTTAATAATCAACTTCCCAGCTCACATTACGCGCTTAAGTATATTATGTATGATGCATCGAAATGTATCTTACAAACACTACATCCCTTCCTTTTTCGATATAACCACTATGATTTTAGGGAAATGTCAACACAATTGAAAGTCAACTAAAAACCTAGTACGACTTAAACTCACAAAACGGCTGGCCATAAAAATTATTAATTCTCCTCTCTTGAACCGTAACAGTCAATAATGACATCAAGTCACAACAAAGTTTCTAACAATAGCACTCAAGTCAAAACAGAGTCCTTAACAATGACGCTCAGGTCATACTGACAAAGTCTTAAATCTTTCCGGCAGTTTTCTGGCCCTTGTTGGTCTCGTCATAACCGGGCTGCTCAGTTTTTCTCGTTCTGCTTCCGGTTCTACAGGATCATTAACATCAAGCAATGGAGCTGCTTCCTCAGGATTCTGTGATGCCTCCTCATACTTCTTTACATGGGTTGTGTTTCGGATAAGTTGGACGCCTTCTGGTGATTCAACCACAACACTGTTCCCAGTTTTGGTTACAACATCATAACGCTCAGAAGCAAATGGTGTTGACAACTTGTTTTTGCGCTCTTGTTTTACTAAGACTTTGTCACCTGGAGCTAGGTCTGACTCCTGGGCACTCCTCTTCTTGTCTGCATAGTGTTTAGCTTTGGCTTTCATTTCGCCATCTCGGCCTCGCATCTCACTCTCTATGCTCTCCTCTCTCAGGTCAAGTAGTTTAGTACGCATCTTTCTGCCAAACAAGAGTTCTGCTGGACTCACACCGGTGGTAGTATGAGGGGTTGACCTATATGCTACCAAATACTTGCGAACTTCCTTCTTCCATTCTTTTCCCTCAGCTTGAGCTATTTTCATTCTCTTGAGGAGGGACTTGTTTTGCCTTTCCACCTCGCCGTTCGCTTATGGCCACAATGGTGTGGTCTTCCTGTGTTCTACGCCGTTATCCTCCAAATACCGCTCAAACACTTCTGACCTGAACTGTGGACCTTTGTCGCTTCGAAGTGATTGAGGTAGTCCATGTGTGGTGAAGATTTTCTCCAAACACTCTATGATTTTCTCTGACGTTGTCGACCGCATGATTTCCACTTCATAGTACCTGCTGAAGTAATCAACGATGACTAGGACAGATTCTCCTGATGGTAATGGGCCTAATAGGTCTATGGCCAAATGTTGCCATGGGCTACTTGGTAATGGGGTTGACTTGATTGGCTCTGGGTTTGCTGGACTGCTTACAAGCTGACAGTCATGACAGGTTTTGCAAGACTTCTCGGCTTCCCTGTCGATCCCAGGCCACCGTACCTTTGATCGCAATCTCTGCTTCATACTGACAATTCCTGGGTGTCTTTCGTGGGCAAGACTCAGTACTCGAGGTCTCAACTTGCTAGGAATGACAATCCTGGTACCTCGCAGAATTAACTTGCCAATAACACACAGTTCGCCACATACTGGTATGTGCTGCTTGCGCTGATCACCTTTCCAGTTTCCGTCTTTAATGTGCTGACGCAATTCCATGAACTCTCTGTCCTGTGATGAGGCTTCTTCAATTTCACGTGTTGTCATCGCTTGAGGAGTGGCAGTTACTGCGACAAACCTGACAAATTCATCTGACACCTTGTGCGCTGATGAAGATTCTGCTTGCTCGTTTGCATGTAGTAAGCGTGACAACGTATCGGCAATATTCTACTCTCCAGGTAGGTACTTGACTTGGAACTTGTATGGCTGTAATCGCAAAATCCATCTCTCGATTCGTGCACACGGCTTCGATCTGCTTGAGTAGATTGTTTCCAACGGCTTGTGATCAGTGTACAGTTCAAATTCAATGCCGTAAAGGTACACATGGAATCGCTCACATGCCCAAGGCTTCTTTTTCCATTTGCGAATAACGCTTTTCCACATCGCCTAGACTCTTGCTTGCGTAGCTAATGACTCTTTTCCTGCCTTGCTGCTCCTGGATGAGGATTGCACCGAGGCCTACCGGGCTTGCGTCTGCTATGATTAGTGTCTTGGCATTTTTATCAAAGTAACCAAGAGTTTCTGCACTTGATAGCCTCCTCTTAAGCTCATTGAATGCGTTCTTCTGCTCTTCTCCAAACTCGAAACGGACACCCTTTTTGGTTAATCTACGCAATGGCTCTGTGACCGTAGCAAAGTCCGGGATGAAACGAGCATTGTAGTTTGCTAGTCTCAGAAAGCTTCTGACTTCTGATGCACTCTGCGGTTTTCTTGCATCAACGATCGCCTTTACCTTGTCTTCGGCAGGGCCAATACCATTGTCGCTTAACACCAGTCCCATGAACACCATCTGGGTCATGTGGAACCTGCACTTCTCTGCATTCAGCGTGAGATTCTTCTCTTTCAGCCTCTCCAAAACTTGCTGCAATCTTCTGTCATGTTCTTCACTGTTCTTCCCATGAATAATGTTATCATCTGAGATGTTAGCAACACCTTCACAGCCTTGCAATGATTGCTGAATGACATGCTGGTACACTTCTGGAGCTGAGCTTATCCCAAACATAAGGCGCTTGTACTGGTATAGACCACAGTGTGTAGTGAACGTTGTGATACTTCTGGAATCTGGATGGAGTTCCAATTGGTGATAACCCCATTTTAAATCCAGTTTACCGAACACTGTGCTTTGGTTGAGGTTTTGGAGCACTTCGTTCACTGTGGGTATGGGATAACGTTCTCTGATAATGGCTTCATTAGCCCTTCGCATGTCCACACAAAGGCGTATTTCTTCATTCTGCTTGGGACTACTACAACTGGACTAACCCACGGGGTCGGGCCCTCTACTGGTTCAATTATGTCCATGGCTACCAGTTCTTCAATCTTTTCCTTAACCTTGTCTCGAAGACTAAATAGGGGTGCGCCTGACTGGTTGCGCCACCGGAGGTACATCCGGATTCACATGTAACCTCACTTGGTAATTCTTTAACTTTCCCACACCTTCAATTGTCTCATTAGATGTCACAGTGCAGATCCGGGTTCCTAATTTCAACACGCCTAGCTGTATGGCAGTTTCTCTTCCAAGCAGTGCTGCCCCTTCACCATTAATAACGACAAATTCGGCTTTGGCTTCTTTCCCCTCTACTCTTGCCAGTGCTGAGAATGTTCCTAGAACGTTCAGCGGCTGTTTACTGCCATACGCATAAAGCTTCTTATCACTCTTTCTCGACACACACTTAATCTTGTCTTGCTTTAACTTTGACCACATATTTTTGTCAATCACATTGGTGCTCGCACCCGAATCAATCAGCATTGCAACTACAACTCCGCCCACAGGTCACATCTACTTTCTCAGGAGATGTAGCAGAATTCAAAGTAAATGCATACTCATCTTCATCTCTTTCACTTCCCACATACCTTACTGACTTCTTCTTTTTCTTTCCTTTTGTCTCTTATTGTCTAGGTTTGGGAGGTTTGGCTGTTTTTGTTCTACACTGCGAACCAAAATGGTCAGCTCCTCCGCACTTATGACAAGTTTTTCCTTTCGCAGGGCATTCAGAGTCTCGTCCAAAATGTCCTACTTTTGCACATCTGTAGCATGCTCGCTTTACAGACTCCTTCTCTTTGTCTTCCTGCTTGTCGCGGACCAAATTCACATCCTTTCTGCCTTCCATATTCTCCAGTTGTGATTGAACTCGCTCGTGATTTGCTGCCTTCGAAAGTAACAGCTCTAAGGTTAATTTCTCACCTTTTTCCAGTAGTTTCTTCCTAAATTCATGTGATTTGCATCTCTGCACGACTTGATCACGAATCTGGTTTTCAGCTTGTTCGCCGTAGTCACAGTCCTTGACCACTCGCCTCAATCGTGTCACGAACTGAACCACAGTTTCGTCGTCCTGTTGTTCCATGCTGCGGAACAGGTGATTTTGGCATGTCGAATTTACCTTTGGAATGAAATAATCGTTCAAAGCCTTCACCGCTTTTTCGTAATCTTTCGCCTCGCCTATGTCAGCCAACGTTTCGAAAATTTCTTGAACAGCTTCGCCGGCAGAATGAAGGAGTAAAGCTCTCCTCTGGATTTTATTATCCGCTTTTTCCGCTTCGATGAGCAAGCCTTTGCTGTCGGCATACACCGAGAAACTTTTCAACCAACGCTGCTATCGCCTTCCCACGCCTGAAAGTTCACCATGTGGGTCGAAGGGTTTTACACTCGTTAAATCGTCTATCTTTATTGACGCCATGGTCTGGGCAGTTGCAACTTCAATCCTCGTCGCCAGATGTCACGTTCCACAACCGATGGAACTAGATTATTGCAATGAACGGATACGACACACGAATGAAACCGAGAGGTATGCCATGCTGCTTTAATAATCAACTTCCCAGCTTACATTGCGCGCTTAAGTGTATTATGTATGATGCACCAAAATGTGTCTTACAAGCACTACACTCTGGCGTAGTGTGGACGGGTCCTGGACTCTTTCGGTAAATTGGGGTTTTCTGAGCAAATGGTAAATTTCCGAATCGAACGAAACTTCCCATCAGTCATTTTTGCTTACCATTTGCACAAACCGTTGACGAGCCGCTTTCTCCGTGTAAATGTTAAACAAGCAAGGAAACTATCGAATATACAATGAGACCATGTTGCCAGAGAGAAAAACCGAGAAGAGAATTCCTCTTGATTTATGCTAGCTCATCGTTATCATTATCAATACTTCGTAAACAGATTCTGAGTGGATTAGGAGCTGATGTAATCCCACATAGTAGCTCGCGATGCGTGGGTTATGCAGAAGAAAAGAAGTCATTAAGGGGCTATGTGTTTAACGGTTACAGTGTAATGAATTTCTCAAGGTGCCAATTAAGAGGTTTTCCTAGTGTGGGAAACGTTTCTCCTGCGACATACAGCATGAAAATTTAGTTGACAACAAGAGTGACCACTATTTGTCACGCACTCCATATTATTCCGGTACCCATATATAATTACCATATGCAAGCGACAGTTTCTGCGAATGCCCTATTAAGATAACTAAAAGAAAAGAATCCATTGCACGATCCTACCACTTTCACAAGCCTACTGACTATCAACGCGAACAGCACCTCCACTTCTCTTTTGCCTCTTAATACTGGTTACACCTTGCGGTCGTGATTATCAAGGAGGTCCGCTCGGATATGGTGTTCCCATGAGGTATTTGTTGAACTTGAAAAAACTAAAATAACGGGAAAGTTACTGGGAAGTCATCATTGAGCACAAGGAAAAAAAAGAAACAGACACAAACAGAGACATAGACATAGACATAAACATAGACATAGGCATAGACATAGACACAGACATAGACAATAGACATAGAAATAGACACAGACATAGACATAGACACAGACACAGACATAGACATAGACATAGACAAAGACATAGACTCAGACAATAGACACAGACATAGACACAGACATAGACACAGACATAGACGTAGACATAGACAATAGACATAGACACAGACACAGACATAGACATAGACAAAGACAATAGACATAGACATAGAAAAAGACAATAGACATAGACATAAACATAGACACAGACACAGACACACACATAGACGTAGACTCAGACAATAGACATAGACATAGACACAGACAATAGACATAGACATAGACACAGACAATAGACATAGACATAGACACAGACAATAGACATAGACATAGACACAGACAGTAGACATAGACATAGACACAGACAATAGACATAGACATGGACATAGACATAGACATGAGATATAGACACAGACATAGACATAGACATAGACACAGACACAGACACAGACATTGACATTTCGTCACGGTGTTTTCTAAAAGAAATAGAAAACATGTTCTCCGTGCTTCTATCTAGTTTAAGTAGAATTCTACTAGTATACTAATGCAAATGCTGCAATCTGATTGGCTGAACTACTCGTATACTCTCAGCCATTAGAATGCAGTAGCTGTCGGTCGTCCACGAAATGCGACGTTTTTATCGTTTTTCGGAAGTTTTGGAAGAAAGTTTAGATGTAAATGGATAATTATATTCCTGAGAAGACAAAAAGAAGGACATAAACGGGTTCTTGACTTGAAAAACTTGAAATTCTGTTAAAGCGTAAAGTTCAATAATGCGTCGAAAAATACTTGGAAACCATTATTTGCGTTAATTTAAGTTAGAATTCTACTAAAACAATTAGATTATTCGCTCTCGATTTCTATGAGGCGATAGTTGATGAGGCCGAAGGCCTCATCAACTATCACCTCATAGAAATCGAGAGCGAATAATCTAATTGTTAAATAGAAACCCTCGTGAAAGTTTGGGAGAGCTCGAAAAAGCTGTGGAAACACTTGCCTGCGGCTCGTGTTCCCACAGCATTTCTCGTTTTCCCAAACTTCCACTCGTGTTTCTATTAAACAATTAGATTATGAGCTCGAGATTTCTATCGCGCGATAGTTGACGAGGGCGCAGTCCGAGTGAACTATCACGCATAGAAATCGATAGAGAATAATCTAATTGTTTTAGTATAAATCTACTAGTCGTTCAAAACTTAATCTAAATACTCTTCACAGACATCTCGAAAACGCAAAGAAGCGGCCGTCAATCTGTTAAAAAGCGCACTCTGCTACGCTACTCAATATCTATCACAGAATAGATAGTGAGTAGCGTAGCCAATCAGAGGACGGCATTCGTGATAGAAGGCCAGTAGATTTATATTAAAACTCGATAGAAACACAGTACATGTTCTCTATTTCTTAAACAGAAACTATTGCTAAATGTACAATGGATGATGTTTATCTTTTCTTGCAAAGCGAAACCTTAAAAGAACTGATGTTTTAAAAGGGTTTAATAACTCTGCGAATGTTTATGGTGAGGCTGTGTAACACAGTCCCACAAACATTGTTGGCTATTATTTAGGGTCATTCTATGGGTTAGACGCGATTCTGCTACTATTAAGGCGGCTCCTTATAGTTTTACGATTGCACGCGCCCATAGGACGAAAGCTCAAGTAATCTCCGCGCGCTCAAAGGAAAACGTAAGTGTTTTTCGATTTTTATGACGTCAACATGAGGACAAAAAACAAAACTGACAGTGAATTTACTCGCGTTTCCTTCGGTTAATTTTTTAAATTTGGCTCAGTTGTAACCACATACAACTGCTATAAAATACCCTATTTTTGTTAAAACCTGTCAGGGCTAATCTAATATATTTAGAATGACAAATTACAGAATATTGGAAAAACCGTCTGAACAACTTTGACTTTTTACCAATTCAAAATGTCAGGCAATATCATATATTTCCATCATGTGGCAAAGTATGAAAAAATTTCACCGAAGGAAAGTATAAAAATTAAGGAGTTTAGGCCAAAATGAGGATTAGATGAGATGTTACCATGGTAACGGCCTTAATCCAAAAATTAAGCCTTATTTTAACAGTACCCATACTGGTAAATCTCTACAGGGAAAACTTTAAGAGAAATTAACTCAGTTTCCTTTTCTAACTCGCGCTCTATAGGGAGGGTGTTCGTTAATACTCTAGGGAGCCACCTCAAACACTGACCTTCAAATAAAAAGAGTATCTCCATACATATTAGTACTGTTGTGATCATATTCGTCATTGGACTTTCCAGGTGGTTGGCTCTAATTACCCGACCATTACCAGTGGCTTCGCGTGGAAATAAGGTCGCAGTTTGTCTGATCCTTCTAACATGAATAACATGAAATTAATATAAATGTTATTCAAAAGTTATTTGTCCAGCTGGGATCGTTTAAAGAGTCTTTAAACTGTTCGAGCCTTTTAGCTCAGACCAATAAAATAATAATATAAATAATAATATTTCCACAAAGGAAATTTGCATTATGGAATTCTATCTAATGGGACGAGAACGTTTTGAATGTTGTTATTTATTTATTTATTTATTTATTTCAACAAAGAAAAAATAAAACTTCTTATATGACTGCAAACATTACTGCACTGATTAAAGATTCTGCCAAAGTGCTTGGTATTTATGTGAGAAATATATTTAATTAATACAGCACTTTTTCCGCGTTTACTTAATTTGACATCTAAACATGAGGAGGGTTGAGAGAGTTCGAGACAGCTATCCAGACCCTAGACTACGTCTCGGGTTTGCATAACTTTCGATAACTCCCCCGGCCCCCGTGTGTTTAGATGAGGCTATGTAAACACGGAAAAAGTGCTCTATTGCCTTTGTAAAATATTTCTCAAAAATTCGCGTGAATCTAAAACGTCACAACCGGGTTTACATACTCTCATCTAAACACACCTATCGACCAATGAGCGCGCGCGTAGTAGCTCAGTTATTTTATAAATACTTTATATAGGGGGGTAGTTACAGAACGTTTATTGTGTTATTCCTCCGGTTCGAGGGGGTACCCCGGCATGATTAGGCTTGTGCACATTTTGCAAGGTATCGAGGGGGTCTTCAAGCCCGTGCGGAGGGAATTCCATGTGAAAAGGTCGGGGATGTTCGTCCGAAATATTTGAATCAAACCGAGAGACCAGTCTGGGCGTGGCTCGAGCTTTATTTGACCCCCAAAAGATATAGCCTGAAATGTCAGTCATCTTCCGCCCTCAGCCTTATGCCCAGGTTCTCTATTTAGCTACTGACAAACAATCAGCTAAACGCGCAATCTGATTGGCTTTAGATCTTAAGGAATGTAGCTTATGAGCTTAACTTGCGGCAAGTCGACCTTTGCTTAATAATCCTTCGCTTATTCCTCTCCTTTGTGCGAAGCGCGAGGGCAATCTTCAAGCGACGAAGTCGCAAACGGCCAAACCAACAGGCCAGGAAAGAATTATTGGCATTATTGGAAAGGATTGGAAAGAATTTTAAGAAAATTTTTACCTTATATCTTCCAATTCTTATGTATGGTTCTGAGGTTTGGAGCATTTATGACAAAGATGATTATAACTCGTGGGAGAAATGCGACAAAATTGAAAAAAAAAACATCCTTTTTTTCTGGTTCTAGGTGTTAAAATTATATCCAAATGCAGCCCGTAGAAATGAACTTGGTCGGTTGCCTCTAAAAGAATAACTAACATAAATTTTATCAAATTTTGGATGCACTTAGAAAACAAACCGGAAGACAGTATTGCAAAACAATATTTACGAATATCCAAGGACCTGGCTTGAACCTGGCTGATAAAAACAAGAAAAGCATTATGCTAAACGTTACCGACCTCTGTAAGAAATAAAATCTAAATACATTAAAACTTAACTGAAAATAACTCCCCGTCATTTATTTCTCAAGTTCGGTTAACTTTCAAAAAAGAAATAATTCAACATTATTAAATTTGATAAAACATAACAAGAAGCAAGAGTTAATGCTTTACTCAATGTTCAAAATTGATTGTCACAAAGCTGGTTTTTGAATACAATAAACAATCCCTCGCTTAAAAAAGCCATAAATAAATTTCGTCTCGGAAATCATCGATTACGGATTGAAACTGGCAGACATACAATTCTCAAAACTCCAGAAAATCTCAGAATTTGTCCTTTCTGTCACTTGAATGAAGTTAAAAATTAGTTGCATTTTATACTTTCCTGTCACCTTTACGATAACTTACGCTTGAAAGTTTTTGAAGACGTAAATAGAAAATACAATCATTTTGATGTGCTAGACGGTAAATCAAAAAATGTTTTTTCTTTGTAATAATGTTGACCCCCTTTACCTATAGACATCCTGTCATTATTTAAATTATTGTAATTTAGTTACATTATATTAGTTATATTCTATTTTAGGTAATACCATGTACTCGTATGGTATACTGAAATAAATTATTGTTGTTGTTGTTGTTGTTGTTGGAAGCTCGTAGACCTTCCTAAGGGGAGGTGGAGAGGGTGGTGGAGAGGAGCCTGATACTCAATCTCAAACCTGTGTGCGCAATAATCACTGATCCGAAGGTGCGGAGAGTTTACAGTTTGCCGAGGAACTGAAGGGTTAATGTTTGTTGAGTGACCCATTTAATTTTGTGGGAAATGGAGCAAGCATAGGGAATCGTATCGAAGATAAGCGAAGAGAATAAATGATTATGGCGTTTCTACGAGGAAGCTCAATCTACTGTATCGGGGAGAAAGAGATGGACATGACTAGGAGAGTTGCATTTAGCAGCGTGTGCATTACCACAGCGACAATATCTTCGTTTGGAGCCATCGTTCAGCTTGTTAACTGGTTTAAAAGACTGACGGCGAGAGAACCGAGGAGAATACCTTCTCCAACACCACATGTCGTCTTTTCACTCGCTTTGGCAGATTTGTTTGCCTGTGTAGGTAAGAACAACTGATTTAGGCTGCTTAATTACAACACAATAGCAAGGCAGTGTGGGATTCAAAACAGCCTTTATTAATAATTACCTGAAAACTAGGATTGTTCACGATATTATTATGAACTGGACCTAACATACTATAAAAAAACACCCCAGCAACAAGCTGGGGACAAGAGCTGGCTAACCTTAGACCAAATAAAATAGACACTGAGAGAACAACGAAAACAATACAAAGCAATCAAAGTGCTCTATGATTTCCCAGTGGATGATGATTGACATGTGTGGCCTGTGGGTTATTCTAGTTAAACGAGTTACCATATTGACTTCTGGCAATACTTGACCATACTTGTTATAACAGCAATACTGTTAACTCCCAGAGCTTTTTGCTAAAAACACATTTTTTGGACATTTTGGAAATTTTCAAGCTGGATATGGGCCAAATTAGCTCCAATCTACTGTAAAAGGCATTTGCCACATGACAGCATGCCTTTCTTTCCACTAGCATTGCGTTTTGAAACATTTTTGCTTGGGTATGCACAAAAATCAAAATTTTGAGAAAGTGACTTATGTCTTTAGGCTTTTTGTTTTAAATTTTAATATTATTTTTTTGCCTTTACTTTTTCTCCTTTTCTTATCTTTGTGCTGCAGTGATTGACTTTCTACTGGGTTTGCTTCCAGTTCAAAAAATTTCTGAGAAAGCATCATCGAAACAGGAAATTTTTACCATGGAGTAGCCACGTGTGGTGGCAGGAGATTTTGCTTTTAGTTTTTCACTCAAATTTCTGAGCATTTTCATGCATGTTTCAGGCTCCCTTGAGCCATCATTCTGATCTGGGTATCATTGGAAAGACTTTTTTCTCCTGCAGAAGTTGAGTATAGATGATTCCAATTTTTGTCAAAGGTGATGATGTCAGAAGTGGAACAAAGGCCAAGGCTCGTCACGGCTGGTTACAGGTGGCACGGGAGTCAATGGGTTTAAAAAAAAAAAGACTTTTTGTGTATAATACATGAGTTACAAGAACTGGCAAACCTCCAGTACAAGAACTGCATTACTCCAATAGATCAGTGGCAGATCCAGACTTTGAGCTAAGGGGGGCCTGGTTTTGTTTTACTTGCCCTGCCAGCTTTTCTTCCTTCAGTCATTCAGTCTTTTTTACCCAAACTAAGGGGGGGCGGGCCCCGGGCCCCTCCCCTAGATCTGCCACTGTAGATGATGGATTTACTCATTCTCGATTGAGCCACTCTACCTTGTAAACTTCTCGTCGCCTTGCTCAACATATTTTTCTTCTCGCCTGAAGTCGAAAGCGTATTCTGCTTTATGTGACTCAGTGCCGTTAGATCGAGTGCGAATAGGTTGCAAAAATAATCGAAGTGACTCTGCTCGCAGGGTAGCTGCAAAAGATCTTCAGAGAATCCAGTTTTTAGTGCAGAGTGCACTATTGGGATGGTTATGGGAGCTGCTTGCTGCTAAGGAACTAAGGCGTTATGGCCCTATGGCCCTATGGCGCTATGGCACTATGGCGCTAAGGTGTAAACTTTAATGTTTGTTTAGTTAATTAATTTCAATTAATTAATTAGTCTAGAGGCAAGGAAGTAGTTGGGGAAGGGTGGGAAAGGTACATGTGTACTCTACGTAAAACACATTCCATCGCCGTCACTTAGCTTTGAAGATCACAAAGCTATATATTTGTTTCAGGTAACCCATTGCTCTCCTTGTGATACCATTCTCCTTAGAACAAAACTAATTTGCCCTAAACGCATGCGTAGATTAGTTAGCGTTCGTGGCTTCTATATTAGGTGAAGGATATATTGCATACGGAATCATGCACAAATGTTGAGTGGTTTTCCTTATGGTAGAGCTCAACATGTAAGACGCATACGTTCTAGCATTGTTAGTGTTATACACTATCTTTCCACGCGGTATTTTATATATCATGTCATGAGACCAAGGACGGCAGCTATTTTTCAGGTAGCGCCAATTGTCCCTTTTTATTGCAAAAGTGAAACGTTACTGTGGCTGCGTAGCTTTTAGAATTACACACAGGTCAGTTCAACAAATATCATCTGCTGTTTTCAATCTAAAATAGTGTGCTTGGCAGGGTTCAAATGTATTGCTTCTCCATAGCGGCTTGTTTATTTCTTGCCTTAATTGTGTCTGTAAGAGAGACCAAAAAGTTCCCAAGTAAGTGGCTTTAATACTTCCCAAATTGTAAATTTGTAACAAAAGAAACCAGGAAAATACTCAAATATTGCTGCAGACACAGTGGCACCTAATGAAAGCGCAAATTAATTTAATCAGTCTTTGAGGAGACTTGTTCATATGGGCAAAGTAGCGCTGTTTATCTTCAATACTTTTCGTTGAAATGCTTCTCAGCCATCAATATTGTTGTGTGTTAGTTTTGAATTGTCTTATTGTTAACAACAAAGGTGGCAACAGAAAAAGAAAGTGGTATTTCGTGACTATCTGATAATTAAATTAGTCCTTGTTCATCGGTAAAAATTTGCATTTTTAGTAAAACAACATCGTTTCTGTTCCATTTCTTCATCACTACATCAGATATTTAACTTTCTTTCATTTATCTCCAGAAAACAAGGACATCTTCTGTATGTTTTGGAGAAAACAAGGGTTTCATATTACATGCCTTTGTGAGGAAAACAAAGTATCAAGTTACAAAGTTGGCGTGAAGAGCTAAATTGTCACGTTTGCTGCTTCAGCGTATTATTGAATTTAAAATGAATGAAAATCGACGTAAAACACCAGTAGTAATTAATTTGTGCGTGATTTTTGGACCTTGAATGAAAATACAACCTTGAAACATACACACTGCAAAGGGGAAAAGCCGTAGCAGACTACCAAGGTAGACACAAACCGGAAGTGAACCGAGCAGGGGTGAGTACTTATGGGACTACTGTACCAGAGCTATCAATTGCGCTCTGCACTATCTGAGATTGTCTCACTAGTTTTTTATTTTGAATTACAAACATAACATGTAAACCATCGGATGCAATTTGAGGTCGATTGTGCGAAACTGCAAGGTCACGCAATGTTAAAACCATGTTCGTATCGGTTCCAAACTTGAAATAAGTACATGTAGCTACATGTGGATGTTCTTCGCCTAAAAAAGGGTCGAACAAGAAGAGAAAAAGACCAGTGGCTTAAATAAAAAAGGAAAAAAACAAGCCGACGAATCCTGGAATCAAACTTGGGTTCACTAGATTGGAATGCGGGTGCTAACCATAGTAACACATAACAAACCTTGCTTCAAGGGGCAAAGATACAAGTACTTCAGCCTTATCTCAAATTAACTAGCAAATATGCGAATTAGCTAACAAATATGTGACATATAGTCTCTTAAACTGCAAACTTCTCATGTGGATAGTACACAGGGAACAGAGGAGTCCTATTTGACCTCTTTTATGGTTAAATTCACCGTACAATTATAGCGTGAATCAATTTTTTGTTGATTCAAATGACCTCAAAATCAAACTGTACACATGCGATTCTGTTGTGATGATTAAATCTACTATAAATAGGCATTGCTTCCCAAATTGGGCTTGCTTCCAGTTCAAAAATTTCTGAGAAAGCAACATCAGGATGGGCAATTTTTACCATGGAGTAAATTGGGCATGTCGAGTCATGTATGGGGGACGCACTTTCTTGCGATGCATCCTTGACATGATGAACTCCCTCATCTCCCTTACTGCCAAGCACAAACTGTCAGCTGAATTTCACGAAGACATCAAGTGGTGGGATTCCTTTCTTTCCCTTCTTCAATGGTTGGGGCCTTTTCCTCTCAGACCAGCCCACAACTGATGTGTAGACAGATGCTTGTCCAGTAGCAGCAAGGGCCTATTTTTGGGGAAATTGGTACTGTCATAACTTCCATATCAACCCTCTTGAATTTGCTGATCTACTCATTAATCATAAGGAAGTGCTGGCTCTAATTTTTGCAGCCTTCCACTGGGCCAGGTTTTGGAAAAATCAGCATTTTATTATGTATCAGACAATGTAGCTGCAGTTCACAACATCAATAAATGTTCTACTGTTAAGCATGCCATTATGCATGCCCTAAGGCAGTTGTTTTGGCTGTCTGCCATTATCAATTTCAGGTTTACAGTGGTATACATCTAAGTCTAATGTTCTCACAGATGTTGTTTCTTGCCTCCATCAACCTGCCCACTGCCTCTCCTTTCACAGAAACCTGCTGTTACTCATGCCTTAACCCCACGCTGATGCTTTGCCTTTGGTCCAACCCAGGTCTTTTGACAGTGCAGATTTCCTTTGTTGCAGAGCCTCTGGATGTTAACCTGGCCTGGCAACTGAAGGAGGAGATCTCTTACTATTGGTCTCCGTCACACCTTCTCTACCAACACAAAAGCAACTTACCATACCCACCACAGCAGCTATCTTCGTTTCTATCAATGCTTGGGGTATCCACCTGTTCCAGCTCGTCCTGAACACATTTGCCAATATGCTGCCTTTTTAGCCAGAATGCTTAAAGCTCCCTCCATTCCTAACTATCTTAATATTATTGGCATTCTCCACAAAGAATTAAATTTACCCAAACCCTTGCCAATAACTGGTCTCTGCAGTCCCTTCTTATCTGGATTAAGTGTGTTAAGGGTCAGCCTCCGTGCCAAAAACTTCCCATCATCCCTGATCTCCTGTATCGGATACATTTGCAACTTAATGTGTGCTCCAGTTTTGATGCTTCATTTTGGGCCAATCTATAGGGTTTAGTTGTGGTGCAGATTGTGCAAATGATATGCAAATGATGTCCTCCCTTCATCTGTAAAATTTTTGTAGTAATTCTGCTGACCAGTAGATAAGGCAGGGGCACCCAACGACCGAATCTTTCCAAAGACGTCAGAAGTGTCGTAAATGGATTTCTCTATGTTCTAGAAGGCTTTTTAGTTAATTTGGAGATGCCCTAAAAAATATTTATCTGTTCGGATTTTTAAGGGGAACTTTCGTCGTTTCGAAAATTCTAGGGTCCTTTTTTGAGTCATCCGAAAGTTTTAGTTATCCTGATGGATCTTGTCGAAAGTTCGAGGACATTGAGAGACCATATTTTCACTAGAAAATTTTAGGGGAAGTTTTTCGTTATACGTGTGCCTATCGAAATTTCGCGAAAATACTATGCAATATAAATGTTTATCCGAATATTATAGGCGTTAAACCTATTCATCCGAAAACGTTAGGGGGTGTAAATTATACGACAGGATCGAGTACGCGGTCGTGGCCCTAAATTTGACCGCTAATTAGAAAAAGAAAGACATGTTTTTTATTTTAACCCAAAAAAGTGACGCAAGACTCACCCTTTCTTGTTTGACCTTTGATTTCATACACTGAAGCCCTTTGAAAACTCCTTTGACAAGCCCTTAGACATTTCAGTGACATTTGAAATGTCAAGTTACGTTGTCTAGGGTCTATGGATACATTATGGGCACAATGCTGTAGTCGAAGCATCGAGCATAATGCCAGCATAATGGGCATCTGTTCAGCATAAAGAGAATAATAATAATACTAATAATAATAATAATAATAATAATAATAATAATAATAATAAGGAAAAAAATTCAATAACTGTAATGAGAAATGTTCACTTTCAAGTGCTTTTAGTAAGGATTTAGCATATTCAAAAGCTTGGTTTCTTTTTTCAAAGCCATAAACTGATCGAAGTATCCTTATCGATGGAGGGTTCCATAGAAATAAGACATTTGACATTTTGATCGAGCGCTTTTGGGCATTACTTCAGATTACTTGTTGTTTATTGCTTGTAAAGTCGTAACTGATGCAATAAAATGTTGTGTTTCTGACTTATGGAGGTGTGTTTTGTCTGCAGGGATGGAAAATGTCATCATATATAACCAAGATCAGTTGAGCATAATGCTACCTCTCGAGCATAATTTTTAGGCATAATGCTGTTGTTTTGTGGGTGACGCTCAAAACATGTCAAAAGCATAATGCCCAGAATTTTCAAGCATGTGTCTCCAGCTAACGTTGTCACTCGACACAATTCCTCTCTAACTATTAGCTGTTCACTTGAATGAACTGAAAACTTCGCTAATCCCCCCTTGTTCATTTGACGCATACTGAAAAATCTTTCGTGAGTAGGCTGATTCAATGATCAGGGGAACTCCCTAACATAGTCTATACAGGTAAGTGCGGCCCCAAAGGGTTGGGTTTTCAGCCATTTTGGTCATAAATAGGGCATCGATTGTGGCCATTTTGGTCATAAATACAGTATGGTTTTTGCACTCTAGTCTTCAACTGGGTATGTTTTTTGTATAAACTAGTTTTTCTGGTCATAAATAGGCGATGGAAAATCGCCGATTTTGGTCATAAATAGGGTAGCGTAAACTTCCGAAAGTAACGACCCTCGTTACTTTCGGGAAGCAAGAAACATTATTTAAAGTTGGTACGCATGAGCTCTTTTTTACGGAATAAAAAACCGGAAAGGGAGGGGGGGTGGGTTCGCTACTTTGGGAGGGGTCGCTGGGTTGAGCTCGCTACTTTCGGGATTTAATAACGGTCACAAATTTTGACGTTACTTTTGGGGGATTGCTACTTTTGGGGGCTCGTTACTTTCTAAAGTTTACGGTAAGGGTTTTGGGAAGCAAACCGCACATCCCCACCCAATTTTTCTTGGAGTACCCCCCCGGGATTTGATGTCGGGCCAAATTGAGTTTCCTTTGAGTCAGTCGTTGTTCCGATGTGTTTCTGGTGTTTTCTATCACTCAGGGGCACCCAACGACCATTTTCTCTTGAATGCTGTTAGACGCTGTTTTAGGCTATCTGGGGTACTTTTAAAGCTCTGTAGGTTAATTTTAGGTTGCACTAAAAAAATTTTATCTGTTCGGATATTCTAGGGGAACTTGAGTATCCTCGAATTTATTAGGGCTTTTTTGTCCATTTCCCGAAAACCTTAGGTCTTATCGCCTTTCCGAAAATGATAGCTGACCTTTTTTCGGTACCCAAAACGACATTTTCAACAGTCCGAAAACAACAGACATTAAATTTCTCATATCACGAAAGTTCGAGGTGCCAATTCTCTCAAGAAAATCAGAGGGGATTAAAGGCCTTCCGAACAGATAATTTACCGAAACGATCCGTTGGGTGCCCCTGATAAGGCTCCTCAAATCACTATAATATTTATTAGTCAACATTGCAGGCACATGTATCATTTTACATTTCTAGGTCAAGGTCTTTGTGACTGCGATTGTTGCACTAAACATGGAAACTTGTTTTGTTTGCTTTCTGGGTATAGTTCATTTTACATTTCTATTATTCTTATTCTTTCTATTCTTATCTTAAATTAACAGTTAACTGTAAATAAGACCAAATGGTTGGCTTTTGTAATACGCATTGGGAACGTTTTTGATGACAGAGGTGAAGTTGCTGGAAGCTGCTATCGTAAATTTCTGCTCTGAAGTTTAGGAAAGATTGGCAAGAGGCAATCTGCCCTAAATGTGGATGGAACTACTACTGGAGGGTCGAGCTCCTGAAATTAAATTTCAGAAATCAAAGAAAACAGTTTCGTTGAGGCCACAGTAGCATTTGTCGAAAAAGTCTCTAATAAAGAACACCATGGTCTTAGGAGCCTCTAAAAAGCTCATGATTACGCCAGATTAATAAGTTTCAACCACAGGTTGTAGAATCCACCGCAAGAAAATCCTGATCTTGAGGACAAACTCTCCATATTATGCAAATAACAGTGAAGAAACATAAGTCGCATTGGAAGACGAATCCCACATAGCAGGAGCGAGGAGAACTAGCTAGAACTTCACAAACTGAAATGCAATCCAAGCTTTGAAATTTTGCCCACAGACAAAAATTTGTGGGCTTGTTCAAGCTGATATACTTAGGCACTTGAATAGGCTGATGAGCTATCACACAACAGCTCTTGCAAAAAGTTTTATAGGGACGAGTTTTTAGATGATGCCAATTTTGGTCAAAGGTGATGACATCAGAAGAAGAGCAAAGGCCAAGGTGCATAACGGCCTGATGAGAAGGTGGCCTACCTCTTTAGGTTTTTCTTTTTTTTTTTAATTTTTTTTTTTTTTTGCCTTTCCTTTTTTTCCAGGTAGGACTTGTTAGACTATGCTACAGCAACTTTTTAGAGGTCATAGGTCTGCATGGTAGCTCATGGTTTCTGCTGTTACCTGCCTGTTGCTTCACAGAGTTTGACACCTTTCTCTAACTCATTAATAATTCATCAAGTTAAAACAAAGAAAATCACAACTGTGAAGGAGGTTTGGATATCTGGTCTTGATTAGCATACTTCTTAGTTTTTGTTTCGATTGAGAAGATACATCAAACACTCAAGACAGTGTTTCATCAGCTATCCAAACACCTCGAATTTTGTCAAGAATACTCCCCTCCCAATGAAACACTGTCTCATGTTTGATATATTACATAATTTCTTAATTGCAAGACACGAATTAAGCTCTCTAAGTATTGGTGCTGGAGGGACAAAATTTGAAATATTCAGTGAACATCAGGGGTTACAATAAGTTTGTTAGCAGGCAGGCATCAGGATATGACAACCTTGCAGAAAAATGCTACGCCCAAAGGGGAGTCTGGGGGCATGCCCCACCCCCCAGAAAACTCTGAAATTACAATTAATTGTCAAAGAAAAAAGCCAGCTTGCTGTTTCGTGTCAAGTCACGACTGATCCAAACCTTTCAGGCTGTTGCAGTTTGCTGGTTACCTTTTGCAGTTTCATCTTGCATCTGATTGGTCATGAAACAATAAACATTCCAGAAATTTTCTCTGGTGTCCACGGTTTAACAGGAAAAAATGTAAGAGGTCGGATTGTGTGTTGAGTGACAGTCACAGGTAATTGTGATAGCTCGAGCAGCAAATCAAATTTGATGGAAGGAGAATGCCAATTAGCATACTATTAGTTTATATGTGCATTATGGCATGAGAAAATATAGGTATAGATAGGTGTTGAGTTTTACCCCTGCTGGAGGTCATAGGAAACTACTAATACTAGTAATAGTTATCACTAGATCTCCCCCCGCTTTCTTTTATTTCTGCTGATTGAAAACCTGACAATATTGAACATTTTTGTATGAACTAAAAATTTTATTTTTTTTTTTTGTAAACTGTATCACTCATACTGATCCAGTAACTTAGGTATCTTACCATGAATATGATCCAAACAATCAGCTAAGTTAACTAAACCAACACATTCTGTTTAACTCATTCTATCACATGATATTCTTTACATAATACTCTCACAAAGCATTTACAGCAGAGCAGTTTACCATATCTTGTTAGAAAGGAAGCAAAAAGTACTTTCTGGGGGAAAAAATAGGTTGCCTTCGTGGAAACTAATATTTCTTTTACAAAAATTTCGCTCAGAACTTTGTAGGGAAAAAAAGGTTAAAAAATTATAGTGAAACAAGGGCCAAAACCCTGCAGGGGCAAAACATAATTATCTCAAATTACAGAGGTGTTGAATTGTTAAAGGTAAATTTAACAGCAGAAACCACACAGGCCTATGACCTCTAAACATTTGTTATCATATTACCATGATAGTGAGATGGATACTGTACCTCATTCAAACTCCTCCTAATAACACAGAATACTCACTCAGTTTGGAAATGACAATGAAGCTTAATAGTTTAAAAAAGTCCTGTGGGGAATTAACCACATATTTTGTAAAATGGTGACTATAGATATGGACCACACATAGTATACCATTTGAAAGATATCATTTGTGGGATACCATAAATCAACTACTGTAACAGCCATAGAGGAAACCTCAGTTCGAATTGAAAAGCATTCAAAATGAAAAATGTTAAAAAATATCTCACTCCTTGTATAGTTGAGGTATACTCCTAAACTATAGCTTATTATACAGTGTGTAGGTTATTTTCAGATTAATTAACTTAAAAGGCTAAGAGAAAAAGTTGCACAATTTGTTGTAGTGGTTAATCAAGTCTGATCTAGGAGGAGGGGTATGATTTTATGCTTTCAAATGACAGACCTGTCCAAGACCTTTTTGCTGTTCAAATTTGATAAAAATTGACCAAATATTGTGCACGTAACGGTATTTTGTGCTACATGACACTCTTGGGAGTGAGAGGGGGAAACTTTAAAATGAAACAACAGAATGCTGAGGTGCAATTAGTGATAGCGCTTCACGGGGGTCACTTTTGCACTTAAATGAATAATAATCAGTGTAATTTAATTAACTGATACGTGTCATTATTTAATGATCTTTAATTTTTGGTTTTGTCTTCTAGGTGCAATATCAATGTCCATATTGTTTCTTACATTTGAACCTGCTACTGTGCTTGATGATGAACGTAAAACACCATATGACTATTCTTATTCGTGGATTGGAATGCCTATTGAGGTGAGCAAATGAAATCATTGATTATCCTTTGGTTCTTGTGGCATTATTCAATGCAGTCTTGGTCCGACACATTCTGTTTGCCTCTGCTGGCACATAAGCCTGCATCGTAGGCATTCAAAAGGGTAGCAGAGGGGTAGGAGAGGGGAAGGAGAGGGGAAAACTAGAAGGGCGAATTGTGATAGGAGGGGGACAATAATGCTTTGCCTTCTAGTTTACCCCTCTCCCTCCCCTTTGAATACCTGCCATGCAGGCTATTGGTGCATTAATTAACAGATTAAATAAATTGGTATGCGATCATCACTATGGTCAAAATAAACATAGCAGTATATGTATTTAAATGCAATATTTTATACAACTTATCTCAGTAGTAAACAAAAAATCTTATTTCTTTTGCAGTCATTCACAATGTTTGCATATATTTCATCCTATATGTGGACACTATTTTATTCCCTTGATGTCTGCCTTCAAGTTCATAATCGCCAATCATGGTAAATTTGTCTATTAATTGCTTAGGATGGAAGGTCTACATTGTGTGGTATATTGCAAATATTGTTGTGTGCTGGCCGTTTCTGTAATTGTTCAATCTACCAGTTGGTTATTAGCCCTGTCAGCCTAGTCAGCCCAGTCATTAGTCCCAGGGTGAGGATGTTTCAGAGTAGATGCACACAATCCCTTACTTTGACTGTTTCCACAACCTGTGGTGTGGATGTGGGGATTGAACTTATAGGAGGCATGCTTCCGGTAATGTTCTACAAATTGTTTGCCCTGAACAAGGATTTACACTTGTAAACATAATGAATGCTCATTAAACAAAATTCATATGGATTACATAAAGATCCCCCTTGAGAGCATGGGTGATCAAAATAGTATAAATTAATATCGTTTTGGTAAATCAAGATCAACATTTCTAAAATACAAAAGCATGATATGAGAGATTTTCACTTAAGCTAAAATAGAAATAATTTTTTATTTGCATTGTTTGTTTCGATGTTAATAAGCTTAATGGTGACGCAGCCATATTGCTAAAAACCATGCATCAAAATAATGGTCTCCCTATCATTTTACCTGTTCTATTTTAAGTTGCCTTTATCCTGACAGGCTGCTACATGTAAGTCCGTCTTGCCCATTGTGGATCTAAAAATGTCTTGAAGCGGAGAAGGGCACTGAAAAACCTTTCAGCGACCTTTCAGCAAAGCACAAGGTTATAGGAATTGTGGCCAAGATGGAGGCAACTTCATATAGAACAAGGAAAATGTCATGGAGACCATTTTGATGCATGGTCTTTACCATCACAGCTTTTTCTCTCTCTGGCAGGAGTCCCTTCAGTCATAGTTTTCAAAGATTGAATTCTTTGAAATTAGATATAATTTGGATGTTGTGGTTTGGAGAAGGGCAAAATATAATTTTGCCCAATGAACACAAATCTTCCTGGTCTTTGCTCTAAAACCTTGATTGAAGTTCACTTACAGTACATCTCAGTTTTGCCCTCTAATACTACATTTTTGCCTGAATAATACCATTTTGTAACAGGGGCTCTCCTTGTAAGCCCAGTAGGGTTTTTTTGACAGCTCCTGCTCTTTTTACGTATAAAATTATGTGAAAATATATTACTGTAAATCAATGAATCTCAAAAAAATGCTTGATTAAACAAAGTTCCTAAGTGCAAGTAAGACCAAAAGTAGAAGTACTAAATATCATTATCTTGATCAAATTGAAGGTACCATTGGTAAAATTAATATGGTGTTCCTATGCTACCCATCCCTCCCTATAAAGCTAGCTAGAAGCACCCAGGTTAAGCCCACTGTAAATTTATTACAAGTTGTTTAAGTCCAGGGCTTAAACACGGGGTGACCCATATATAACAAGGCTGAGGTGTTCAGCCTGCCAATCACAAATCCCAATGGACGACCAGTGCTCCCATTTGATTTGCTTATTCACTCAAAATTCTGGAGAGCGACGAGTGTAATTTTCTGTTTTATTTTACAAGTAAGCAATGCCTTTTGAACTACATATAAATGAAGGATAGCTTCAAGAGAAGAGTTACAAAGAAAATTGACTTTTTTAATTTCAACTTCATAATTTTGTTCCTCCGTTTGCAAAAGCCTTTTGTATGAATTTGCGCTGTTCACTCAAATTCATAAAATGCCTCATTTAGTTCTTTCAATGCCAGAGTGTCTTTGCTCCTTCAAGGATTAACACAGTTGTGAACTAAAACTTGCAAAAAAAAACCCAGCTACAAGCAGACAGTTAAGGGTATATAATTAATTATATCTACGGTAATATGGTTATTTTTTTAGCCAGTTATCTAAAAGAAATTCCATAAGGTGAACATTGGCTGCTGTTGTACTCTTGAGGCTAAAATTCAGCCAACCTTTTATGAACACAACTTTTGTTTTTATTGCATTCAGGCTTGAGCCTTCCTTTTCCTTTCTAACGTCCATATTCAGACGAAATCTCACTTTGCCGTTTTTCAAGTTTTCTTGTCTCTTCGTAGTGCTTTTTGTTTACAATTTCTTTGCTCTAAATATAGAACAGTTTGAGGAATAACTCAGCATTGTTCAATTTGCATTTTGTTTGCACCATCATAACACTCATAAATTTGAATAATTAACAATTATTCCATGAGTGAGCGTTGGCTATAACCAATCTCATATCCAACAAGCGCGAATGGAATAATTGTTTTATTAAATACGGTGCGTTTGTATACTTGGAAATTATAGCTTAATTTAATTGGGTTTTAATTTTACAAAGCGACCGGAAATCGATGTGGTGAAAACAGCAACAAGTGGGAAATTACATGACTTGCGCGCCATTTGTAAAATTAGTTGAATGAAAAAATTGAAAGCGAAGCAAGCAAATTTGCTGAATGAATTTACAATCAAGTAGAATTCAAGGAACGTCTATCAAATGAAGGAGATATAAACTTGTTCAGAAAGTTTGAAAAGCGTTCAAGTTTGAGTCATGGAGAAGAGCCAAATAATTGTGCACTTATACATTGCCGTTGTAATAGCGCTGCGGAAAAATTTGATCGTCATGTGACACAGACGTTGTGCCAAAATTATGCTCGACAAGACCTCTTTCAGAATTCCCTTGCTTTGAAAGCCATAGCATTTCGAGCTGTATGTGTGGAGCTCATTGTTGGCCAGATTCAGAGTCAAATACAGAAACTATCTTAGCGTCAGATTCATCTTCAGAATCTCCAAGGCCACCCTGATGGTTTTTCGTGGCTGGTAAAGAACCGGGCTTACTTCGGTTCAGCTCAAAACACTCAACTCCTTGAGGTGTTTTTTGCAAGGACAGCAATGATGCCTGTTTTCCTGAGGCCTTTTACAAATGCTCTAATAATTTATTTGCCTGGTCAGAGATAATGGAAAACGGTTTGTTGTGCGGGGGCGTGCGAAGGAAATGATCAATGGCGGCTCTCCTTATGGATTTAATCTATGAAGTTTTGCAATACGTGCCATCTTTCTTCCTCGCAGATGTGTAAAAACACTTCAAACAAACATTCAGTTCTTCTTTTGACATTGCTCATATCGGTTTCGAAAATTTGGTGCCACCAGGACTAGCAAGCCATTCTGTTAAGGTAAACATTGTTTTTGTTACATAATCTTCATGAGTGCGTAAAATCTCGACTGTCATATTTTAATTTTGCAACTTTTTGAGGAAACTTAACGTATACGCACCGTTAAATAATCTAATCTCGAACTTTGTGGCTTTTTTGTTGTTACTGGGACAGCATTGTCCATAATTTCCTGTATTTCTTCTGTAGATAGCTCACCGAATCTGTTTTTTTTCGTCCATTTTTTTCTCAACAAAACTTGGCTTCCCGCGAAAAAGTTTATGCCAAGCGACATTCACCACATTCATTTCCATATAACGTCAAACGCAGGTATAATGGCTGGTAACCGAGATCCAGTGAACCAATAAGAAAGCTACAATTGCATTATCCGAGGTTGAGAATTTAATAATTGTTAAATATCCCACCAAAATGCGTCTGTGTTCATAGGCTTTAACCAAAATCACTTCTTACTGGATTTGTTTTCCTTCTCGGCATGCTTAGATAAATGGAAACAGATAGCTTGTTGACCGCAGGCATCAGCTTTGTTATTTTAGTTAGCGACAAAATTTGAATGTTCCGTGAAGTTACGAAGATAATTCATCATTTTTGTTCTTCCAAGGCATCTTCTGAAGTGTTAATATAAGTTTTTTTCACTGTATTTTTATTATTTACCTTACATTATTCCACGTAAATAACGCCATTGTTTAACGAGAAAAACGCTATTTCTCCACGACTTCTATGGTATGCAACCGTTATTTCAGCTTTCCACCTTGCACAAAAAAGCCAACAAAGTGCTTCAAAGGTGGCATGTCCTTGCCTTTTATAGGATCGCTCCATGTTTAAAGCCTGCATTTTATGGTCTGATTGTTAGTAAGCTCTGTGATAAACTTCCTTGCATATGGCTACTGCCTTTGAAATTTGAATTAACAAATCAGCATTCCTAAAGTAGGCAAGAGAAACTGTACTGTCCTGACACCACTTGTATGTTTGAAGGAAACTAAGGCATTTATGATGGGCCACTTTTCTCACTTGATGCTACATTAATAGTCAAACTAGTGAGACAATCTCAGATAGTGCAGAGTGCAATTGATAGCTCTGGCATGGTAGTCCATAGGTACTCACCCCTGCTGAGTTCACTTCTGGTTTGTATCGACCTTGGTAGTCTGCTAAGGCTTTTCCTTCAAGGTTCAATAATAGTGCCTTAAAGCCTTAATGCCTTAGCTTCTTAGCCCCTTAGCAGCAGGCAGCCCCCCGCCTCCCTGCCAAAACCATCCCAATAGTGCACTCTGCACTGAAAGGGAGGTTAACAATGCAGCTGAAGTCATAAGAGATTGTGCAAAATGAAACATATGAATCAAAATGTTTGTGCCTGATACAATTTTGTTTGTCTTTATTTTTGTTAGTTCTGAAGAATACAAAATTTATTGCTCTGTTTTGGCAGACAGGAGGGTTTTAACTGCAAGTTATACTGTGTGCACAGCTGCTGTACATGTATGCTGAGCTCTTAAGGACATCCCTTATACATTTTTTATTCTGTATGTAATCTTTTTGTTTTCAGCTTTCACAGTAAGGTGTATCACCTGATGTCATGGCCTTTGGCTGCTTGGCTTGCAGGATGGGGTCAATATGCATATTTTGGCAGTAAAATTTAGTAAGTCAGTTGAATTATACACTAACATGGTTGTACAGTATTATTTTATATCTGGATTGCTGATTATATCAATCTGCAGTCATGAACATGTATTTATATACCTTGGCAGCATTCTGTTTAAATAAATGTTGCCTGAATTGTTATTTTGACAGTGACTGTAATCCTTCGTAGGAAAAAAGAAGGGGACTGGTACATTTACCCATAGTTCTTAGCGCAAGAAAATCCTTACAACGTTCATAAAAACGTACAGAAAAGTTATAGAATCTTCAAACCTAGGCTGCACAATATCCTTAGTACAGGAACTAATATTGTAAAAATTTGGCTTTCTTTGTGCCATATAGGCTGTGTTAGGCTCGCAAGGTATTGTGGTAAAATGTACAGCCGCCATCTTTTTTCCTAGGGTGGATTGTACACCAATAGTTCCCTAACTTAACTACTGCAAATGAATTTCCAAATCTCATCTGTTATGAGTTAAACCAGAAGCACAGGTGATATGCTTCTGGTTAAACCCATAAACTTTAACATGTACACTCATCAGCTGCTCTTCCACTGTAGCCACACTTTCCTGTATTTGGGTCTTCCAAGTCAGCTCCTTACCTGCCTTAACCCACCCACCTACCTACCTACCCACCTACCTACCTACCTACCTCCCTACCTACCTACCTACCTACCTACCTACCTACCTACCTACCTACTTACCTACCTACCTACCTACCTACCTACCTACACCTGTACCTACCCACCCACCCACCTACCTACCTACCTACCTACCTTAACCCACCTACCTCAACCCAACCTACCTATCTACCTTAACCCAACCTACCTATCTACCTTAACCCACACACCTACCTACCTTAACCCACCCACCTACCACCTACCACCTACCTGCCTACCTGCCTACCTACCTACCTTAACCCACCTACCTTAACCCAACCTACCTATCTACCTTAACCCAACCTACCTATCTACCTTAACCCACACACCTACCTACCTTAACCCACCCACCTACCACCTACCACCTACCACCTACCTACCTACCTTAACCTACCTACCAACCTTAAGGGCCCATTAACCGATTTATGCGCACGCTCGCGCGCGTTGCTAAGGAGGTGAAATTTCACTTCCGGTTACTTACGTCAGCCTGAGCGCGGAAAATAAAAACAACTCAATAACTTCCAAATTCGCTTACATTATAGATGTTTTTCTTTGTGTTTCACAAAATGCAAATTAAAAAATGTACAAGCAGAGACAAAACAAGAAAAAGACAGAAAAACAAGAGCAATAGAAAGAGAAAAACTAACTCCACGTGGCTTTGTTTGATCTTACCGAAGTGTGCTGGTAGTGTAAATTGCACACGCGCTGATTGGATAACTTCCAATATATATCGGGCGCACTTCCGGTTTCTTTAAATGCTAAAGGAAACGCGGTTTTTCATTAAATCCAGCCTTTTTCGACGGATTTCGATCAAAGCCAACTTTGGAAAGATAGCTATGCACTCCTTTTTCAAAATCATGCTTTTTTCAGAAAATTACGAAATTTTTAATATTTTGAAATTCTCTCAAAATCTGACCTTTTAGAAATGAAACAGAGCGTAATGAGGATTTAAGAGGCTGTCTCTGTAAGAACCGACCACTGATTTTACTTCGAAAATTCGATTTTTCTCATAAGCTGGGATTTCGAAGCCCTTACCTAGTCAATCACTAAAATGAGTTTTGTTTCATTAAAAATTCCAATTGAAGTTTTCTAGGATTGATTGAAGTTCGGTCCGCTCGACACAAGTTTCATGCCCGCCGAAACTGGAAAAATAGCACATATTGCCGGCGCTCTAAAAAAAATAATATTCGCTCAAAAGTCCCAATTCTTTCTTTCAACTGTAGATATATCATAGCAGTTTGTTAAGCCATGTTGCAATTATAATTCAATGTTGCACCTTAAACGGTTAAAAGAAGATTTTCTACCCGTTAAATCAAGTTTTGAACCAAACGCGAAAATAGCTCTACTTTGAAGGCACGTTTTTAAAATGTGGCACCTGTTTGAAACTGCTGAACTACATGAACAGAAAGTAGAAATGTCCCTTAATTTAAAACAATAATAAAATTTGTCTGCCCACTAGGTTTTCAAAACTAACGACCGCTTAAAGTTCAGGAAATTTTGAAAATATTCCGGTGAGTAACTAACACACTCGCCTTCGTAAAGTGCTCCATAAATTCCCGTAAATCTCTTACCTGGCTTCAAGATTAAAGTTTTGGTCCTTTGTAGCGATCCTTGAAACCTAGGTAGCATTAAAACTGCCAACTCCGTTATACTCACGGGAAGATTGGGAACTAAATCACTTGTTGTAAACGCAAAATGGCCGTGGCATTTATCAATCCTTCCTTGGCTTCCCGAATCACCGTTTACTGTTCATACATGTATGTGTGCCGAGAGTTGTCCAAAAGAGTGCTTCTACAAACCTTTCAAGAGGAGTCTACATGATTAAACCGACTTCGAGGAAAACAATGGTCAGTAATGCAAATAACATCGAAGTATGTGACGGTCAAGCTCGACACAGATCAGGAACGCATAAATCTACTTTATATACAAACCTACAGTTGGAAGGAAAAGCTGGCAGTTCTAATGCTATCTAGGTTTCAAGGATCGCTACAAAGGACCAAAACTTTAATCTTTAATCTGACACGTCTCCAGATTAATGTAGATACCATCTTATTTTCTAACAGGCAATTTTATTCGTTCTTTGATACAACCCACACTGTGATTGGTCTGACACGCGCACAAGCATAACTCCCTCACTCACCGATCACGTAGCCCTTCCCCCCGGGGGGGGGGGGGGAGGACTGCCTTATATGGGCTATATAGGTCTGTGCGGTCCCGAAGGGTATGGTTTTTCAGCCGTTTTGGTCATAAATAGGGTATCGATTTTAGCTGATTTTGGTCATTTTGGTCATAAATAGGGTACGGTTTTTGCACTCTAGCCTTGATATGGGTTTGCTTTAAGAAGAAGCCACTTTTTCATCATTATCGAAAAGAAAATCAACAAAAGTCCTTCGCAAATTTATATGTTTACGGTAATTTAACATTGGTTTGAACTAGGGAGCTAATTATAACGCAGGTCTGAAACAGGGTTTTGATTTGAGGGTCAGGTCGTAAATAGGGTTTCGAATTTTTGGTCAGGTCATAAATAGGGTAAGGAATATCGCAGATTTTGGTCATAAATTGGGTAAGGGTTTTAGGAAGCGGGCCGCACACCCCCTACCAATTTTTCTGGGAGTACCCCCTCGGGAGCTCTTCCAGCCCCCAAGAGAAATTTTTGCTCAAAAATACTCAAGTTAAGAGAACTTTTCGCATTTTCTACGAGTCGTAAGTTTACCATTTTTACACAACACAACGCAACAACACTACTTCACCGAAAATTGAAAGAAAGAGAAAAAACCTCTCTGACACGTTGAAAGTCTGATTTAATTAAATTGCACTTTAACTTGGTGCCACATAGTCTTCAAAGAACATTTGAACAGTTTTCATACTTTTTACCTTTAAAAATATCGGACTGAAAAGAATGTCATAAAATGCTCATCAAATAAAAATATTAAACTGCTACTGCAGAGACGTAAAAACAATCTAGAAATGAAAGCGTCTTTTTTGTTTAATATCCTGGGAACAATAGCCGATAACTTGTAAGCTCTAATTGAATTTACTCCCATATGAAAAACAAAAGTGTCGAGTTACTATTTGTGACTAAAAATAGCAAACATCTCGTGGGAACAAGTGGTGACGATTCGTCAGCTCTAATTGAATTTACTACCTTGTGAAAAACAAGAGTGTCAAATTACCCATTGTAACTAAAAAATAAAAATATTTTGTTATATTTGCATGCAATAAGAACAAAACAATCGTTACCTGCACTTACTATTGTAAACGTTAGAACTGCTTCAAATCTAAATAGTCTCGTCTCCTCTAAAACATGTCCTAAGAACTAGAACCAACGTTTCGTGACCTCTAATTGAATTAACACCTTGTGAAAAACAAAAGTATCAAGTTACCCTTTGTAATTTAAAATAAAAATATCTCGTGCAATTTGCCTACTACTCATGAACTGCTTCAAAACTCAAGACTCATCTCGTTCATAACTAGCCACCATTACACTGAAAAGTATGCACTCTAAAACAACCCAATGTACATATGTCACTGTCACACTCCCCTCCAAACCGGACTAAAAATCACAAACCGGCAACATAGACGTCACTCTTTATTTTTCAATAAGCAAAGTCCTTGTGTTTATACATACCTTGTGTTTCTCACGTACCATTTACCTTTACAACAAGAAATTTGATTGGCTGTTCATAGTAGATCCAATCTGATTGGTGTGACATACATACATCTCTCACTCACTCACTTACTCACTCACTCACCCATTGACCCGTCCATAACATTCCCGACGCGCCGACTAAGAGGTATTTTTTTTACAAAAAATAACTCAAAAATCGAATTTTCGAAGTGAAATCAGTGGTCGGTTCTTACAGAGACAGCCTCTTAAATGAAAATATTAAATCAATGGAAAAAATCCCGATAAAGTAATTTGCCTGGGAGCCTTTGCGTTTTTTCAGTATCAGTCACATGACCATGGGCGTGGCCCGATGACGTCATCACTAGTGTTACTGATCATGAAAAAGTTAAAACACATGAAATAACTCTGAACTAACTAAAAATGATGAGGTTATATGAGAATAAATTTTCCTTAGCAACGGCTCGAAAAGATCGGTTAATGGGCCCTTAACCTTCATACATAATTCTTTGTTTGGATAGGTTAAATTATGGCAGCTAAAGGACAGATGTGGACATACTATACGATAATATATATATCTAATTACAAATGGCAGATGTTACATAAAATAGAGAGTAAAACTTTTAACATAAAGAGTTATAGACAAGGAACTCCTCAGATAAGGGAATTAAAAGAATTGAAAATATAAAATCCCTTTTTGATTATCGCAGTTGCTTCTACGTCAAAGGAGAACTAAGTGCTTCAGCATGAGCATTTTAAATACATGTAGCACTTCTTTTTTTTCAGTTGCTCATCCCATAGCCGAGCTCTTGTTCATTATTTGGTTTGTTATGTTCCGCTGCTGTTTGTAATGTTAGCCCTTCCCGTCATTTACTGGAAAGCTTATCAAAAAGGTATGCTTGTATAATCACTGTTTCTTTCTTTTTAATTGAAACCTTGTATGGCCATGAAGCAAATTTACTTACTGACTGATTAGTAAGACTTTGTATGACGTAGATCTGATAGTTGTATTAAATAAATGCTAACAAGCCGGCAGTAATCTATGAAAAACGCTTGACTGCGAACACTCATTTCAGGATAACTGTTAAGGGAACCTAATAATAAGTTAATCAGCAGGAGCAATGTTAGGGTTAGTAAAGTGATTGAAGGAGGAAGAGTAGCTTGGTTTTGTTTCTCCGTTCTTATTGAAATCCTGGAATTTAAGTTATTTTTGCAAACAAGAAGAGTCAGGTACATGCATGTGTTTGGAATAGCGCTAAGCAATGTGGTTTAGTAGTTGAAAATTTAAAACGGGGAGAGGCGTGATGATATTAGTGAGAGAGCATAATATAAATTATGTTGTGCGGCATTTGTAGTTATAGAAAGCTAATGTAAAATACAGCATAAACTTCCTGCTTCCTGTGGATTCTTCTACTGAGGCCCAAACATTTTGAAATGCAATTAATTATAATAGAAATTAACGACACAAGAGACTTTCAAAACGTCTTTGCTTTAGCAAATTAGCTCATTGTGCACTATTAGGATTGGAAGGTGCAATGGGCTAATGGTTAGTGCACTGGATCGAGCTGGCCAGGCTCAAGCCCAGCTTACTGGGTCGCTGGGTTGTGTTCCTGAGCAAGACGCTTTCCTCTCACAGTGCCTCTCTTGGCAGGTGTGTAAATGGGTAGCGGTGAATTGTTGGGGCAACCTGACAGAATACTGAGGAGCAGCCTGCAATGTACTAGCATCCTATCCTAGGGTAGTAACAATACATAGGTGCCTGTTGTGCACTTTGTAAAACGTGTTGTTAGTAAGTACTAAGTAATTTATTTAAGACGGAATCCACCAGAAGTTCGAGTAACAAGTGGACAAAAACCTAGTACCAGGATTATTTACATCGTATTGCAAACTTCTGTACGGCTGTTTTAAATATCTTCTCAAAAAAGATCATTTCTAGCAACAGCAAACGTCGAAAACGAATGTTGAACTTCTTATGAAACACTTGAAAGTACTGGTGAAATGAAACTGATAATGAAATTTTGCCTGTGTTTGCACAAGTTCTCTGAACTTTGAAATTCATTTTCTCTCGTTCCCACGGGAAATTGTTTTCGGTGTTATTTCAGGCAATTATTCATGTGTTTACTTTTAAGAAAATGTAAAAATGACGGTAAAATACTTAAGATTATTCTGGTACCAAAGTTTTGTCCACTAAAACCTGAAATTGCTCTCTTTTCTATCAGATTTTGTCTTAATGTTGATAACACAGGGAGTGCTTGTGCAATCACCCGAGCCACTCAGAGGCTCGTGCTAAAAGTTGCCAGACAATAATAATGATATGCTAAGAACATCTACAGAGTTAAGAGTAAGTTAGATAATAAAGTGATGCCAAGATTCTAATAATTACTGAAATATATAATACTCAACGTTTCGGTCCTATCGTGACGCCATTATCAGGATAAAATAAGTGTCAGAAGCAAATACTTAAGTAGGCTAGAGCTGAAAATTAACATACTAATTAGATAGCTACAGTATGTTAATTTGCAGCTCTAGCCTACTTAAATATTCCCTTTCTTATAATTATTTTCTCTTGAAAATGGTGTCATGATCATTAAATCCTTCAGTTATTTTTGCAAACTTTGCTTTAGTAAATCTCTTTTGAACAAAAGGTTATAATAATTCAGGTAAATAGATAAGGCTCAAGAAGTATTTGCTGTTTAAAGATTGACAATAATTTTATATGAGCGGGGTTGGGTAAATTATAGATAGCAGAAATTGATTCAAGATTTAGGAGGTGACGTAAGAAAAGGAATTTTGCAGAAACTGATAATTATAAGAATTTTGTATGATATTATGACCGCTGACTCTCAGATGAGATGCGTAACACACAGCAGAGGACAGCAGCAGAGGTGAAAGAGCGAAGAGGAAAGCCACAGTTGCAAGCTTTCAAAAACCCTATGTGAGGCAGAGTTCGTCTGCCTGAACTGCAGTCGTATCTGTAAATCACCAATTGCATTTTGGATTGTTTAGCCACAACAAACGTCGCACCCAAGCAACAGTGCTCTGATACACGGGCCTTAAACGGCCTAAGGATGCATACCTCCACCTGTCAGACTGTATGGTGTCATTTGAGGCGCAAGGAAGTTATTTATATTATTTGACACGTGACCAAATTCGGCAGACATCGCCTGATTAGCTGACTTTATCATCAACTCATTAGTCAAAACGAGGTGCAGCTGATGCTCTCCAATTCCACACTACTTCCTTGTTGGAGGTCACCCATTATTTCTTGTCTCGGTCAATTGCTGAGAGTAGATTCTTTAGCTCCCCTGACTAGCTTACAAAATTCTCCATTATCACTTTACATCTGCTGCGGCCATCCCCTCTGCACAGTTGTCCGTATGATTACATTGAGAAATGTGTCATTGTCCAAAGACAATGTTCCTTTACATCAAGTGAGCCACAAACTTTGAAAGCCTTGTAGAAGGCTGAGGGGTTTATAGCTGTCGTACTTAAGACATAATTAGAGGTTGCTGAAAAACATTAGTTTCCTATTAAAAAATGCATGTTTTGAAATCCAAATTTTGCCCTTACTTGTTAATTGTGAAGATTGAACAACAGTGGTCTACTGTACCATTATCTAAGAAATAATATTAAGAGGTAATGCATTTTGTAACAGGAGTTGAATTTGAAATTTGCAAGTGGTTGCATAACACTTGATCCGAAGCATTGTAAAAAGAATACTTTATTTTTTCAGTGTCACAAAATATCAGAAGGAGTGGCTACTTCACAGATGCTGAGAGAAGTCTGCAAAAGTCTGTTAGGAAAAAGTTTAGTTTAATTGTGTTTGTGTTTGTATTTTGGTGAGTATGTCCTAAATCATATCCGAATGGAATGCTTTATATTTTGCTTACAACACATCATTATAATTAGGATCACTTAGTGCAGTGATCGTCAGTTAGTCGTCAATTGTACCTTGGCGCATGCAATGTTTATTGCACAAGGGCACAATTTTCCACAAGTGAAAACTTTCTAGGTTTCCTGTTCATAAATGTCAGCAAGCTGTTGTTATAGCATCATCTATCGTCTAGTCCTCTTTGTCCCATGGGGGTGTGGAGCTCCACAGTTGCCTTCCACCTCTGTTGGTCTTGAGCTGCTCTTTTGGCCTCTGTCAGGTCTTTCTAGATGCTTCTGCACCATGCGATTCTCGGTCTGCCACATTTCCGTGTGCCTTGTGGGTTCCAATCCATCGTGTGGCGCGCTATGTTCCTCTCACCCCGTCTAAGTGTATGAGCAATCCATTGCCAGCGTCTTCTTTTAATGCTGGTGTTGATAGCTATAAATCTCTGTTGGTGATTATCTCAGGCCAATACACCCTCAGAATCCTCCTCAGATACCTGTCGACGAAGGTTTGCACTTTCTTTGTTGATATTTCTATTACAACAATAACATTGCATTAGGATACAAAAATTGCCTGCACTAGTAACAACAAAAATTACTCACATTGCGTGCGATACTTACTCTACTTACAGTACAAACAAAACCTATGATTTAAGGTTACTTCCCACCTTCGCGGGTGTCCTTCGGGAAAAAATTCGTACGCGCGCCAGTTCTAATAAAACCCCAACAAACTATAGATCAGAAGAAGGCTTAATAAATGTTATTTACGATAAAACATACAATTTAAAGGGTTTTTCTTTTAGGAAGTGTCTGGAGCTGGTAAGGAGTGAAACGACCGAGGTTTCTTCTATTGAATTTATCGGCTATCGGATGCCGCCACACAAGCAAAACGGCTGCACGGTCTTGTTCACAAGGCATCAATCAACATTGGTTGTTGGGCTTTTTCGATATTCTGATTGGTTGTCTAGATATCTGCATCTAAGGTTGGAGTAGCTAAAAATATTCAAGACGTGTTGCGTAAATGGACCCCACTAGAGAAATATGTTAAATATCCAAATTTCCCTTCACAATTTCGTTTGTCATTATCCCTGGAATGTTCTAGCGAAACTTCACGAAAATCCGTCAATTCTGCATACCCTATAAATTCGCTCAAAGTGGATGTATTCCTCCCAAAATCAAATGCGAGACTTTAGTTCCTAAAAGTTCGTAAACAACTCACGCTATGCCAGGAGATTATCTCGCCTTATGATATCAATAGAACAACAGGACCTCGTAGCGTCAATGACAATGGATCAGGATTTCCCGGGAAAAGCATCGCATTGCAACACGTTTTCTATCTCGCTCCCGCGTTGAAGGGAAAGACACTTAAACGGGCAAAGTAGCCTAAGGCAAAAGAACAAATGGGTGACATAAACAATACCAAATAACATGAAATACAAGCTCCAAGATGAGCGTTGTTCGCGAAAATTTCCCCTGGCGATTTCGTCCATTTAAGCGATTATGACACCTTCCTGGTTTATCAACTTTATTTGAAAATACGTTTTTTTCGAAATAATCCGGCAGCTTTTTGAGATTTTTTATATTTTTCTTTTGTAAACTTTAGATAAAATGACTTAAATTTTGTGCCCTTGAAGGTGGGACGTAACCTTAACAATACTATCACAACTCACAATAATATACGGATTAAGCCAAGCCCAAAAGCGTAGCTCCTGGGCTGGGTTGTTCAAAGCATGATTAAGCTAACCCAGCATAAGTGAGAATTTTGATGTGAGTTTTTTTTTTTTTGTTCAACTTGGCGGTGAGGTTTTCCGTTTATATTGTTTGGCCTTCTGAGTTTGAATAATCTCAAACTACACAAAACATAAGCTGTGGAAAACATTTTTATACCTTATGCTTTGGCTCGCGTTTAACCCTGGGTTAGCATTAACCGGCTCAGTTCCAAACAGCCCGGCCGTGATTACAGTAAGTTAACCTGGTTTGAGCCCGCGATCCAATAATAAAGCCAGTACTTGGTCAGCGGTTAACTTCAAAAAAATACGTGACCTCGATGAGCTCAAAACGTAAGCCCGCCATATGGTCATGTGATACTGGTCTGCGGATACCTTGTTTTTGACAGATGTCAGTTGACCATAAAATCGAGGTCCAATATCAAAGATATATTTTTTCCCGAGAGAGCATGGTAACGAATCCTGCAATCTGATTGGTTCCTGGCGCGGTCCGGATTTTCCTATCTCTGACCACGGTCACGCTAACAGCGGGAAACAGTGCGGGTGAAAATGTCGTGTTCGTCAATTTTCATGAGTGAACCGGCGGTAATCGTCAGCCTTTTCCCTTTTTAATCAACGCAAGTTTATATCTATTCACTTTTAAATGGCAAGGAAAGTCACTGTAAGTAAATTCAGTTGAGTGTTTTGAAACTTTGCACGAAATTTCACACTGAGAAAACAATTTTGGAGAACTTAACTGGTGAACTAAATACATCTAATTAACAATTAGACCCGTAGCCCGTCAGGGCTACGGGTCAATAGCCCACGAGGCGAAGCCTCATGGGCTATTGACCCGTGGCCCTTGAGGGCGAAGGGTCTAATTGTTTTAGTGTCGCCCAGCTAGTCGGACAGAAAAGGCAATAATAAAGTTAGCAAATGCAAGTTGAAGAAATATTTATTTGGGAATAGAACGAAAGAAAGCGTCACGCTTGACTGCCCCAATTTCGCTACTCGAAGACTAAATCTAATAGTCCTCTAGTAGCGTAGCCAATTAAAATGTAGGATTTGCATTAGTCCACTAGTTGGGTGTTATTAACATAAAGTAGTTTGGAATAAATCTGTTCTTTAATACACATTTCTTTGTCTAGTATCTGAGTTACTCGCTCGTTCGCTCGGTAGATTTTTTGCGATGGTTTGTAGACGGCACGTAAGCCAATTCAATGACAAAGTTGCGTAACCAAACCCACTTGTAAGCCAATTTACCGCAGGAAAAAAATAAATATGTTATTTGCCGGCTTAAGGTCGGTCCGTATAGACCTCGGGCTTGAAAATGCTGCCATCGGCCAGCGGCCTCGGGCAGCATTTTCAAGACCTTGGTCACAGTTTTTTTACTACACGGACCTCCCAGCCGGCAAATAACATATATGTACGCTGTACACCAAGGCCCCATGTCCTATTAGCTGGAGTATGGCCGCCATGTTGTGCGTCGTCATCGTCGTCGTGCATACGCGCCCACGAACAATACCGTTAGCAATTTTTAGCATGAGAAAAGCGATTCATGGGTTTCTATGAGTATGGGACTCCGCTTGGCGCCCCTTCAGACCCCTGGAGCTCCGCTACTCACATTGTTTACAGTAATTGACAATTATTCACCGAAGGCAAAGTGAACTTTGGTGAATATTCACCAATGTTCACTGAGTCTGAGGCGAATAATTGCTTTAGTATAATTTTCAGAGGTGAATATCAAGGCCTACAAAATAACAGGCAAAAACATAAAAACACAGACGCGATTGTTTGTTTGCATACACATACTCAGCCGTAGTTTTAATGATAAACATACATGTACATCTATTGTGAATCAATTTACGCTCATCGAGTTCGGCAGTAAAAGAAACAAGCGAAACACTACGAACAATAAAATCATCCCGTACCTTTGTTTTATCGTTGTTGACTTCGTTCACAGTTGTCGTCATCGTCTCAAAATGAGTAGCTTTAGTTTGAACAAAAAAAAATGGCAATCAATGTAACCACTGCGTTTCATGACGATTCTTAAATGTCTTGAATACGAGTTCTTGAAAAGATTTTTGGTCCAAGGGAGACAGCAGTCATTATGAAAATTCTTCCTCCTTTCAAACGTCCTGGACTCGGAGTGATGTCTTTCGAGTAAATGAAAATTTTATTCAGCGACTGTCCACCATGTTTACTTGCCGAGATGGCAAAGGTGGCGAGCTTAGCAACCAAGCTCAGAAATGTCATATTTACCGCCTAGCATGGTACTTGGTCAGCAGTTAACTTAAAAAACACGTGACCTCGATGAGCTCAAAACTTGAGCCCGCAATATGGTCACGTGATACTGGTCAGCAGATACCTTGTTTTGACAGGTGTCAATTGACCATAAAAATAGATGTCCAATATCAAAGATGTACGATGTAAACCAAGGCTGCATGTCCTACAATTAAAGGCCTTAGCAAACACTGGAGACGGCGAGGTGGACGTCAACCAGAAGTAAAATTTCCCGCTCTCGAGCCAATTAGCATAATCACGTGGAGTGTTGCCCGCGTCCTCCAACAGTGGCGACAGCGAGAAAGGTAGGTTTGGCTGCCTCGAGAGACGGTCACTTTCTTTTCTGATTTGTAGCACCTAAAATACACGGAAACTCCTCTATAAAGTCAAAAAATGTTTTTTTGACGCTTATATTTATATTTTATTTGCAAATATTTGATCTTTCTTTTGCTTTACAGCGAAAATCACGCTTCACATTGGAGGTGTGAGTGAAGAAGAAAGATGGCAAGCGAAGCCCGCAGCGAAGGAGAGAAAAGCAAAAGAAATGGGTGAGTTTCCTGGGATTCACGTTGTTCCGAGCGATGTTTACGTCTTGTAGACTTTAAAACTTTAGATTGCAAGTACTTGCTTGTACAAAATGCTATTTTGTTCTTCCGAGTTGTCTCTAGAATTTCGGAGTATTTCCGAAAGGTGAATCGATAGACAGGACCTGTTTTTAATAGGCTTTTTTTTCTCTCTCTCTTCTAGCTCGATCATGGAATGGACAGGAGCACACGATTTGATCCTAGCGAAAGAAGTCAGAGCTTCAGAACCATGGATCTTCAAACTAAGGAATGCAGATCGAGGAAAAGTATGGAATGCCATCACGGATCGTCTGAATGACGAAACCTCTTTGAAATTTCAGGTGAAGAAGAAAAACGTACAGGAACATTTCAAACTACTACTGGACAAATTCAAGGCGAAACAAAAACATCAGGCGAAACTGGGTGGGGTTGACATCGAAGATAGCGAGATGGATTTCCTGATGGAAGAGATATCAGAAAAATGGGAGGAGGCAGAGGCCTATGACCTTGGTTGCACTAGTAAAGAAAAGGCTGATTCAGATCGAGCGATTGGTGAAGAGATAAGGCGGAAAGCTTGTGAAAAGCTCGGAGAAACGAGTAAACGAAATGCGGAAGAAAAGGCCGAGCCTGTTGCCAAGAAGTCGAGAAGGAGTGGAAGTGAAACTCTTGATTTTCTCAGGGAGAAGGTGGGTGCTCGACAAGCTGAAGCAGAGCGTGAGGCAAAGATGCATCAAGAATTGCTCACCATGATGCAAAACCAGAATGCAGCCATACTACAGATTTTGAACAAAATGGCTGACAAGTAACTGAACAATCCTTTCATATACTTTTTTTCTTGTCTTCTTCATCACAGTTGTTCAGGTTCTAAACTAAGCTTTGACCAGCTTATTTTATTTTGAATGTCATTTAGGGTTGGTCTAATGTTGATGTTTCTAAGTTTAATCTATGCATATGTTTAAAATGGAGGGATTCGTATTGTGTTACAGTTTAGTGGTTTATTTTGTCTATCCCAGAGAATTGTCATTTAATTTTGCAAGCATCAAATCTTCCACTCCCTGCTTCACTGGAATGTAACAGCTGATCCACGAATCATGTCAGAGTAATGTTAAAATATGTTTTATTCCCTTTACATACCCTGTGATAAAAGTGTAAAAAATTTTTTTAATTTTATTTATTTTATTATGTTTGCTTATACTTTACAACACTTCTGCTGTTACTTTACACTAAAACAGTACAATAAAGGCTACATACACTACTTACAAAACAACAGAGCTATTAACAGTACTTACAGTACAAGACAGCTTCTTCACCCTACTTACTATAAAGTATCGATTTTGAACTATTTTACGTACGTAACAGCAATACAGGTATTTTCTAAATTAATCTAATTAATCTAACCTTAATCTAATCTTAATCTAATTTTAATCGAATTAATCTTGATTAATCTATAGTGGCAATTAATTTAGAGATATAACACACTTTTCTAATACCTTTGAAAAGCATTAACAGGACAGAAAATGCGAAGAAGCATCATAAAAGAGAACCAGAAACTTCATTTTCTATTCTTAACCTGTAATTTACTTTTGTAATAAATTCAACTCAGTCAAGATTCCTTTCATTTGCCTTGTGATAATGTAGATAATAGTTAGCAAATAATAAACAGAAATTCAGTTTCCTGAGATTGTTATTATCCTTCCCACACGGCATACCAAATAATAATTCGTAGTTTGCCGGGGATATAGAGGTGTTGTGCATCTCATTGAACCAGTTCAACAGCCGATTGCGAAAGGAAGTTGTTGTACTACAGTTTTGAAATGTATGAAGAACTGAGTCAGGCTCACCACAGTAGAAACATATATTGTTGTCTGTAATTCCATAGAGAGTAAGTTCTTTCTTCGTAGCGACAATGCGATGGATAAGCTTAAAGTAAAATTCTCTAAGTTGATTCTCTTTGCAAATAACCTTCACTCTATCAAAGATCTGGTTCCATGGCAAGACCGTCGGAGCAAAGTCGCGATCCCATTTCATTGGACCAGTGGCCTGGGGCTTCCGTTTATTGAGAAAAAGCCAATAATAGTCTTTAGCTCGAAGTTTCAAGAGGTCGATGGTTAAGACCGAGGATAATTAAAATAAGCTTCCGCCGGATAAAAAGTTGACATTAGGCTTAGCACGCTCCTTGACTTTTTTCCGTAAGGCGCTCGGGATTGCAGAGATTACTTGGAAATAACTGAGAAAATTGCAATTAATTCCATAACGCTGTTGGAACTGTTCAAATGGTAAAAAATTGCCACTAGCGTCGATTACATCATGCAGCGTGAAGACACCGTTTTCGACCCAATCGTGGTAAAAAACAGTCCTTCCGTCAATGAGGATCTCTTTATTACTAAAGAGAATCATCTCTTGTTCATCCTTAGAGTTATAAAGACTTTTTAGATCCAGGAAAGAAAACAAGATATCCTTGTAGAAGGATGGTATGTCTGAATCTTTCAGAAATTTCTTATCACAGTTGGAGCGTAAGAGAAAATTAAGACCCCTGTACTTGTTAAAATAAAATTTTGGAATTGCTGACCAGGTATCGTCTTCCTCGTCATTATTTTTGAGGAAAATGTATAGATCAGAGAGGGTTCTGTAACAATCACAGACTCGTGCGGATTATCCCAGTGCTGGAGCAAAATAGCTAACTTAAACACCAAACTGAGATGCCAAAATGTGGGAGTGGTCTCAAGATGTGAATTTGTTTTCTTGTTACACTAAGATACAAGCATTTACTGGGTGTCTTAGCCCGCGAGCAGGCTCACCTTTGAGTCACAGGCACGAGCGGCGAAGAGCAAAGCGATCCGGCGGGAAGGAGTCTGGTGAAAAGGCGCTACGCCGCGGGCGCTTGTGCTCCAATGTGAGCCTGCTGTCAGGCTATGAATGTCTGTTTCAGTACAACTCTTATCAGATTACATCTCTTATTCATGTTTGGTTTAAATAAAATAGTCCTGCAGAGCTGGTGGGTCTAGATCAAAGTACTCTGATGTCATGTTTCTGTAGAGACAAGTCAAGGCATTTCGTAGAATGGCACTTACCAAGTACATTTTGCCTACTCTACTAAGCCCTATCTTTAAATTCTTCTTGTCTTGAAATCTTTAAACTTCCAGGATGTGGCAACATCTTTAAACAACCATTCTACAGCTTCTCTAACTTTGCTCATGGACGTATTGAATGCTTGCATCTGAGGAGTCAACACCCTGTCTCTAAATGGCTGGATCAGATGAGCTCTCATGGGATAGGCGGGGTCCCCATAGATGTACATAAGCTGCCCCCCTGGTAAGAATGCATGTTGATTCAAGAGAGGCAGTAATTGTGAGTCTGTTAAATCCAAGAATCATGCCTCCTGCCCTCTACAAAAAAGAACATTTTACAGTGTTTTGCGTTTGTAATCATGGTGAAAAAGTAATGACCTACACCCTAGTGTTGTTAACTATTTCAAAAGAGCGGCGAGCAAAAAAAGTGATTTTCTGACTCAAAAAAATGGCAATAGAGTAGTGAATGGTTGACTGACATTCAAAACAAGGATGTAGCTAGGATTTGCTTGAGGGGGCTCCAATTATCCCATAAATGTACTGCATTTTTTTTGTGCAGAGAGGGGGTATGCCCTCTCAAAACAAGATACTTGAGTACCAAATATACTTACCAACAGAGTCGTACATGTTAGCGATCAGCCCATTTGGAAGAGCAATGGACTGAAACTTAAGCGTATGAACACGTTTATGGCCCTTATACACCACGTGTTGGTGCTCTCCGGGTCTGCAAATTGGCCGGACAGTTCCATCGATAAAGCATCAGCATATATTTGAAGCTTTGCCAGTTGCAGAATAGCTTGGTTCCATTGTAGTATTCTGTGACTGTGGGTGGTAAAGATATAATCCAGCACAGTATTTGTGACCATGCTCATAACAGGCACCGGCCGACCAAAGCGCGCTATCATATCTTAGTATCTGCAGGGATATGAAAGTCGTCGGCGTAGCATACAGAGTCCCTCCATTCCATCGGCCACTGACCGCTGATGGCACACAAACTGATTTGGTATTTGCAAGGCAGCAGCTAGGTCCGGAAGGTCGCGTTTCTTGACTCTAAACTCTGCTAAACACTCTGAATCGTCCATCTTGTCCACGTCAAATCGGCCGTAGTCTTCGTAAGGAAAGTCAAGATTTTTCGACGTGTGTAAATCCCACAACAACAGAAATTCATTCTCGTCTATGATGTCCTCAAAGCATGCAACAGCTATAAGGTCTCGAACTTCTCAAAAAGTTGCCATCATGCTCGTAAAATCCACGAACAAAGTCAAATTGGACCACTGAAAACGAAAGCAAAACAGCCGTCGCTCGCCGACGCTTCTAGGAAGGCTTAAATATTCTAATTTCGCGCCAGAGGAGGCGGACTCAACCCAACTCCCGCGCAGCCATCGCCGCCTGCACCTAACTGCCTCAAGTATTTGCTTAAGGTAATTCCCCTGAAATAAAACTGCACATAGATTTTTGTTCAAACTTTGTCCAATGAATATTTATCATATAAGAACTTTAATTATAAAATAAAAAAGGAGGTGCCCATGCTCGTTAAGGAGCAGTGAGGCACTGAAAATGTCCCATTTTAGCGTTATTTAATGCTTATTACATGAACGCATTCCAAGTTATTGTAAACTCTTTGTGCATGAGCCCAGACTCATGAAAACACGCCTCAAACTACAGTCAATAATTACGTCGGACACAAATAAACTTTTTAAGTTTGATTTTCACAGACAGCTGAATCCTTGTTAAAATATTGGAACCAAATTGCTTGCCACGGCTATCAAACTGCAAAATAGAAAGACTACAGTGCTGCTGCTATTTTCCTTATTTATTCAATTTTCAACAATAGAAATCAGATCAGTCTTTTCTCACGCAAAGCTAATGATTGGGGTGCCTGAGCTCGGTAGTGAGCTATAGCCATTTTTCAACTGACAGAACTCAATATCAAGGCAAATCCGCCATGTTTTTCAATGTGCCCGTGCACGAACGCGCGCTAATGACGCCATACATTATGCGCAGTAAGGATGCGCAATGCAATACTGGGGAATGACCTTAAGGTCTCTATTAGCTGAAGTATGGCCGCCGTGTTTTGTGACGTCGTTGTCGTTTTGCGAATGTGCCTTCGAGCAATACCGCTAGCCATTTTTAGCGGAGCTCCAACGGCCCGAAGGGCCGCCAAGCGGAGCCCCATACTCAGAAATCCGTGAAACTCTTTTCTTGTGGTAAAAATGGCTAGTGGAATTGCTCAGGGGCGCGTACGCGCGACGACGACAACGTCACACAATATGGCGGTCATATTCCAGCGAATAGGACATGCGGCCTCTGTTAACAGCGTACATCTTTGATATTGGACATCCATTTTATGGTTAACTGATACCTCTCCATTTGGTTGTTGGCGTCCGGAAGCCTGTGCGATAACATGCAGATGTCGTCGGCAAAGTGAAGGTCCTCCAGCCTCTGAGTCATCGTCTACCGAATTCCCTAGGTCTGTTAAATGCTGTTTTGGTCACCCAGTCTAACGCCACTAAAAATAGGAGAGGTGAAAGTAGGCATCACTGTTGGGCGCCTGTTGTCGCTTCGAAGGGCTCCGTTAGAGATCCCATACTTGGCAGCTGAATGCAATTTGGTCTGCGCAAGACCTTCCGCTTCGAAAGCCTGCCTGCTTCTCGCGTAGTTTTCATGGCCAGCAGAGTAATTCCTCACAGTCGCTGGTATCTCTCTTTTTTAGCAGTTTGATTAATAGCCTGTTCCGTTAGTCCTCTGGAATCTCTTCAGTTGTTCAGGTAGTATTGAACAGATCATGAGGTATATCAATTCACATCTGACCGCCTGCTTTTAAGGCTTCTGGTGGAATGCTGCCTGATTCCGTACCTTTTCCGCTTTTTAATCTGGTCAGTGCCCGCTTTGTCTCCTCCTTGGTAGTTGTTGATAGTTATTGGTTGGTCTGTGGCTCGGGGGGATCTTCAAGTGGGTCCCTGTTAAGTACTGTTGCAAAGTGATCACGCCATTCTTCAAGTTGACTATTTAGTTTGATGAGAAAGCTTCCAGTATTGGGCGGTCTTTTGTTCTTCTATAACCATGTTACAGAGATGTCTTTATGTCTCCTTTTCTGGCTGCTGCTTCTGCTTCTCTGGCCAAGTTTTTGGCATAAGTTCGTTTGTTTGTCATTTTGCAACTTATTTTGACTTCCCTGTCTTTTTCAGAGTACTCTCTCTGTGCTTGTCTCTTTTGTTGCCCAGTCACTGCTTGGTTAAGTTTTCCTTTCAAATCTCGTCTTTCGTCTGTTTTCTTCCAGGTATCTGAAGTGATCCAGCTCTTTTTTTTGGAACTAGCTTTACCCAAGACTTTGTCTCATGTATCTACATATGCTTCCTTGATCACCTTCCACTAAACTCGTACCTGGGCTTTTTCACACTCTGCAAAGAAAACTGTTTTGCTTTACATATAACATTAACAAGGGAGGCAACTCTTTGCCCAAACATTTTGAACGCAATCCGAATATTCGCTCGAATCTCTAAATTTCGTTGCTTCCACGAAACCAAACAAACACAAGAAAACTTTACAAGCCCCTCCCCCGGTTTGCAGTTTTTCGTGCGTGTCCGAAGTCGCCCGATCTGCGCACGGAAATGAAATGCCGCGGGTAAATACCTGAAGCATTTTAGCGAGATTCCGCGTTTAAAGTTGAGAGCTGGGGAAGGAGAGGAGCTTGAGCGCGCGCTGGGTGACGTCACTGGTACCGGTTCAACGATACGATCATGTTGCGAAAAGCGATTTGAAAAAAAAACTTTGCTAAAGACGCTAAAATTCTCCGACTGTCGTGAACGTTTTCGAAAACAAATACGGCCAAGTTGGAGAAAAATCTTTCGACTTCGTTTTGTGTTTGTTTGTTTTCGTGGAAGCAAGGAAATTTAGAGATTCGAGCGAATGTTCGGATTGCGTTCAAAATGTTTGGGCAAAGAGTTGCCTCCCTTTTCAATGTTATATGTAAAGCAAAACAATTTTTTCTGCAGAGCGCGAAAAAGTCTAGGTACGAGTTTAGCGCTACAATGTTACGCGGGACTACGCGGGAAGCAGCGGTTTTCTCTGTAAGGTCGCGGAAGAAATAACAACAGGAGACAAAAGTAAACTATTCGTTCTTTTCATTCCTTTATTTACTCTCTTCCTATTCAACAAGATTGTGTGCTCCCTGTGAGGCAACCAGCCTCTTGATTTTACCAAAAATTGGTTGCCTGGTAAACTTTTTGGTCGTCTCGGACGACTGGACGACCGCTAATTTCGAGCACTGCATTGTGAATTGTGGTGTTCATTTTCCTCGTCTTGTTGTTGGTCTTTCATCACTTCGTGGAGTGGCTGAAATCTATTTTGCACGACACGCGGCCGCCGCGTCATTCGTTGCTTCCTTCTGACACGATCCGGTGAGTGAACAAAATCTACCACCTCCTCCTCTACCTGTGCTGGCACAGCGGTGTTGGTAACAACATTGGACGTTTCTCTAACCAATTAAATCCACTGACTGGGGGGTTTGCCCTTCCAACCTCACTAGAGTCCCATATCCCTGACAGACCCTGTTGCCATGCTGGGATTGGATTTTGTCTAGCCAGCGGAGACAGAATACGGGGACAGCGATGGATTTTGGCTACCCGCACGTAGTTTAGCCGTGAGGTCAATGCCGTTGCCCGGGGTGTGGCCGTCACCATGTCTAGGGTGACTACCAGGAGCCATACGTGCGAGTTGAGTCGTGTGTGTGAACCAGTAAAGCCCAGCCGTCTACCAGTTGCCTGGCATCACTCTAAAAGTGCTAACACTCCATACCCTCCCCCAAACACCCCGTTGTTATAGCATATTGGGTTGAAAACTGATCGAATAATCTAACGATTGCTTTCATTCAAAGCAAGCAATTCACTAAACACATTTACAAAGAAAATTTAAAAGAGCGAAAGTTTCTTCACCTTTTTGCTTAATTAACCCTTTGACGGCCAAATGTACACTAAAAACATACCATTTTAAACCATGAAATCAGTTTTTTGGTTGCCATGACGCTAAATGGGCTTTAGTTTTGCTGACAAAGCTATTTTTTACCAAACAGATAGATTTCCCTAAGATTAGGTACAAAAATGTAGAATATTTTAATTTGGTGCATGCGCATAATCCAAAATTTGGACTGTTTTTGCGATTGCCCGTTCCGAATTTTTTTATTGCCCTTTTCCTTTCCTTTTTCTCAGCCCTTTCACTCTCGCTACCTTTGGCGTTTCATGTTCTTTCCTAGCTCTACCATCTGCTTATCAAGAATATCTGGTGAACATTTAAATTGAGGACGTCACAAGTGGTACAAAGAGCACGACCATTAAGTAGCCGTAGGCTTCTTGGGTGTCAAACGGTTAAGAGACACCCTTTATCACTAAACACCGCAAGCAAACAGCCGAAGCAAATTTACAGGAATATGTTGTTGTAATCGTAATTGACGGAGGGTACAGACAAGCTTTACACTGTCTCCTGGTGCGTGCGTGCACCAAACACCATTGACTCAGTTTCTATGCTGTTAACAACACCGTTTGACAGGAAAATAGTCTATTACTTTAAACAAAATACCAAAATGAAGCTAAAATGAAGCCTTCAACATTTCTTTCCAAGATACACTGAAGCAATTTGTATTCATGTCTTGTTGAAATACAGGATTTTGAGACCATTACCTACCCATTGTGTTGAATGAACGTTCTCTCAAATCAGTTTCAAGCGCAAACCAGTAGGCCCTTAGCAGGATCCGGTCACATGGTACGGAATAAATTACGCTGGGACGCAAGTTACGCAGTGGGACTTCCAAAACAAAGGAAAGTCGGGCTGGACTGGTACGAGTTCCTTTGTTTTGGAAGTCCCACTGCGTAACTTGCGTCCTAGCGTAATTTATTCCGTACCATGTGACCAGATCCTGCAAAGGGCCTATTCAATGCAGAAAGGAACAAGCTAGTCTTCAAGTAAGCAAACGTCGTTGTGGCATAATTCCATAATCCTTATCTCCATTCACAAATTTTGCCTTTTACTTGATAACGATATATACCAAAATACGTGGAAGTGAATTACTCAGCTTATGCAGAAACACGAGAACAAATAAGCTATAACATTTTGCAATCATTTTTTACTAGCTGTGTAAACAAACACTTTGAAACAGTGAGCAACACGAAGACTTGTCGACCCAGAATGACCTAAACCTCCCACCAAACGCTCACATAGTCCCTAAGCATCTAATAAGTGTCCGTGAGCCTCGACATCGTACCGTCAGACTGATTCAGCTTAGGGATGACATAACATTCTAGCCCCAGATAATTACCCCGCTGAAAAAATCAAAGGAAACTATAAGGAAGTCGTGGATACATTGCTTACAAAATGAAGAGGTCTCCTTCGATCAGCTACTATATGCTTGACCGGGTTTTCAAGATCACAAGGTCATAAAAAAAAGTCAAAATAACTCTGCCCTTGAAGCACGATATATACAGGATTTTGTTTGTTACAGTTTAAACGTTTATCCCACTCCGAAAACTAAAATAATTGAAACATTTCCTCTTCACACCTCTGTGGTCTTTACAAATTTCCCGGAACACCTTGACCTACGGGATTTTTGCGTTACAGTAGATAATTTTGTTTATATCCAGTTTGTAACTGCGTTTCTTATTGTTTGTCGCAAGAAAGTTTTGCTTGGATACTATGGACTTATAAGTTGTCCCACTTATGTTTCTAATTGCTTTGTTTTGTTTTGTTATGATTGATTCATAATTTTGCTGACATAGTGCTAGCCCGAGAGTGCTGGAAGGTTCGCTGATAGTTTCACTCATAAGATTCACTCACAAATTAAGGCTCGCTATCTAGCCAGCTGGAAGTTATAAACTATCTTTGAGCCTAAAGGATCGACGAGCCAATGTCTCAGGAAGTTCAAAGACTCTTCGCAGTCAATATCTACACACAAAGTTAAACCTTAAGTCTTTCAAACAGCTCCTAGCAATGACTGTGTTAAACTTTGGGAGGGAGAAGGGACCTAACTAGATTTTACACAAGGAAGCTCTGCCCCAAGGTCCAAATCCTTTTCCTTTTGTATAGTGTTTTTTCAAGAAAAGGTTACCCAGCTTGAAACCCCTTTCACATACCTGCGTCATGTACTAGTACTTAGTTTTTAATTTTGTAATGTAAAATTGACTCTGAAAAGCCCCGTGGGGACGAGCCAATAAAGTATGTATGTATGTATGTATGTATGTACGTACGTACGTACGTATGTATGTACGTACCTACGGTAGACCCATTACATCTCTTTTCATGGATAAATTAGCAATGAATGTTTAAAATCCGTGCCCCTTTGTCATGCCTCCCACCTGATAAAAAGTGCACCTTAAGTCAACTATAGGGAGTTCCCCCCCCCCCCCCCCCAGCTTGATGCAATACAAAATGAAAAGGGCCTTGCAGAATTGTAACGTTGACAATTAAAATAGCAATAGTTTTCTTTCTTGGAAACAGAAATCAGATTATTTTATTCCTATCTTGGCAATTGTTTGTGTTCATTTCACTAGCAATGCAGAAATATTCAAAACGATTGTTGACAGGTACAATTAATATTTAGCTCATGTTTTGATTCCAATTGTTTACATATCTCGTTTCTAAAAGAAAAATCAAAGGAGACCTATGGCCAAACTCGTGGATTAGGTAATCTAGAGATGAAACATATTGGTGAACTTGCAATTACTGGTGTGTTATTAAATGCTGTTAAAACAAGCCGGGTTTGTACCATGCAAGGTCGCACTTAACTCACGAAGTGTAGGCTTTTTTCGTTGGCTTTCTTTTTTGGCCACATATTACAAAGACATACGTCCAGAATAGCTAGGGTGGCAAAATTGCAGTAGAACATGGAGTGGTAAAGGCTAAGGGTTCTTGGGTTACAGAGGACACTCCTGCCCAACAAATCATAGAGTACTCTCCCTCCTCCCCCCCCCCCCCCTTTCCCTCACACCCAGATCTTGATGTTGATCTGCCTGCTTGAAAAATGTGCATGTATTCAAGTGGTACAAGCGCACAAACGTTTTTCATTGCATTTCATTCAAGGTTATAGGTAAGGTTTCCTATCAGACAGCACTTCTCTTCCAATGTGGAACCGCTTGTCTCTATATATATTGCACGTAAAATACATCAACATAAGTAGACTCTTTTGCAAGCATTTTCAGTGTTGATCCGACAAATCTGTCGGCCATAAATATGTGTTCCAACAATAATAATAGCTTTATTGAAGTGTTAATGTATTTAGTGTTAACTACTAATTGGGGACAAGCTCACAGGGGGTTTCTTTCCCTTTGTTATCTTTTCAATCAGGAAGCAAAAGTGTAAACAAAGACAGGGTAAAAATCATTTAAGCTTATCAAAATCAAGTATTTGGGAATTTCTTTCCAAGTTTATGTGCATTTCACATCCCACTTAGAGTTCAGATCAATGTACTAAAATAAACAAGACAAGTATAGAGAACATAACTTTAATCTAAACTTAACTCGATGCCGGTTGAACATGGACAACTCAACATGAAAACTTGAGTGTTTAAACCGCAAAGCGGTGAACGAAGGTCCTGCGTGATTGACCGTTGGATCTTGGCAGATCAAATCAGCCAAACTTGAACAGTAAAACGATAATACGTCACTACTGCAAGGCTGACACAACGTCGTAGAGTTAAAACAATATTTCGGCTGGCCTGTGGTTTAGATGTTACTAAATTATAAAAATGAAATTACAATATTGTACAATGGTGCCGATGTTTGTCTTCTATTTAATAGCTGTTTCGTTCATTAAAAGTTGTTTGTTTCGTTCATACAAGTTCATTAAGGTCGAGGAATACGACACATTCTCATCAAAGTTTACCACATTAGCTTTTCAGGTCACTTTCCAGCAAACAAATGCACATCTCCTGGTCATTTTGAACGCCTGGAAGACTCAAATGCTCCTGAAATTCAGCCTTCAAGTTGGCCATAGTACTAATTCGAACATTCGAAGTCAACTCCATTTCAATTTAGCGAAACACCTAATATTAATGGTCGTGTAAAAGTTACAATAGAATACAGAAGAAATGTAGTGTGAAGAATACCAAAATTAAAAGATAAAGCAATTTGAATATTTTGCTTGAAGTAAGCCTACTTTAAAATACAAATTATATCACGGGTTTTGAATTTAGGATACGAGCACCGCCAGAATTTCAATGTGTACATAAACAAATAATACAATGCAGAAGCAGGCTACCTTAAGTTCACATCTGAGTGAGTTTCGTTCCCATAACAACAGTCGTTTCTACGCTTCGCTTCGCGTATCCACGACTGAAAAATTGGGGAATTTCAGATCGTACTCTGCCTGAAGTTATCTTACTTGTGCTTAACATGCACCACAGCCAGCCAGCCCAGAGGTTCTGATTTCAGCTGTTCTGACTAGCTGACTGACAGGGTGACAAAACACTGACCCCTAGTCCATGGACTACCCTAATGGACAAATGGACTACCCTAAAATGGACTACCCCTAAAAAATACTATTTCAGATGAGTGGTATGTTGAGAAGCTGCGATTATATACTTACACTGCACGGAGGATGCTTTTCTTTTCGTTCCGCATCGCCCTCAGCCGCCATTTTGAATAACTATACTGAAAAAACAACCGCTGTACACAAAAAGCATAGACTCAAATCAAATCAGATATTCTGTGGACAACTCAATCTTGCTCCCATGTGATTCAGTAGCTCAGTCTTTCTCGAACAGACGAAATGATCTTCAGGATGTTACTCATGATTTGTTTTGCTTGTTTAGTGCCGCAAATTATTGGACAGAAGCAGCTAGTCTTCTGGTTTTTTCCTGAGTGTATCAAAATGAAATAGAAATGGGAATGAGGATAAAGCTATGGGACAGCAAGAAATTCCAACGACTACGCTACAAAAAGTCAGAGTGGAGTGGAAGCAGTAGTATTCTTGGCTGGCCTGGACTATAATTATGTGGAAATTTTTGTGGTTTTGCGAGACTCAGGATGTGGTAGTCTGTCGAAGCTTCCTCCTCCTTTGTTACTGGAGTATGGACCAATTTTGAAACAGTACACTTGGACAAATCATCAGCAAAGTCGCTATTAAGCCCACTATGCCACAACATCCCAGAGACTGTTCCTTTAGCAACAGCAACAACAACAACAATAACAACAACGACAACATCTTTATTTTCTAAATAATTCAGTCTAGTTATTCAAAATGGCGGCTGAGGGCGATGCGGAACGAAAAGAAAAGCATCCTCCGTGCAATGTAAGTATATAATCGCAGCTTCTTAACATACCGCTCATCTGAAATAGTATTTTTTAGGGGTAGTCCGTTTTAGGGTAGTCCATTTTAGGGTAGTCCATTTTAGGGTAGTCCATTTTAGGGTAGTCCATTTGGGTAGTCCATTAGGGTAGTCCATGGACTAGGGGTCAGTGTTTTGTCCATCACCGACTGACAGAACAGTTGAAACTGCTTCTGGGTTCTTGTCTTGCTCCCATGGTCTTCCTAGAAGGTTTTCAACATATCCTATGACAGTTACCCAATATATCGTCTTGTAGATGAATCCCAGCAAACTGAGTGATGATTTTTTTCAGCTGGTTGGCAAACTTTGCTGATGGAATTCACGACCTTGTTTACTATTTTACACAAGATCATAGACGTTTTGAGGAAGATGGAAACCACTTTGCTCTCTGGATGATTGAGGTATATTTTTAGGACTACTAGTGTATTTTTACAAAGAAATTTTAGCATGCCCTTGTCACCCCGTGATGTTTTGGATTACTTTTTAGTGCAGAGTGCATTTGGGATGGTTTGGGGGCCTGGTTTGGTTTGGTTTGGGCCCTAAGGCAATAAGGGGATGTTACTAAAACTGGCAATGGAGAACGGGGAGCGGGGAGCCGGGAGCCGGGAGCCGGGAGTCGGGGTACGAGTGTACAGCGGTAACCCGCCTTAGAATTCAACATGGCGGACAAAGGAAAAGAAAAGGGAACAATTTGGGGAAATGTAAGTAAGTGTTACAGTTGTAAACTTTAGTTTCTACCGGCTGTGCCTCAGAGTCCAATATGGTACTGAGATAAACAAAGCATGAAATAGCGCCTGAAGAGAAAATCGTTTCGGTATTATCACATGCTACTCCAATGGGTCAGTACAAAATGCAGACTGCAGACCGGGTACAAAATGCAGACTGCAGACTGGGTACAAAACGCACACAGAGAATAAAGACTTTTCCGTCTGATACGTGACAACACGTGATCAAAAAACATACCGAGTGTCGCGCAGTCGCTTTTCCGCGGTCATCTTTCACCGACATTATCATTGTTGTGGAATATTCCTTGCTCGTTTCTTCATATATTTTGTCTTTAGCAAAGCAGCCAGGCCACAGGTTATTTATCTGCTGCTCACCTGATTTGCCAGCTGACTTGCCGATCTCCGAAAGGCCGCCTTTCTAGCTTCCGAATGCGAAGACAGCGGACGACCCACGTTCAGTGATGCTTATGTGTTATGTCAATTGTCCTCGATATCACATTGCGTGTTGCTATTATTAAATATTAGGGACCTTAAGCACCGACGACGAATGGGACGACGACGACGAGTAAAATTGTTGTAGGACTGGGTCGAGGACGTCGTTCACGGCGTGAAAACCAAGTGCGAGTACATGTAAACAGAGCTGAGTTCTTGTAAACATGGACCTAAAACCATCGAAAAATTTTGTCATGTCTTCCTTTCGCGAGCTCCAAGACCTGTTTCTCTTGAGCTACGAAAACGGTACTATCGATGACAACACATTTTCAGTCCTACGTGAGGAATTGATGTCGAAAAATCCCGATTTCTCATACGAAGAACATAACAGGTTTTCGCTCGAAGAGATGAATAATGCCGAATTTTCGCCCGATATAATCTAAAACGACCTTCACGGTATAAAATTCTATCCTAAAAACATAAGCGAAAGCCTTCATGTAGATAGGAACCAGAAGAAATGAAATACAGAGTCATTTTTCAATTTCTGAATTCATTTAATTTCTTAGTTTCGCTGACAATCAAATTCAACAACGGACAAATCGCCGACAAAATAAGGTTATTACCAACGATTTCTACACCAAACTCGCCGTAAAATCTAGTTGATACAAAGCTAAGAGGTTAAATAAATAACCAACTTTCATTTCAATAGTTTGATATACATTTTCTGCCTGAAACACAGCGTTAATAGATTAATACTTACTCACGTTCGCTCAGGACGGCAAACCTGACGTTTTGACGTCCTAAGCTTTACGTGGACGACGAGTCTAGTATGCGCAGTAGCGCGGTAAGGTGAAATTTTACTTCCGGTCGTCGTCCTCTGGGCTCGTCGTCGTCGGTGCTTAAGGTCCCTATTGATATGACAGCTCGCGCACAAAGTGAGAAGATATGAGTAGACTATGAAGGCTTGAAATTATATGTAAGAAAGACTGTGGCCTGACCGATTGGCGGATGTAGCTTGTGATATTAATTACAGGATAATACCGATTCGATTTTCTCCCCAGGCGCCATTTCATGCTTTGTTTTATCCCAGTACCAATCGGACTCTGCTCTAACAAGAACGTACTGTTCATCTGGTGGCACGGCCGGTAGAAACTCACGTTTACAACCGTAACACTTCCTCACATTTCCCCAAATTGTTCCCTTTTCTTTTCTTTTGTCCGCCATGTTGAATTTTCACGCGGGTTACCGTTGTACACTCGTTCCCAGACTCTTGTTCCCGGTTCCCGGTTCCCGGTTCCCCGTTCCCCGTTCCCAGTTACCACTTTTAGTAACATCCGGCAATAAGGTGTATACTTTAATGTTTGTTTAATTAATTAATATCAATTAATGAATTAGTCTTAAGGCAAGAAAGTGATTGGGGAGGGTAGGTGCCCGTGTGCACTACGTAAAAACGTGTATCACCTACCTTACTGTAATCATAATATCACGAAGCCATATGTTTGATTTAGGAAACCTCTTGTCCTCCTTATGGTACTATTCTCTTTAGAACAAAACCAATTTTCCCTAAACGCATGCGCATATTAGCGTTCGTGCCGACTATATATTAGGTGAAAGATGCATTTCATTTGAGATCACACGACGCGAAAATACCTAATACGTTGAACCTAATACGTTGAATTAAGTACATGAAAAGTTCGGCGTCTGAATCAGTTAAGAATGGCTATTTGAATTTGGAACGGCTCAGCCGTTCTTCCCGCCTAGCTCAGCCGGGAATGTCGGCTTTGGAACGGCTTTGATTCAGACGTCAAACTTTTCATGTGCCGAACCTAATGCATACACCTTGCCTGATGCCGCTGATGTTTCGATGTGTTTTGGTTCAAACTAAATTAAGTTCGGTGAATTAAGTTCGACGTCTGAATCAACAGGCGTACTTTTGATAATTTGGGTCGGTTCAAATTCAAATTAAGTTCGGCTCATGAAAAGTTTGGCGTCTGAAATGGGTCTTAGTTACATGTAAAACAAGTAAATTTGTGACAAAAGAAACTTCGTTATTATTGCCGCAGACTCCGTGGTAGTTACTGAAACCTCCAATTAATTTCGTCAGTTGATGAGGTGACTCGCTCACCGACGTGGGATATAATTTCGGTCAAGTAAAGATCTCTACCTTCAATACTTCTCGTTGAAACGTTCCTCAATGCTATTACTCGATAGCACTTTCCCGCGTTAGTTACATGTAAAACTAGTAAATTTGGGACAAAAGAAACTTCGTTATTATTGCTGCAGACTTCGTGGCACTTACTGAAACCTCCGATTAATTTCATCAGTCGATGACGCGACTCGCTCACCGATGTGGGATATAATTTCGGTCAAGTAAAGATCTCTACCTTCAATACTTCTCGTTGAAAAACTCCTCAATCTTATTACTCGATAGCATTGTGTATTAGTTTGATGTGGTTTTATTGTTTACACCAACTCGGCTGGCAACAGAATTAGAACGCACTATTCCGTGATTCGACATGACTATTTGATAATTAGATTAATTCTTGTTTATCGGTCAAATGAAAATTTACGTTTTGAATAAAACAAAATCGCTCCTCTTCGACTTTTCAGCAGATATTTAACTTTTATATTCCATTCACCTCCAGCAGTAAGTTAAAAAAATACACATCTTTCTTATATTGTCGTGGAAACGAAGGTATCTTGTTGCATACATAGGCGAGGAAAACAAAAGTATGAAATTACAAACGTTGACGTGAAAAGTAATGGTACAAAGTGAACGAAACTCAAGATAAAATACCACAATAAATTTAAAACTGTCTTGACAAACGGTAATTGTAAGTTATTTTTGGACAAAACACAAACATGAAACATACAGACCATACACACGGCTAAGATTATGTCTTATCAAGTTTTTGTCCGCTCATACTCTGCAAAGGGGAAAAGGCCTAGTTGACTACCAAGGGAGAGAACAGCAGGGCTGAGGAGGACCTGTCTGACTACTGCATCAGAGCCATAAATTACACTCTGGACTATCTGAGATTGTCTCACTAGTTTTTTTTTTTTCTTCTTCTTCTTTTTCTTTTTTTTTAATTAACTTTAATTGTGATTCACACTACTTACAACACTGGTACGTCTACTTACGCAATTTACAACAGTAATACAACTACAAAAGTCCATTACATTACCGACAAAACTTTTTATACAATTCAATTACTTACTACTTACACTACTTACATTACAATGCAGTTACAGGTGCTACTTACAATAATACAATTTGCATAACTTACTCTACAAAACAATACGGTTACTTATTTAACTTACGATACCAATTCTTACACCACTTACAAAATAATATGATTACTGATGCTACTTACATTCATATTATAGCAATGAGCAACAAAATAAAAGATACATTCATATTAAAATAAAAAAAGCAATAAAATAAGATGGGCATAATTAATTATATTGGAGTGAGCACCCATTTCTTTTCAAAGACGTTTTCCTTGTTGAAATCTTAAGTTTCGATTGCATTCCTTGAATTTTATGAAGTGTTTGGCTTCTTCTGCAGTCCCATAAAATAAGTTTCTAATTACTACGAAATAGTTTAATAACTTTGATAAAGGGCGTTGTTTGGATAAAACTCCAAATAAAACGTTTTGTGCAGGAAGGTGGATTGGCTAATTCGATAGATGGTACCAGTACGATTCAAAATCAGTCTAGAACGTTTTGGAGTGAGGGCATTCATAGAAAAGGTGATATAAATTCTCAGGTTCATCATGACAAATAGTACATGCATCATTAATTCTAAATCCAGTTTTGCGTAGTTTGCTGTAGGTGAAGAGAATAGAATTAATTACTTTGTATTGGAAGGCCTTGGTAGATGACTCAAATGCAACCAAATGTGGTAATGAGAAGATTTCTCTAAATTGTTGGGTTGTGAAATTAAAATCACTCTTCGATTTGTGGATAATATTAGGAGGTTGAGCTTTTTTTGAAACCAGCAGTGAGTAATAATCTTTTGATTTTTTGTCGTTAATATCGAAGATTTTATTTCCAATTATAAGTGATGGAGATATGGTTGATGCATCCAGGCTGATTTCTTCTAAATGTGAAGGTTTAGAATGACGGAGGTCCGCCCATTGCAGAAAATTGCTTTTGTCAATTTTGTTCGAAAAATAGTTACAGGAGTCTACGGTATTTAAGTTAAATAGAAGATCTTGTATGTAAATGATTCCCGACTTAAAGTAATTTTTGAGTTATTTTTTTTACAAAAAAATACCTCTTAGTCGGCGCGTCGAGTATGTTACGGGTCAATGGGTGAGTGAGTGAGTGAGTGAGAGATGTATGTATGTCACACCAATCAGATTGGATCTACCATAAACAGCCAATCAAATTTCTTGTTGTAAAGATAAATGGTATGTGAGAAGATCTGATCCCGATAAAGTTCAGAACGGCCGTATTCATCCTTCTATTAAAGAGGAGGAAGTATTCATATATTGGGTTTACTTCGACATTTTCTGTGGGTTAGGCTGAGGATTTTAGTTAAATGAACGAGATGAGCCTTGAGGTTTGAAATAGTTCGTGAGTTCGTAGTACGCAAATGCAACGAGATATTTTTATTTTTAGTTAAAGGTAACTTGGTACTTTTGTTTCCCACAGGGAGTAAATTCAATTAGAAGTCACGAATCGTCGCTCTAGTTCTTAGGACATGTTTTAGAGGGAACGAGACGTTAGATTTGAAACAGTTCTAACGTTTACAATAGTAAGTGCGGGTAACGATTGTTTTGTTCTTGTTGCATGCAAATATAACAAGATATTTTTGTTTTTTAGTTACAAAGTGTAATGTGACACTCTTGTTTTTCACAAGGGAGTAAATTCAATTAGAGCGGACGAATCGTCACCACTCTTTCCCACGAGATGTTTGCTATCTTTAGTAACAAATGGTAACTTAACACTTTGTTTTTTATATGGGAGTAAATTCACTTAGAGCTGACAAGTTATCGGCTATTGTTTCCAGGATATTAAACAAAAACGCTTTCATTTCTGGACGGATTTTACGTCTCTGCATTAGCAGTTTAATAGTTTTATTTGATGACATTCATTTCAGTCCGATATTTTTAAGGTAAAAAGTATGAAAACTGTTCAACTGTTCTTTGAAGACTGCGCGGCACCAAGTTGAAGTGCAATTTAATTAAATCAGACTTTCAACGTGTCAGAGGTTTTTTTCTCTTTCTTTCTATTTTCGGTGAAGTCGTGTTGTGTTGTGTTGTGTGAAAAGGTAAACTTACGTCTCGTATAAAATGCGAAAAAGTCCCTAAATTAACTTGAGTATTTTTGAGCAAAAATTCCTCTTGGAGGTTGGAAGGGTTATGTGATCGGTGAGTGAGGGAGTTATGCATGTGCGCGTGTCACACCGGGTTGTATCAAAGAACGAATCAAATTGCCTGTTAGAAAATAAGATGGTATCTACATTAATCTGGAGACATGTCAGATTACTGTAGTTTGTTCAGTCAAACATTTTATGGCTTACTATTTAACTATCTTACCATGACCGATGTAACATCGCAACCAAAGAAAACATAGGTACGCAAGGCGTGCAAGAGTTATTTTGTTGTGAACTATAAGTCTCGGAGATAGGAGCATTCATGGAACTGTTTACAGTAATGATTTGGTTGACTTGACAAGTTTTTTTGGCTGCGATGTACAGCAAGAAAGAAACTGGGAGTTTATGATGTACATAAGATGTTACATCGGTAATGGTAAGATGACTAAATAGTAAGCCATAAAATGTTTGACTGAACGAACTACAGCAATCTGACACGTCTCCAGATTAATGTGGATACCATCTTATTTTCTAACAGGCAATTTTATTCGTTCTTTGATACAACCCACACTGTGATTGGTCTGACACGCGCACATGCATAACTCCCTCACTCACCGATCAAGTAGCCCTTCCCCCGGGGGGGGGGGGGGGGACTCCCTTATATGGGCTATATAGGTCTGTGCAGCCCCAAAGGGTATGGTTTTTCAGCCGTTTTGGTCAAGAATAGGGTATCGATTTTAGCTGATTTTGGCCATTTTGGTCATAAATAGGGTACGGTTTTTGCACTCTGGCCTTGATATGGGTATGCTTTAAGAAGAAGCCACTTTTTCATCATTATCGAAAAGAAAATCAACAAAAGCCCTTCACAAATTTATATGTTTACGGTAATTTAACATTGGTTTGAACTAGGGAGCTAATTATAACGCAGGTCTGAAACAGGGTTTTGATTTGAGGGTCAGGTCGTAAATAGGGTTTCGAATTTTTGGTCAGGTCATAAATAGGGTAAGGAATATCGCAGATTTTGGTCATAAACAGGGTAAGGGTTTTGGGAAGCGGGCCGCACACCCCCAACCAATTTTTCTGGGAGTACCCCCTCGGGAGCCCTTCCAGCCCCCAAGAGGAATTTCTGCTCAAAAATACTCAAGTTAAGAGAACTTTTCGCATTTTATACGAGTCGTAAGTTTACCCTTTTTACACAACACAACTCAACAACACTACTTCACCGAAAAATGACAGAAAGAGAAAAAAACCTCTCTGACACGTTGAAAGTCTGATTTAATTAAATTGCACTTTAACTTGGTGCCACACAGTCTTCAAAGAACATTTGAACAGTTTTCATACTTTTTACCTTTAAAAATATCGGACTGAAATGAATGTCATCAAATAAAACTATTAAACTGCTAATGCAGAGACGTAAAATCCGTACCTTGTGTTTCTCACGCACCATTTACCTTTACAACAAGAAATTTGATTGGCTGTTCATAGTAGATCCAATCTGATTGGTGTGACCGTACATACATCTCTCACTCACTCACTCACTCACTCACTCGCTCACTCACCCATTGACCCGTCCATAACATACCCGACGCGCCGACTAAGAGGTATTTTTTTTACAAAAAAATAACTCAAAAATGTCAGATTCACCAAATCATTACTGTACCTTGAATGCTCCTATCTCCGACACTTCACACAAAAAAATAACTCTTGCACGCCTTGCGTGCCTATGTTTATGGTAAACCGGCTTGTCTATTCGAATCTCTTTATTATTTTAAACAATATTTTTCCAATCACTTTCTGAAGCAACAGATTCGCGGAGCTCCGACCACCATAACAAAAGTTCGTGGTAAAATTGAGAAGATATCGTATAATCAGAAACTTCATAATTACAAATTAGAAAGAACAGACCTCCCACCGACGGGCTTTAACAGATGAAGTAAATACGTCTTTTATTTAGCATTTGAATCGTTAAATACTCGTTTTAGCCAGGAAAACTTTAAAGATTTGACCATGCTTTCCAAATTGACACGCGAGTTAATTTGTCTGTACCTTTCCATAAGAACTTGAATAACAATTGATTCGGTTTATTCACAATTTCCTTTGGTGTAGGAAGTAACGAACATACGTAGACGAACTTTGGGATCAAAAAAGATTTAATTAATGTCACTTGACCATAAATAGACAGGCCCGTGGAGGACCAAATATTAATGAGTTTTTTAATTCTATCGAGCCTTTCAATAAAGTTCTTTTCCGTTAATAGTTTCTAATCATATGTGAAATATACACCCAGAGCTTTAATCGTGATTTTAGGCCACTTAATACCAAAATTTTCTTCTTTGCTTTCTTTTAAAGATCCTTTCCACATACCGTCAGTTTTTGAGCAATTGATCTTGAGACCGGAAACCGGTCCAGTAATTCGTTCATCTCCAGCAGTGAGTAAAAGAATACACATCTTTCTTATATTTTCGAGGAAACAGGGGTATCATATTGCATACCTTGGCGTGGAAAACAAAAGTATCAAGTTACAAACGTTGGCGTGAAAAGTAAAATTGTCACACTTGCTACTTCTACGTATTATTGAATTTAAAATGAACGAAACTCAACGTAAACACCAGAATAAAATTCAAAGCCGTCTCGACAAACGGTAATAAACTGTAAGTTATTTTTGGGCCTTGAAAGAAAATACAAACATGAAACATACACACTGCTAAGGTTATGCCTTTTCAAGTTTTTGTCCGCTCATATTCTGCAAAGGAGAAAAAGGCCTAGTTGACTTCCAAAGAGGAAAACGGCAGGGGTGAGGACCTGTGTGACTACTGTATCAGAGCCGTAACTCTGCGCTGTCTGAGAATGTCTCACTTGTTTTTTTTGTAGTACTCGGTGCTTGTATGTAGTTCTTACCATTCTACATCTCTGTCTTGACACGTACATTAACGGCTAGTAAATATATTTTTTGAATAGCTTTAATATCACTTAGCGTGAACACGTCTTGAGTCAACGCGTAAGGTGGTAGTGTCTCGACAGAGATACTGATGATTCTCAGCATCAGCACCATACTTCAATTCTACAAAAACAAGAGGAACGATCACAAACTACCCGCAGTTAACATCCGTTAATTGTGGCGAGTTGCCGCACAGTGACATAACAATAATAGGTAAATTGAAGTAACGAGAAAATTAAGGTAGTGAAGTGAAATTCCTTTATTTTTAACGTTTATTACATTTGTTGTTACTTACATTAATTCGGCTGATAACAAGAGTCAATCGTCTCTTGCAAGAAATAAGCAAGTAAATTACAATATAAACGTAGACACGCGAAAAGTACATCACTAACTACAGAGTGAGGTTTCTACGGGAAAATCTCAAAACGAGTAAGGTAAGGCCAAGGTCTGAGATTTTCCCGTAAGGACCGAACATTTGAGGTCAATAAGTTGTTTATTATAGGGCTTTTTGCTTTGTTTTTGCAGGCCCGTAATCGGCCCCTGGGTATTACCTAGCTCTTATTAACCGAGCAGGAGGTCTGTATGGGAGAATCTTGACCGAGGTCGTGAGTACAGACCGAACGCAGTGAGGTCTGTACACACAACCGAGGTCAAGATTCTCCCATACAGACCTCCTGCTCGCTTAATAAGATGTTTATTATATGGCAAAGAAGAAAACTTAAATTCGTTTAATGTAACTGGTTTGTACTAGCTGTCATTTTGCTTGCGAACGGCGATGAGCTTAACTTAAACCTGCCGAAATTTGCTCGTCCTCTCTACTTTTTTTGTCATCAGGCTTTTTGGCACTTCCATAAATGATTGAGAAGAAGATAAAAGAAAATGGTGAAAATTTTTGTATTTTGGTTTGCTACTTTTTCAACTCAAAATGAAACCGGTCTAGATGCCGGTCTAGATGGGAAAATCTAGACCGCGGTCAATATCGATTTCAGCCAAAGATAAGTCGTGTAATAAAACACGTTGTTATACCGACTGGAGGAGAACGTGTCACGTGTTGTGGGTCAACTCCTTAGAGCGAACAAAACTCACTAACTCCTTAGGGAAACAACAACTTGAACTTTCGACTCGTACGTGATCAGGTCATGCTCATTGAAACTGCGGCAAATTTGTGAGCAAGCTAGCCTCAAGCAAATGATTTCTTCGCAGTTTTTTTTCTATTTTTGAGGTGAGAGGTATAACAAAACCCTTGATGACTGGCTCCGCGTGAAACAGTGAGTTTTGTTTCCCTCGACCTCAATGTTCCCCTCAGATTGGCCTCGGGGAAACAATACTCACTGTTTCCCTTGGGGCCAGTCATTAAGAGTCCCTGTCCATAAATATGGAAAATAACTCGGCAAGGGTCGAAAATTCGATTTCGCTCATATTTTTATGGTAGATAGGCTAGAGCATGACAAAAACTACATGGTAATTTTTTTGGCAAAATATCCTTTTATTTCAAAGAAATTCCGTTAAAATCGTCATCTGACGCACTATTTTATTAAACAAGTTTGCGAGCCCCGCATGCAAAACCACATCATTCTTCCGTCTTTAAAACACTCAAATATTTTTCTGCAATGTTTAAATGTGTACTGGGTTGATTTTAGGGAATGTTGCGTTGTCTTTTTGGGTGCAAAATAATTAAATTTCGAAGACATGTATTTCATTCACTTAAAAGTACTTCGTGAATATAATTAAAAATCAGACAAATTCTTAATTTTGCGGCGAGGGTCGAAAATTCGATTTCGCTCATATTCTTATGGTAGATAGGCTAGGGCATGACAAAAACTACTATGTAGTTTTTTTTGGCAAAATATCCTTTTATTTCAAAGAAATATGCAAATTACCAAATTCCGTTAAAATCGTCATTTGACGCACCATTTTATTAAACAAATTTGAGAGCCCCGCATGCAAAACCACATCATTCTTCCGTCCTTACAACACTGAAATATTTTTGTGCAATGTTTAAATGTGTACTAGGTTGATTTTAGGGAATGTTGCGTTGTCTTTTTGGGTGCAAAATAATTAAATTTCGAAGACATGTATTTCATTCACTTAAAAGTACTTCGTGAATATAATTAATTTTCACCATGTGCGAAACCTTCAAATGGATTGAGCTTCTGGTGGTTGAATCGCAGAAGGATGGGTCTACAGATTCCCGTAAAAATTTGTTTGGGCAAATGATTGTGAGCGACGCGAGAGCTTTTCAAAGTACGTCAAAAATATCCGTCGTCAAATTCAATTGACGGGTTTATAGACGCATATTTTAGCATGCGCCACATGACTTGACCTATGTTAAGTTGAAATAGACACAGAGCTGATAATTTCGAAATGTTCTAACCTTATTTGCTGTAAAAGGCAGGTCCAAAGCCGATTTGACGTGTTTTTCTCACCATTCGTCGCACATAAAGCAGAAGTTTGCTTTTGTTTACAAAACGTCCGATGTACATCGCCAACTGTCATGGTCGAATACCATGAATCTGTGACCCTCTCTCGACACGTATGATCACCACTGCATCTAACTCAAAAACGGCTAAGTCATTTGTAGATAGTCGCTTGCTTTGCACTACACCAAAATATTACGTTTGATCGGATTATAGGTAATTTTCAGTATAATTACTTTAATTACTTTATTTTCATTCATTCCTCACGTTATTGTAAAGATTTTAGTTTTAGATTTATTGTTAATTGTTATTTAGAATGTAATATACTAATTGTAGGTCCACATCAGCTTTTAGCTACCAATTTTATCGACCTACTTATTAAATAGAGTATGTATGTATGTATGTATGTATGTATGTATGTGTGTGTGTGTGTATGTGTGTGTGTATGTGTGTGTGTATGTATGTATGTATGTATGTATGTATGTATGTATGTATGTATGTATGTATGTATGTATGTATGTATGTATGTATGTATGTATGTATGTATGTATGTATGTATGTATGTATGTATGTATGTATGTATGTATGTATGTATGTATGTATGTATGTATGTATGTATGTATGTATGTATGTATGTATGTATGTATGTATGTATGTATGTATGTATGTATGTATGTATGTATGTATGTATGTATGTATGTATGTATGTATGTATGTATGTATGTATGTATGTATGTATGTATGTATGTATGTATGTATGTATGTATGTATGTATGTATGTATGTATGTATGTATGTATGTATGTATGTATGTATGTATGTATGTATGTATGTATGTATGTATGTATGTATGTATGTATGTATGTATGTATGTATGTATGTATGTATGTATGTATGTATGTATGTATGTATGTATGTATGTATGTATGTATGTATGTATGTATGTATGTATGTATGTATGTATGTATGTATGTATGTATGTATGTATGTATGTATGTATGTATGTATGTATGTATGTATGTATGTATGTATGTATGTATGTATGTATGTATGTATGTATGTATGTATGTATGTATGTATGTATGTATGTATGTATGTATGTATGTATGTATGTATGTATGTATGTATGTATGTATGTATGTATGTATGTATGTATGTATGTATGTATGTATGTATGTATGTATGTATGTATGTATGTATGTATCATCATGGTTTGATCTATTGCTACTTGAATCCTTGCTTGCAGCGGTTCCTTGTTTCTTCGTCACGCAATGCTGTCATCCCATTTTAGGAAGCTGGGGTAGGACAATTTCTATCCTAATACGTAAGGCTCCGTAAGACTTGGAACCACTGGGAGCACACAACCTTGTTGAGTAGGAACAGATTAAATCAAGAAATGAAAAGAATGAATAGTTTGCCATTGCCCCTGTTGTCATCTTTTACCCAACCACTGCTACCTGCATGCCCTGCGTAATACTGTAGCGCTAAAACTCGTACCTAGGTCTTCTCGCGCTGTGCAATTATTTTTGGTTAACTTTACATTCAATACAGTGGGCTACCCTCGGGGAAATGGGTAGTGACCGCGTAACAGGGGTTGGCCACTTATAGAGGTTGGTGTGCCTTAAATATTTTTCAACACCGGGTTATAAATTTCTTGGTGAACATGGTGTCAATTCAAGACACCCATGATAGACGTGTGTTTGAATTATCACTCGTCACGTTCAATTTCAGACTCTTATCTGCCATCGCCCTTTCCAAAACAAAGTTTTTAAATTTTGGGTGGCCGCTTAATAGGGGTAAAGACAATAGAGAAACCCTTATCGGAACGACCAAAAGGTGGTCGCGGACGCTTAATAGAGGTAACCGGTCAACAGGGGTTTTATTTTGAGTATTTTACGGACAATAATTTTGGACTGTATTGGCAACAGTCCTCCATTTTCTGTTACAAACATACCAATACCTCGCCACGAGGCAAACAAAATACGCGAAATAAAATGGCATGACCAGGGTTTGTTTACTCACGTAATTACTAATTAAATTTAGTCTGTTTTTCTCACGAATTACACACGTTGTGATTTCCTATTTTTATTTCAGCTAGTTCTTGCTTCATTGCTCTATAATTTGTTTATGGCGATTTTTTTAAATTTGTAGTGAGTCAGGCATTAGCTTTATCAGCTGTTGTCTGAAACATCAGAACGTTCAACAAACGTGATTTGGACCGAGACCACGTTCACTATAGAATACCGTGTCAATTATATCAATATACACATTATATATATATATGAACAGATAAACAATGAATAAATTGTTTCACAAACGCGCAGCATATCCCATGACAGCATTGCGTGACGAACAAATAACGGCTGTAAGATTGTGCTGCACCGACGCGCTTATCAGCAATGGTCAGCAATCGATCAAACGTAATAGTTTGGCGCAGTGCAAAGCAAGGAACTATCTACAAATGACTCGGACGATTTTGACTTAGATGCAGTGATGATCATATGCGCCGAAAGATGGTCACAGATTCATGGTATTCGACCAATAATACGTTGACAGTAGGCGATGTACATCGGACTTTAACGTTGTGTAAACAAAAGCAAACTTCTGCTTTTTGTGCGACGATCGGCTAGAAATACATCAAATCGGCTTTTGGACCTGCCTTTTACAGCAAATAAGGTTAGAACATTTCGAAATTATCAGCTCTGTGTCTATTTCAACTTAACATAGGTCAAGTCATGTGGCGCATGCTAAAATATGCGTCTATAAACCCGTCAATTGAATTTGACGACGGATATTTTTGACGTACTTTGAAAAGCTCTCGCGTCGCTCACAATCATTTGCCCAAACAAATTTTTACGGGAATCTGTAGACCCATCCTTCTGCGATTCAACCACCAGAAGCTCAATCCATTTGAAGGTTTCGCACATGGTGAAAATTAATTATATTCACGAAGTACTTTTAAGTGAATGAAATACATGTCTTCGAAATTTAATTATTTTGCACCCAAAAAGACAACGCAACATTCCCTAAAATCAACCTAGTACACATTTAAACATTGCACAAAAATATTTCAGTGTTGTAAGGACGGAAGAATGATGTGGTTTTGCATGCGGGGCTCTCAAATTTGTTTAATAAAATGGTGCGTCAAATGACGATTTTAACGGAATTTGGTAATTTGCATATTTCTTTGAAATAAAAGGATATTTTGCCAAAAAAAACTACATAGTAGTTTTTGTCATGCCCTAGCCTATCTACCATAAGAATATGAGCGAAATCGAATTTTCGACCCTCGCCGCAAAATTAAGAATTTGTCTGATTTTTACAGGCAGGCACTCTTAAGTGCTTATTAATAAATAATTGTTTGCGATTTGATACTCTGCAAGAGTTAAATATATATATATATGTTGTTTGCCGGCTGGGAGGTCCGTATGGTGAAAAACTGTGACCGAGGTCTTGAAAATGCCCGAGGTCACAGGTTTTCACTATACGGACCGACCTTAAGCCGGCAAATAACATGTTTATTTTTTCTCCTGCAGTAAATTGGTTTTACAGATTACAAATGGGTTTGTTTACGCAACTCTTGTCATTGAATCGGCTTCCGCGCCGTCTACTAACGATTTGTAAAAAAAATCTCGGCAACGAGCGAGTAACTCAGATAGTAGACAAAGAAAGATGTATCAAAGAACAGATTTTTTTCGAACTACTTTGTGTTAGTTGCATTTATTTCACCAGTTAAGTTCTCCAAAATTGTTTTTGCGCGGCGGTGTGAAATTTCGTGCGAAGTTTGAAGTTTTACTACAAAAACAATTTCTGTCAGTCGTTGCTTTTAAAATCACTTGAAATCAGACTTTTCTACCGTAAATTGAATAGCAGAAAGCGAGGAAATTCGTTACGTGTATTCCACAGAAATTCTCCTAAATACAGCAACGATCAGAGAGGTAAACTCGACTGAAATAGACTCAAATTTTATGGCGAGAGAAACACAGGATTACGCGCCATTACAGCGCCAAGCTACAAACAACCAAGAAAACTCTCACAACTTCAAAACACTCCATTGCATTTACTTACAGTGACTTTCCTTGCCATTTTAAAGTGAACAGAGATAAACTTGCGTTGACTAATCGTCGATGGACGTGTAAAAAAGGCAAAAGATTGACGATTACCGCCAACTTTTAGGAGTGAAATTTAGGCTGCGAAGAAAAATTCCGGCCCGTGGGCCGTATCGTAAAAGCTGGACCGGTCACGTGCGTATGATTAGCCAATCAAATTCGAGGATTTAGGAATCCGACCCGCTCAGATGCTTGAGAAAAAAGTAATGTATTTTATTTTTTTATCAAACATCTGAGCGGGCCGGAATCCTAAATCCTCGAATTTGATTGGCTAATCATACGCACGTGACCGGTCCAGCTTTTACGATACGGCCCACGGGCCGGATTTTTTTCCCGCTGCCTAAATTTCGCTCCTAAAAGTTAGCGGTAATCGTCAATCTTTTGCCTTTTTTACACAACCATCGACGATTAGTCAACGCAAGGTTATCTCTGTTCACTTTAAAATGGCAAGGAAAGTCTCTGTAAGTAAATTCAATTTGAGTGTTTTGAAGTTGTGAGAGTTTGCTTAATTGTTTGTAGCTCTCGCCATAAAATTTGAGTCAATTTCAGTCGAGTTTACCTCTCTGATCGTTGCTGTATTTAGAAGAATTTCTGTGGAATACACTTAACGAATTTTCTCGCTTTCTGCTATTCAATTTACGGTAGAAAAGTGACGAGGTGTTTTAAAAGCAACGACTGACAGAAATTATTTTTGTAGTAAAATTTCAAACTTCGCACGAAATTTCACACCGCGAAAACAATTTTGGAAAACTTAACTGGTGAAATAAATGAGTAGTAGTTCGAAAGTAGTTCGAAAAAAATCTGTTTTTTAATACATCTTTCTTTGTCCACTACCTGGGTTACCCGCTCGTTGCTGAGATTTTTTACAAATCGTTAGTAGACGGCGCGGAAGCCGATTCAGTGACAAGAGCTGCGTAAACAAACCCATTGGTAATCTGTAAAACCAATTTACTGCAGGAAAAAAAAATAAACATGTTATTTGCCGGCTTACGGTTGGTCCGTATGGTGAAAAACTGTGACCTCGGGCTTGAAAATGCTGCCCGAGGCCACATTTTCAAGACCTCGGTCACAGGTTTTCACCATACGGATCTCCCAGCCAGCAAATAACATATATTTATATATTTAAGATATATATTTTTAGCAGGGTCTTCATTGATTTCAGTTTTAATTGTAAAACTGAAGAATTATCTTGAAGTATCGTAATGGAAAATGGGGTTCAGTTAGTTCGGGTGAAGCGTGAAAAATGACGAGTGAACAAAGTAGAGAGGGGCTTGGTGCAAGGAACGCTTTCCCGCGACGGACCCGCGACGGACCCGCAACGCAGTCCTCACTAATTGTTTCTGTCGCCGTTTTTTGCTCTGCTCCCTAACAATGAACGCCTGGAAAAGGCTGGAGAGTGTAATAGGAAAAAACCTTGACTTGACCAGCCAAACGTTCAGACTTGATACCAGTTTTATAAACTGTGTTATGCGCTTCCGGCCCTAGGAGCTGTATATGGTATAGTGAATTGGGACAACATAGCTAAGGATCCCAACTAGCCCGCAAGCTATTTACACGGCCTGGTCACGGTTGGGTCCTCCATCTACAAGACCAATGCCCTAACCATGCGGTGGCGGCCTCACTATCTGCCCACAAACCGAAGTCCGTGTACTGAGACAGCAAAAACACTTGCCTTACTCTTCAATGAGGGCGTGTGGCTGCTGAAAGTTATCCCATCATGTGGATGTATCACGCTTATCACAGTCTGCATGCTTAGTCAATCTTACATGGAATATTCTTGTTAAAGGTCCGATTTCCACTTCCTGAGTTAAGGTAATGTTAGTATTTTGTGTTCTCCACAGGCCGTAGTGAACACGCAGCAAGGATTCTTAAACTGTTTAGTGTATGGACAACACAGGCAGTTTGCTTCATTTTGTAGTCATGTTTTGAGCCTTGGTCGAAGTAATTCAGCTGGCAGCATAAGCAACTATGATTGTATAACTGGAAGTGATGCTCGGCAAAGACACGATGAGATGACTATTAATTCTTGTTCTGGAGTCAGAATTCCAGTTTGTGAGATTTCGCCATTGCTTCAGGCTGACAGCCCCAGAACCCCGCTAGAGCCCAGTCCCAGCCAGGCGCCTTTCCCAGTGAAACTATTAGGAGAGTTCACGAGATAACTGCATTTGTGGTCTCACGGTAAAACAGCCCTCGCAACTTATACAGAGATCCAAAATGGTAATAGAGAAATCATAAAGGCAATTAGAGGAAGAGTTATCTGTTTCTGTTCTTACGTTGCAACATTTCATTCAGTAGTTTTTCTCCGCAAAAAAGGCCCTTGAACAAAATTCCCGAAATGCTATCCCGCACATCTTGAATTTTGAGAATCCCCTGACGTGAAAGGCCAACAATGAAAACAATCTCGACTAAAAGATTAACGTGTAAGTAGCAATGTAGCCTGTTCCAGGCTCTTGGTAGCCGGGGAGAAAAGAGGGGGAGCGAGAGCGAAAATCAGGGACGACGAGCGCCCTTTTTTCCGCTCTTTCTTAACTACCGAGAGCCTGGAACAGGCTAATAACAATTAAGCTTATGTCGAACATTGTACATCAGTAAGACTGAAGACATGTGAAGACAGCTTTTGATATTGTTTTAGTTAATTTATAATACATATCAGTGACCAGATACAAATATATCAGCATTTTATATTCCTGGTATTGCTTCTTCGATAATATGAGTATTTTTTTTTTTTTTTGCAGTTGAGGCTTGTCAATTTGTTCTAATTTAACGCAGAAAGTAAACGGAGTATGTTTTTTTTTGCATAGTTGAGATATTTTTTAAGAGGATGTACAGATAATGTTAGCGATTATGTTCGATATGGATACTGGTGTTATATTTATGCTTATTTGTAAAGTTGTAGCGTAGCAATATTCAGTGAGTAAGGTAGAGTACTGTCTAGGTCTGCTTACCGTTTCTTTTTTACTTCTCTTATACGTGATTAACTTCTTCACTCATCACTCATCACCCACAATGGTGAATTTTTAAAAAAACTAGGGGAAGAGAAACTCTTGGTCTTCGGCCATCGTAGCTCGATTAAAAATATAAAACAAACAGGGGTGATTAACATTTTAAAAACATGCATTTTATGAACTTAACATCAAATGGGACCATTTTTACATTTTGGCGTCCGGCAAGACTGACTACCATTGTAAGGTTAAAGAGACCTTGTTAACCGCGCGGCCATGGGCCGAGCGCGGTTCATGTTCTACCCGGGGTTTATTAACCGTGCGGCCATGTGCCGAGCGCGGTTCATGTTCTACCCGGGCCTTATTAACCGCACGGCCATGGGCTGAGCGCGGTTCATGTTCTACCCGGGGCTTATTAACCGTGCAACCATGGGCCGAGCGCGGTTCATGTTCTACCCGTGGTTTATTCATTTTTTAACCGCGCGGCCATGGGTCGCCGATCGCGGTTCATGTTCGTGTTCATGATTTTTTCGTTTTGTCAGTGACCAGACCCAAACTCCGTCTCCCCCAAATTTGAGTCACGCAACGTGTGATGTTTATTCGCCAAAAGCTGTTGAAACATTAATACAAGGACAATTTTACGGATATTGTTTTCTTTGTGAGTAAAATATATTTTCCTTTGGTTTTATCGAAGCATTGGATTCCAAGGGAATAATAAATACGCTAAAAGAAGGTATTACGTCAACCATGGGATGCGCTGACGTTGCAGCGTTTATTATCGCTATGTGACAAATAAGATCGTGTTTACTTTGCAAGTTTATTTCACCAGAAGCGACGGTCATTAATTTATTTGCAATTTTGCGAGTATTTCTTGTGGTTTTAGGCAAATGGGGTAAATTCTTTGGCTGTTTCATCGCAGCGAGTTCATAGATCGGAAGAAAAATTAAATATTTGCAAGCGAAGCAAAGAACGTGTCAGAACGCACAAGGGTTACGTCATTGGTAGGGAAATAACCACCGTACTAAAGATAGCCGTGGATAACGTAATTCTTGAATTGTGTGACTCGTGTGACTACATTGCTAGCCCTTTACTCATGGAAAAACCAATTAAATTTAATCATGACTTTTAAGGGTTTTATTATTGTAACGTTCGTATCGTTCATGCCCATTCATATCCCGAAGAAAGTTCCAGATTAAGACCATTACGCCATCGGAGATTTCACGTCGACTGCGACCGGCAGGTCTTTTTTGAAGGGTGCAGGGTGCAGGTTGAAATTTAATTATAACTGGAAAACCGCTGACCCTTAAAAGAAACGTACAGGGGGTAGACTTACCGTGACTGTTACATGACACGGTTTACAATCGCTCAGAAAGGTAGCTTCCACCAAAGTGCCAAACCCGCTGAAGCGATGGGAGGAGAGTATATTCCTATAATTTTAAGCCTGCAATGAATTATTGTTTTTGAAGAAACATCTGAAATATCATCTGAAATATCTGCTGAATTTGGTTTCTTCCCTGTGACTGTACCAAAATGAAAGCACACTGAGCTTGTGCTAGTATATTCCGACGGTTGATATATAGATTTAGGCCAGCCTAAAAGCGGAGCTCCTCAGTTATTTTTCGGAATGTTGTTACTAATGAAAATAATCCAACATGTACATGTATGAAGTAAATTGCGAATGATTTAATAGTTTCAGCCGGAACTAGTATTACATCAGCAGATCGAGGTGTAAGATGGTGTGATTATGAAATATAGAGCCATGATTTCAAGGATTTCTTGGAAGCCACCAAAAATCTTGATCACAGAACAGAACTGTCTTCTGTGCTTTTTGGTGGCATTTCTTGTTCTTTCCTACCTACCTTATTCAGAAAGACAAGGCATTGTTATTAATCATTATATTCTTCCTTAGTTAACATGGGGATTCCCACACAAAAGAAGTTTACACATTTTTTTGTTGTGGGGACTGATTGAAATGCTGTGGTTACAATATACTCAGTCCCTGAATCTCTACCAAATGAAATCTCACAAAAATACCAAAACAGTATACATATGTGAAAAGTTGGAAAGTTTTGTTTTCTAACTTGTCCCCAAAAATACTTTAGCCGTCTTCACTATTGTATGGAGTCTCCTCCTGCTGGAAGGGTTTGCAATAAGCAAAATCACCCTCGCATGAATGGTACTTACGATATTTTTTTTTTTTGCAGATCATGAATACTTGCATAGGCTTCTAATAATAATTTTATTATTCAATTTCAATGTGATTTGTTCTTTTTCTCGACTGGTATTGTGGACTACAAGAGCTGTTATTGGGTTCCATTAATTAATTTTGCTATGATTAAATTATACCAAGAATTATCAGTAAGCTAAGAGGAAGTTATATTATGTACATGTATTTTGTCTGCACTACACAACCAAATGCACTCCAAGGTTATCAGGCATAGGTACATTTGTCAGAAGAGCCCAGCATATCCAAGATATGTTTTGATTGACACATCAATGAAGATAATTTACAGCAAAATGGCTAAAAAATACATCAATATCCTACATGCACCAAAGCCAGACATGGGGTTATAAGGCAATCATTTAAACAACAGATTGAAATAATTTATAAATTAGAGAACACTATTTCTACAACAGAATGGAACAAATTAACCTTATCGGACATTGCGAATGGCAAGGCTGTCTGTAGAATGTCACAAATTTCTCAACCCTTTCTTTCTACAAAAATGCTAATCCTGCAACTTTGCTTAAGACCCAGTTCTCCATTTTGTGTTGGCAAAATATCAATTTATGCCATGTCCAATGCAGATTATCACAAAATTGATTTAAAAGCTCAATAAATATCATTTTAAAGCCAAAAAGCCAATTATTTAAACCATGAGTAAATTATCTCTAAGAAAAACTGATTAATTTAAAAGGCACTTAAAAATAATTAGTTAATGTGTGTTTCTTAATAATGTAATGCAGTGTATCTGTCACAATGTTGCAGCTATGATATTACTACAAACAGGATGGGCTGCAGAACTGAACCTCCAAGTCGGTTTATTCAATGAACTTGGTGCAGAATCTATAATCCCATCAAGTTGTCTGTAAATACAGAGAAACCAAACAAAGCATTACAATCATAAGTAATGAATTACTGAACTCTTTTACATGTATGAACAGTGTATGTTCCATTAATATTGGGGATCTCTCAGAAGCTGCATCCATGATAAATTAATTTGTTCCCAGATGCATTTGTTTATAGAACTTTTCACAAATTAATATCTCTGTCATAACAGTGATGTCTGTGTTCTACAACAATTAGTACACAAGAAAAATACACTCAGTAAGATATTGTTTACAATAAAAATCAATGCCTATAAGCAATCATAAGGACCTTAAATTTATATTTCCTCAGAAATATCTCACCAGGACATGGTTGCTTTGAAAATCTTGGATGTTTTAATACAGGCTCCCCATCTGTAAACTGTTCATATATTGACTGACAGGAGCAGGCATGTAATTCCTTTCTTTGATATACAGTGTACTTCATTGTTAGTTGTTTACTGAGTGTTAGTAGTGAATCAAATGCTAGGGGTTGGTACTCCAACTTTCACTGTGGCAGGCTCTGCCCTGAAATACAAAGTAAACTTACAGAACTGTTATGAACTTCGCCACTTGCTTTCAAGAGCAAATGCAATTTGCTTCAAACAAGAAACTGGAACATTGAGGGTTACAACAATGTGCACAGACCCAATCACAGGGTCATCCAGGCTGTTTGGTTGTACATATAACTGCACAACTGTATATGAGTTCAGCTTCCAGAAGAAAATCAGAGTTTGTCAGGATAAATACTGATGTTCTTGCTTACTCAATGAATGAATGTGCAGTTCCAGAAGATATTCACACCCAACACCCATTCATGGCCAGTCTAGAAATTCCAAATCAAAGTATCAGGAATCAAGAGCTCTAATAGAGAAAAAACCTCCATGTGGGGTATGAATCTTTTCTTAAAGAAAAAAATGTCTGAGAAATCATTAATTACAAAATAATGTTTAAGAAACATCTTACCTTTCAGAGAATTTTTAATCTACACTGTCTGGCCAGTTCATATACTTGACAAGTTGACACTGGGCGTGTTTTTAAATTTGTGCCCTTCAATATCACATTACTATGTAGTAGCACTGGTCAACTAAAAACAGCATAATTTGGTTAATTAATATACACTGTACATTATTAAGTTGAAATATTGGTGTAGATTGTTGCACATCAACAGATACAGAAACTATTTGCACCTGAATCATAACGAGTGAAAAATCGTGCATGAGACATTTACATGTACATGTAACAGCCCTCCACCTCAGAACCATCACAGATATGATATGATATTTTTAAACTCTCTGAAATTTCAGATTATTCAAGATTAACATATGCACATACATCATCTGGGGCAACCCTAAAACACTGAATTTGGAAACCGAAATCCGGAATCCAGAATCTGGAATCCGGAATCCGGAACCAAAAACCAGAATCTGGAATCCAGATATTATGAATGATGATAGAAATAATTCACTTCAGCAATTTCTAATAAATAAACATGAGTAAAAATTATTTTGTTATTTATTTTCTTGGCTTTACTTCAGCCACAGACTGTAATTGCTAAAAAATTATTGAATAGTTCTGAACAACCCTTAGCTATATATCTGGCCCGGTTCAAAAGCTGCATAAAGCTATCCATTGGGTACATCACTATCCAGTCAGGGATACTGATTTTTTGGGTGGATAGAGTTACTCATAGCCTGCTAGCAGGCTCTAGTATCTGTCTCTAGTGTCTGAGCAGGCTAAATAGGTGTCTAGTGTTTTTCTGCATTGGCATGTCACCAAGAGCCTTCATGCGGCTCTGCCACTCACACCCCCAGCCCAAACACGAGAGCCTGCTCATAGGCTAAGTTACCCATCTTTTGTTCAAGCTGGCCCTGGTGAGAGCCCGCTTCTTGTCTAGATCAAATTGCTCTGAGAAGACTGGTGAGCAGCACATTAACAACAAGCTATTATAGGCTATTGCAGTGAGTTTCTGGCAGCCTTTTAGCATCTTTTAACAACATGTGGTCTGATCTGTTAGCAAGTGAGAAGCAGACGGAAGTAAGTGTGCAACAGTTCTACAAATTGTTTTAATATGATGGCCGCCAAGAATATGAAAGGCTGATTTGTAACAGTATCAGTGTGGAAATTGTGTTAATCTGGAATTGGTCTTGTATCTGTTAGAAAAATCAAATTTCATATTTAGACCAGATGGGTTAGCCTTTGGACTTCGAAAGTGGGGGGCGTGACTGTCAATGTACAGGGGGCTGCCACTGACGGATATCCTGTTCTCTATAAAATTTTCTATCTTGTTCAGTATCTACTAGACATAAAGGATAAACTTATACTCCCGGTAAATTGAAGATCACTTATTAAACAAAATGGCAATTACCAGCAAGCTTATTTTAGACACTCTCGAGGTGCTTGGAATAAAATTAAGACGCACTTTACTGAGATTCTCATAATCATAGCCCTCACTAAAAATAACGGTTGCACGATTTCAACAGACGGGGAATTTTTGTCTCAAAAAAGGTTAAGTTTGAGGTCCTTTTTACTTGGCAGCTTACTCTTTACAGTCAAAAAGCTAAGCAAAACAATTTTCGTGTATTTGAAGAACTTAATATCTTTGATTTGCGGATTCCGGTTTCCAGTTTCTGGATTCCGGTTTTTGGTTCCAGATTCCGGATTCCAGTTTCTGGCTTTTAGGGTTGCCCCATCTTTAACAGAGTGTTTGCTTCACATTCAGTTTACACATGGCTGTTATCCAGCATAGGCAGACTTATAACTTTTCCTTCAAAAATATATTGCAACAACTATTGCATCTTTCATTACCTATTCTTGTGCAACCCTCCAAGTTGCGACCATTTTAGTCGCCATGGCGACTAGAATTTTGGAGCTGGCGACTAAATTAGAACGCAAGTCGCCAGCTCGGCGACTAAAATTAACGTGACCTGTGCGTCAGGAGCTTGAGCGGACTATCATCCGGAGCGAAAAGAAAAACGTTCTGAGCATTGAGAATTCACTTTGCAAAGCTAGTTGTTGTGGGATTTTAACCAACAGAAATGGAGACTGAATAAAATGAAATGTTACACGGTAAACAAAGATCAAGGAATTGCATTCAGTCGAGCTTGGGACGTGACGAAATTCGTTCCACTCGACTCAACTTTGGCACGTGACAATTTTACCTGGAAGCGTGAGACAACACACGCAATCTGGTCATTTGCCATCGAAAAGAAGAGGAATTGCAAAAGCTTGGAAAGCTCGACGGTACAGGATCCACAATATATTTGAGATACATCCAGATGTATTTGAGAAACGTATTTTGTTTCAGTGGACACGAAAATACTTGACTTTACAGCAAACTTGATAACACAAGCACGGGGGATTCTATAAATAATAAAACTGTGATGAAAAGCGGCTCGCAGTTGTAAATAAATTTCACTTGTGTGAACGAACCTGTCTTAGTGATTGCCCTAAAACTTGTGAAAGTATTTTCGCGTTGAGTATTCGCGTTCCGCGGTTCGCATATTAAATTCAAAACGACAAACAATTTGAGGTTGAACTTTTCTGTCCATTTCAATACAGTTTTTAATTTGCAGATGAAGTTTTATATCGTTTACTTATTCAAGCGGAAAACGAGGTTGAACATTTAAAAAAGATCATAAGCGATAAGGTAAAAATAGTGTTCACTTTATGGTCTCAGCAAGAATTTGATGCCGCCTTGATAAACATTGGAAAACTTTCCGCCATTCAGCTGCGAATGAGGCTATCTTATTTTAACTTGGTATAATCTGTGTCGTTTGCACTGCTCCTGTTGTGTGAATTATAAATGATATACACAAATATTTCTGTGTTTTGTGAAGCAACTTTTTTTCTTAATTTTCATCAAATATTTTCGTGGGAAAAATGGCGGTAAACATACGTTTCATTCATACATGCTCACGCTTCTTGATGGTTGATTTCACAACCAGCGCCAGCAGTGAAGGAATGATTCAAATCCTCAAAAAGATCAAGAAGACCATTTCTTCAATCTGAAGTCCATACCACATGTGGTTTCCAAGTTTTAATGCAGAAATATGGATTTCTGTGTGCTGGCTGTAGACTTGTAAATATGTGTCACTAGTATAGATTAAAAACAAAAAAAACTTTATTTCATAGCATGAAAGTTTGAATTGTTTGGGGTGCTCAAGTCATTCCTAAGTTACCATTTAAGTGTGATTATAAAATATTAAAAACTCAAGCAAGAGTTTATAATGAAGATAGTCTGAACCTTTGGCTTTTGATATTTGTGGTGTCACTTGTAAATCGATGGAGCTATTTGAAGGCATGTACATTTGCATTATTATAATCATTGTAAAAGATTTATTGAAAGTGAAAGCCAATCAATTTAAAATGACTGAATGAGAACTGTGATCAACTCACAACACTGTTGCAATAATATAGTACTTTTTCATTGTGATCAGAAACTATTTCATTTGATCATCAATCATTCCAATAAAAGCATATTTGAATCAACATTAGGTAGTTCTTTCACTGAACGGGACTTCAATTTACTTGGTGGTTCAAGGAAAATGTTATTTAATAATACAGTTAGATAATAATAAGATTATTATTTATTATTAATTAATTATTAATTTACGCATATATTTTGGCGACTAAAATTTTTCATTGGCGACCAAACCTGAACAGTCAGTGGCCAAATGGCCACTAAGGAAAAAACTTAACTTGGAGGGTTGTTGTGATGAAATGACACAAAATCCAAGAACAAGAAGTCATAAGCATAGAACTAACTTACGTGGTAGCGTTTACAGTTCCTCTTACTGTCTGCATATGCCGTCCATAAACTGGTGTTGCCTGGACAATGTACTCATTATTTTTCTGATCACACCTTTTAAAACGTCACTGTTATATAATTTGTCCTGAAAAAGCAATACATGAAATGTTATGCCTTTGGCACTCACCAAATACCTTTACATGATGTATAATGTACACCATATCAACATTCACAATTCTTTTTACTCTCATTGTAACTCTTTTGTGTCATTTTCCCTCACTTGAAGACAGGACTTCCACATTAGGTGATAATTTGCCTCTGGAATCTCTATGAATTCACAGGGAGTGATAACAATTAAATCGTGACTAATTTTAGCAAAGGAGGCGTTGAAATGTCAGATTTTAATGCTAAGTTTATACAGTAACTTTACATTACTCTTCGTATATATATATAACCTCTCAATTATTGCACCTATAGACAGAAGGTGTGCCGGGGGAAGAAATGTTCTAAACTCTCTGAACTTTTCTCCCTTACCTGTAATAGGATGACCATTATGAACTACAGTTTGTTACCAACACCAACATCAGGTTATGTATACACATGTATATTTTGTTGTCGTCTGTAATCATAAAAAATAAAAGTTTAAAATCCTCCATAAAGTTCATACTCAATAACACTGCTACATGTAGCGCTGTTACTGGAATTCAATTTAAGTGAAACTGTTGCAATAGCTCTGTCAAAATTGTTTCTAGCAGTTAAGGCAAGATAACAGAATATACATGTAGCACACAGCAAAGGCTAGAGATACACACATGTTAGTTATCAGTTAGGATTTGGTGAGCTTCTGTGCTGTAGGTATGGTGGAAAATAATAGATTATCAGAAATGAAGGTTCCTGAGACATTTTGACAGCACTAAGAGGAATTAATATATAAATTCACAAAAGAAGTTCTTGCCCTGTCCAGTTCTCTGTAATAAAAATATCATTCACATACAAGTCATTTATTATATATGGTTTGTGTTTAAAGCCGATATAATGCACTCTGATTGGCCAATTCCAGTGCATTATTTACATTTACATAGTATACCTCAGTAAAATCATAAAACATCGCGTGCGACTAAAATAAAAAATATAAAAAATAAAAAATAAAAAGAAATGCCTAATTCATAACAATTTAAAATAATCAACACTAAAACGAATGTAATTCTTTACTTGAAAATTATTCTCCCGTAATGCCCATGGGCCAATTACAGGCATGCTAAAAAGTCCTAACACAAAGTAAAAGGAAATTAAGAAAACTTGCTTTTTTCCGGAAAATTGTAGCGACTGAAGACAATGATGGAACACTCTGAGACTGCATTCTATCAACCTGATGAGATAAAATTTAAGGAGAATAGAGAATTCACAAAGTTATCTCACAATCAAATTGGTACAGGACAGGAGAAAGGAAACTGTACAGCCAGGAAGAAACTGAAACTTTCTTCAACGAGCAAAAAAGTATGCATGCACAACAAAGAAAACAGTCAGTGACATTCATTTAATAAGTTAGTTAATAAAAAATTAGTGTGAAGAAGAGAGCAGAGAGAGAGAGAGAGTGGAGATAGGAGAATGCTCTCTCCAACTAAATTGTGTATATATGTATGTAAAAGTTATTCTTATTACCGAGAAATGGTCAGGGCAAGAACTTCTATTACACTGTTCAATTTACCGAATTAATTAGTACCATGTCACTTAGTAGGAACATTTCCATATTAAGTGTAAATACCGCATTGGGGAATAACCTCTTATTAAGAAAATAGGGTCCATGTACCCCCAACCAAAGGCAATGGCACAAATAAAATGAAATAGCCAATCAAAATCAAAGCACAGCTTTATTTGCAGACAGGATTGCCATGCATAGTCGTCTACTCGACATTTTGGACTATATAAGCATTTCACCAAACCGAACTAATTGGACAGACAACAAAATAAAACGAGGAAATCTACATTATAAACACAAGATGCATATCACTACATCTGAGCTCGAGTATCAACAGCAAATCCCTTCTCAATGAAAGGTGACCGAATAAAAGAGAGGATAAAGATAATTCGTTTAAGCTTGCGGTGTTAAAGTTTAAAAATTATTCACGTTTAAATTTGAATATTACCGAGAGTCTGTACTTTTGCCGACGGCTTAATTTAGCTTTGCAGTCATTTTATTGGCAGTAGCTTTACCAGTCTTCAACCAAATTAACCTCGGAATTCACAAAAGCATTTCGCCAAACCGAATAAATTTAACTAACAAAACGAGGAACTCTCCACACTTTGTAATCACAATATGCAAATATTCAAATAGGAACAAAATTAAATTTAGCAAATCCTGTTCGCTTCGGCTTAAAATGGTTTGTAAACCTTCCTTGGTTTTCAACAACAGAGGAAGAAATTTTAGCAGTCTACGAAGCGGCAGTGCTAACTAACTCAGAGAAAACTTCAAAACTCGCCCGGCCGTGTTTACAAGTACGGTTTTGGTTAAGCTTATTTTCAGACGTGAGGTTATAAGCTTAAGTTGGCGACGAAAATCGACAGAAAACTTAACTTGTTTACAACGTACAGCAACCTCCAAAGCGACCCCCGTGTTATTGTTTAGAGACGAGCGAAATTAAAACGATGCAATTTTTAAAATCTCTTACAGCATGGCTTCAAATCAGGAAGACTTTTAATGGATACCAAATGAAAATAAGCTTATATCGCCGAGGCAACTTGTTAATTTTCATAGCAAACGCAACAACAAAAGTCACTTACCGCAAGTTGGCAATTCAGTTCGGCCAGTGTAAATCTTCCGGGCAGAAACTTGCAGCAAAAGTTGTGAAGACTGAACTGAAGTTATATTTTCGATAGATCAACGAATCAACCATTTCTTTCCGCTACGCTTACTGTTTTATAATTTCCCTAAAACACTCGGGCACGTTTGATTTCTCTTGTTCATCACCTGACCAAATCGGGTGACTTTTGAATTTTCTTGCACGGCTGCACAGCATCACGTTCGCGCGAATTTTGAACTTGGCCATGGGGAGTTCGGCAGTCTTCTGAATCAATTTGTCGGGTACTTTCGCCTCCTTTCTATAGCCCTCGTTAGCTTTGGTTCACGGCATTGTTCGGTATTATTTCACCTCCTTTCTCTAGCCCTTGACTAGCTATAATTCACGGCATTGTTCAGTACTGTCTCGCCTCCTTCCCCAGCGCTGGCCCGCTCAGTCTTTTTCGCGATCTTCTTCGCTACTTCTTTACCTGTTAATTCTTGCTTTCTGTTTATTGCTTGACTGGAACCCTGTCTTAAAAATATTAGATCAACCTCCGCTATCGTTTATCTTTAAAAATCCCGCCAAGAAAAATGGCATTCTTCCGCTACAAACCGAGGGTGTATGTCTCTGTCAACCTATTAGCTGGAGTATGGCCGCCATCTTGCGCGACTCCGTCGTCGTCGTCGTCGTCGTCGCCGTCGTGCGTACGCGCCCACGAGCAATACCGCTAGCCATGATAACCATGAGAAAATCAATTCATGGGTTTCCTTTTCTTCCCTATATGGGTATGGGGCTCCGCTTGGCGGCCCTTCGGGCCGCCGGAGCTCCGCTAAGATCTTATATTATTTCATTTTTTAATTTATTTGCTTTATTTGTGATGGCAATCTTCTGTTGTTAAGGGAAGTGTAGCTTACACTTCCTGTTGACGCTACGCCTAGAGATTTCGAACTCACGCGCTGTTGAAGAGACTCGAGGAGCCCGTTGAGTTTTGAAAGATCGAGCGAGGTTCGACTAGAAAAATAAATAAAAATGGATTCCGTAACAATATTAACTTGAAGCTTTAGAAAACGTTGAAAAGATTGGCGCGCTAGAAAACCGTAGCGTTTAAATAGTCCTAATTTGCATACATAAATGGGAAGCTAAAATAAAAATTCACACGTGGAGTCCTATAGGAAGACCCGAGCCAATTCTGGAATCGATGGAAACATCTGTGGAGCGGCCATTCAGATGGCTTTGAAGAGATTTCACTGGTCTCAGCGTGTCCATCGATAAGTACTTATAGCGGATCAATCGTGTTTTCATTATGTGAAAGAGGCGAACTACCTTATGTAAGAACCCCCGACGAGTGTATAGGTTATTAATTATTTTTAGTGCCAGCGGTTTTCCAGTTATAATTAAATTTCAACCTGCAACCTGCAACCTGCACCCTGCAAAAAAGACCTGCCCGGGTACGACTGATGGTGCAATATTAAATACAGTTTGTGTTGATCAAGTGATGTGGTGTCTACAGTAATCAATGAATTATCAAGGACTGCTTTGGAATGTGCACTGCATTGCGACTGTAGTGCTAAGAAAACAGTTAAATTTTAAAATCGCGGTTATAAGATCTAAAAGATCTTGTTTTTTTAGTTTTGTCGGTGACCAGACCCAAACTTTCTCTCGGCCAAATTTTGAATCACGCAACCTGTGATTTTTATTCGACAAAAGCTGTTGAAACATTAATACACAGACAATGCTACGGATATTGTTTTCTTTATTGTGTGTAAAATATATTCTTTTGGTTTTATCGAAGGGAATAATAAATACGTTAAATGAATGCAGTGACGTTGCAGCTTTCACTTTCGCTACATGACGAGGGGGACATGGGGGGGGGGGGGGGTTCTGAACACCGCAACACCGCAAAAAAAATTAACGAACACTGCATCACCGCAAGAAAAGTCAACGAAACACCGTCACCGCAACACGTATTTTCAGCGCCATGATTCGTTCATCTACACTTAAAATAATACTTTTATGCCTCAACAGTTTTCCACAAAATAAACACATCACAACGCTTTTCATTGCGCATATGTCGATACTGCTGATGCCTGTAAATCAGTTTTCTTGATCTTGTGAAGAAACCTTGCGCGAAACTAGGAAGCGGACGAAGAAAAAAGAGAAGAGCCTCGAGAGATGGCTTTTACCCCCAGATCCCTCTCTTCTTTTACTTCGCTCACTTTTCTTGGTGTATAAACCCTCTGACTGAAGCCCTATCTTGACTGAAAGTACTGCTTTCCGGAGTTAGCTCCGTTTGCGTTCGATATCGATAATCGTTTGAAAAAATAGAAGGTCAAGAAAGTCGCAGGACCTTGGAGCGGGTATAGAGCGGTATAGAAAAAAGCTGCGCAGTCAATAATACATTATATTCGGCCTTGGCGTTTCCAGAATTTTCAGGATTGTTTCTGTCCTCGCTCCTCCACGTGTCTACCGAACACTGAGCTCCGGGTGGCAGAGGTCGAGTTACTTGTCAAGTTACGTATAAATGAAAACAGTTTCGGATTGGCTGCCGAAGCATATTGAAGATTGACTAGAAAGTGATGGTCTGTATTTTGTTACAAATTATTAACCTCAATGGTACGTGTTTGTCATAAATTAGCATGGATTAACGAAGTTAACATGCGAAAGTTAGGTCAAATTTAGGTTTGAGAAGTGCAAATAAAAAAACTCCAGCACCGCAAACAATTTCATTTCACGGAACACCGCAGCGTGAAAAACACGAACATCGCACTAAACAATGCATAAACACATGGCAAATTACAGAGGTGTCAAACTCAAGGAGTCGACATGCAGATAACAGCGGAAGCCATACAGACCTATGACCTATAAAAATTTGCCATAGCACGATCTAACGGCTCAACTCCTCTTAAAATTCCTCCTTATTACACAACATGAAGTGCCCTTCATGAACACGAGTGAAGCGACAAGAAAAGTCGAGTGACCGAACAGAGAACGGCAAATCTACAAATGTCACGAACCGTAGAAGTCGTGTAGGCTAGTCAACCCCATTTTACGCCGAACACCGCAGCGTGAAAAACACAAACATCGCACACCGTAGGGTTTGAGATCACCGCAACACCGCAAGTTGAGATTTTATTAACCGCATCACCGCATTAAAGAACATCAACACCGCAACACCGCATATCCCCATGTCCCCCTCCATGACAAATAAGATCTTGTTTACTTTGCAAGTTTATTTCGCCAGGAGCGAGTCTTTTTCGTAGTTTTAGACAAGAAGAAGTGAATTGTCGAGCTCTTTTATTGAAGCGAGTTCAGAGATCGGAAGGAAAATGAAATATTGGCAAGCCAAGCAAAGAACGTGTCAGAACGTGCAAGGATTACTTCATTGGTAGGAAAAAAAACACCGTACTAAAGATAGCCGTGGATAACGTAATTCTTGAATTATGTGACTCGTGTGACTTCTTTGCTAGCCCTTTACTCAAGGAAAAAACGATTAAGTTTAATCGTGACTTTTAAGAAAGAAAGTTGTTGTTAGTAGTGCTCGTATCTTCATGCCCATACATATCCCGAAGAAAGTTCCAGATTGGGACTATTACGTCATCGGAGAGTTCACAACGGCTACGACTGATGGCGCAATAGTACAGTTTGTATTGATCAAGTGATGTGGTGTCTACAGTAAGAAAAGAATCATCAATGACTGCTTTGGAATGTGCACTGCGTTCCGACGGTAGTGCTAAGAAAACAGTTAAAATTTTAAAAGCGCGGTTATAAGATCTAAAAGATCTTCATGTTAACCGCGCGGCCATGGGCCAAGTGCGGTTCATGTTCTACCCGGGGTTTATTTTTAACCGCGCGGCCATGGGCCGAGCGCGGTTCATGGTTACATTTGTACCGTTGCAGTTATGTCCTATGTGGCAGACATGTCCTCTGACGTAATGTGATGTACGAAGCCAATCATATCATGCGATCTATCTAATAACACGCAGCATAAGACTGGTAACTAAACTCCGTTGCAGTTCGGTCTTCGAGCAAAATTGATTTTTGGAGGGGTAGCGTACGGAAGCAGTATTTGACTTTGTATGTCTTTACTCTAAACCAGAGTGACTCTGAACGTAAATATGCAGCGACTACTTGCAAGAATTGCATTTACCTCACAAGATTTCTATCGGAAATTGACCGCTTAGTGTATTTTCAGTTTCAAATTCAACATGAAAGTTCGATCTAAGATTTAAACAGTGGTTGCTCTCCGCTTTGCGAACTGCGTGTTCCCGGCCAGCCAATATTAAACTCCGCGCTTTGATTATCCTCAAATCGTTCAGGTCGTTCAATGATATTACAGAGGCAAAACAAAATTTCTGAGAAGCAGTGTAACCAATTTTAGTTTCGGTGCTGTAAAACTACCACTCAATCTGCGCAATATTTCTCTATTCCCAATCTTGTCACGTACTCACACGAAATCCGGTTCGCAAAAGCCCTCTTCTCAGTATACGTTTGTTGAGGCTGACTGACTGAACCTTCTTGGGTAAGCCGTCTCCTGTAGCATCGGACATTTATTACAGAAAGTTTCTTGTCGAGTAGATTTTATGGCCGGAGTGCTTTCTAACTGTTCCTAGTTCGCTTTGCTTTACGAAAACAGCAGTAGTAGTCGAAAAACCACAGAGCACTTTGTGGCCTATTGAAAACACCACAGAGCGCTACGTGGTGTTTTTATTTTGGGATTTAACATTGAAAACTGCTATTTTCTAAAATAATTTGGTTTTTCCAATTTTTCACACCACAAAGCGCTTTGTGGCCTATTCAAAACACCGCAAAGCGCTTTGTGGCCTATTCAAAACACCACAAAGCGCTTTGTGACTTATTCAATACACAACAAAGCGCTTTGTGGTCGTCATCGTTATCATAGCGGTTCTGTCAGTGGAAGTTATACTATGCGGACAAAACTGACAGAGGGGCTCTCTTATTTTGACAAGGAGGTTGGCGAGATTTTCGCACCACCCCTTACATTAATTGTGCATGCAATTTTTTTGACTGACTCGTTCTTTTCACGATTGCTATTTGAGTCTGTGATAGTTCGAGATAGTTGCATACATAATTAATGTATGGAGCTGTACGGAAATCGTACCTGGAGGTTAGCCGAGTGCTCTTAAAGAAACCTCTGAAAGGAACCAATAGATTTTCGCAAACGTGCTGAGGCAGGTTATGTTGAACACTATTTCAGTTTTTGTTTTTAGAAAGAAATATCACCGAATCTCCGATATAAGACTTGATACCCTTAAAAGTACTCGTTATGGCTATCAGACAGAGCACTGACTGCTAATGAGATTTGCATTGCTGGGATCGGCTGGAACTAGCTACAAGGGGTGCCTGTTATTAACCGGGAGAAACGATGAAATGAAAGCAGAAGGTTGAAAATTAGGAATTCAGTGATACCTCGACAACCTATCACTTGTTTCGGTTGGAGAATCTTAGAGGGATTTATTATGTTCATTGATTTATAGCTCTATTGTTAGTCCTCGTTAGTAGGCACACCCGCCAGGAATTTAGCATTGAACATGGAATAAAACTCACGTCGGATACTGATATGGGTATTTCTTTTTTATACAAGTCTATGGATCTCGCCATATCGACCAATGTTTTACCAACACGGGCCTCATGCTAGTTCAATAACATAATTCAGTTATGACAAAGAAGATTACAGATCTTTTTTTTTATTTATGGCTAGACTGGAATTTATGCAACTGGTGTTTTCATGAGCAGGTATAATTACCATTATCACTATCAACTGGAACCTTATACATGTGAATCTTTCTATACACGGGCGAACCAAAACAATCTGACTTGTGACCTTGAATTAATTGGCTTGAATTATCTGCAATGCTCACGATGATACAAACCGTTGCTTTATCCAAACATTTTCGAAAATTATATTTTAGGGCCTGTTTTTAGCCTGTGTTGTAAAACCACTATAATCTTGAGATTTGTATTGTTACAAAGGCAAAATAACCAAAGTTAGAATTAGTTTGAGAAATTCTATTTTTGACAGGTAGATGCCTTTTGGACATACTAATAAAATACTTATCATTGCATTTACAGTGGTGCACTTCTAACACAGGCCACGAAACTAATTTTTTTTCAGCATTTTTTGACATGTTTTCAACAACTTTCTTATGGCATCCGTTCAAGCCTGGCAAATCCAAAATAATTATGAAAAGAAATGTGAGAGGTGGAGTTGTTGACTGACCAACAGGTTAAATGATGCTTGATATTTTCACCACACCTAGTTCATGCATTTTGATTAGCTTATTTAAACCAAGGAAGGTGGCCACAGTTAGTCATGCACGACTGTGACTGGGTTCTTATTGCAAAGATGAAAAGTTCTGTCACTCTTTTGTCCCTTAAGGTATCAGTAAGGGGAAAATGTGCAATTTTGCATAATTTTACTTTTTTAAGCGGTTGGATAAATCTTAAAGTAATCTTTTAGATAAAAAAAACTCCACGAAAAAATCTTATATCTGCCGCTAGTTATTGCGCGAGAAAGATTGTTTTGCATATTAATTACTTAATTGAGAGTTGACAAGTTCTGTCAAATAAATTAATTATCGAGGCAAGAAGTCACATGACATCAAGATAATGTTGAGTTGACACGCGATTCGCGCGCCAT